>NC_056629.2:91291175-91621675 GCF_002870075.4 Lactuca sativa
TTGGATAAGGTAGGTTGTGTGATAAAAAAGTTCGGGTTATGCTTTAGAGCCCAAGGGTCGGTTAAGGCGTTAGCTCGATCTTTTAAGGATTTTGGTTTTTGTTCAGGAAGTTTTAAGGCTATGGTGTGTCATTAGAAGCGTAGGGATTCTCGCTACCTTTTCGTGGATATAAGGTTCGTTGGAAACGAATCTAAGATGAGGAAGTTATGGCAATTTGAAATATTTGGCAGATTTGGCCCTTAATGAAAAAGGTTTGCAAGTTAAGTCCCATGCGTGCATGGAGGAGGGCACGTACCTGGAGTGAGTACGCCCAGCGTATGCTGGGGGTACGCCCATCGTAATAAGCAGAGTGCCAAACCCTAATATTTAGGGTTTGGGCACTATTTAAACATCCTTATGAGCTCAAGGCTTTCATTTCTCAGCCTCCAATGTCCTTGAAACCCATTTTCAAAACCCTAACCGTCCCAAGAGTGTTGTGAGCTTATTTTTGTGCTTTTGGTGCATTTTAGTGCATGTTCTTGAAGAAGGTGGTTGGTACAAGTTTGGAGTTCAAGGGAAGGCTTTTAGATCCATACTCCCTACTCCATTCCTAGCTCAATTGAAGTAAAAAGATCTGAACTTGCTCTTTAGAAGTCTAGATCTATGATTATGTAAGAATTGTCCTCTTTTAGACCTCATGCATTGGATCTAGTGGTTATTATCATTCAAGAGCTTTGAGTTGCCACTCTTGGCATTTTTGAGGTACAAGATGCTTAAAGTTGGCATCTTTAGGGTTAAGAGTCATCCATGCATGTGTTAAGATGATTAATGCGAGTCTTAGTGGTTATTTTTGGAAGTTGGGTCCCATTAAGACATGCAAATTAATAAAGCCACCAACTTTATCAGTTAGGGGCTTGTAATGAAGCTTCTCTGGGGTTTGGATGCTTTGGGCTGAGGTGGTTAAGTCAAAAATCGAGTTTTTGGACCTGAGCAGTACACCCCACGTAAATCTCAGTACACCCTACATACTGGTGTAGTTCCCCGATCAGGAGTTGCATGTACCCTGAGGATACCAGGGAAGGTACGCCCCGCGTAGTCTCGATGTGGGCTTTTTGGGCTAGATCTCATTTTGGGCCTTAAATGTTTGGAGTCTTGATTTTGGGCTTGTTGTATTAGGGATTTTGATAAGAAGAATATAAGTCTTGGACCCTTGTGTTGGGCTTGCCATTTTGGACAGAAGTTTAGGGTTGGGCCTTGGTGGCCCCAATAGGCTTGGTTATTTATGGGCCAGATTAGTGGACCATCTTTAGGCTTAATTTGTAGGGGCGTGGTCTTATATCCTAACTGAGTTTAATTGTAGGTTTGGATCAGTGTTTGGGATCGGTGTGCAACAGCAGCAGTTGTAGGATCTTTTCATCATCCGATGTGAGTCTTCTCACTATACTTACTTGTGTGGTAATGCATGTGTGACTGGAGGGTCTTATTCATGTTATTAACCGCGGGGTCCTTTTCGTATTATTGACTGGAGGGTCTTATTTATATTATCGACCGAAGGGTCTTATTCGTATTGTTGACCAGATGGTCTTATTTGCGTATACTGATATATGTGTTATTATGCATTCTGTCTTTGTGACTTATGTTGTTATATATTATTTGTATATATTAAGTTATGACCGGAGGGTCTTCACTGAGACACATGACCGGAGGGTCCTTATCGAGATTTAGCCACGATAGGCTAATTATTTGTGTATGTGGTATTTTGGGGGACTCACTATGCTTCGTGCTTACAGTGTTGATTTAAATGTGTTTCAGGTATTTTTGTAGATTCCAGGAAGGCAGAGTCATGATTATACACATTCACCGGCTTATGATGTCTTGTGGATTTTGGGATACTCTGATAATTTTTTGATGATGACTTATAATTCATGAAATGACTTTGATTTATGAGTAATATTTGGTAAATTAAAAATGAAAATTTTGTCTTGAAATTTGAGGTGTTACAATCCCAAATCAGATTCTCTTATCATCTATACCCAAAACATCATCATCCTCGGTCGCTACTACGGTCAGACCGAGTCAACCAAATATTAGCATGTAAAAAATAATTTTATACATTTGATGCAGCAGAGCCATTTGTTATTTCAGTTGATGTTGGAAAGGGTGTATGTCTTTGTAAACATGCTAACATTGTTCTGTCTTCATCTAATTCCTTCTTTACTCATGCAATTACTCAGCAAGCTGAGTAATACTGTTAAAAAAAGACAAATGTACCCTTCAACTTAAGTTCACACCATCCACATATAGAGAATTATTAGTACTTGGTAGAAGTGTTATTTGAGGGGTAATAACCTTTGTACCCGAGCAAGCAAGTGTAACATGGGCCCACTGCAACAGATTGGATGTGTAATGTAAGTCCCAAAATTATGGATCTTATATGATATCAATCAATCTATACAGTGAATGCGGAATGTAAACCAAAGAGAGATTCAATAACACAAGATTACTTTCAATGCACACGATTCTATTAAGAATAAATCGTCTGGTACATCAAAACGATGACTTCAGCCATGAACCGAAACTATGAGCAAAAAATATCTAACTAATCACGACTAAATACATCTACATATATATACAAATACAAAGCCTCATAAAGCCCAAACCACTAAGACCGTAAACACTAAGTGTTTATGGTTCACCCAAACGTGAACATATACAAGCCCACTTACACATTAACATTCTAAGCCCAATAAATAGAAACATTATTAACCCAGCATAAACCAAAAAAATATAACCCAGCATGTAAGATAATGTATTCTTGTTTAATTCCATATTTATTACTTGTATGAGCATGTAAATTTTCTTTAAATGGTATTTTTCAAGTACCCTTTTCATATATTAATAAGGTAGTATCCGAATATAGATGCAACACCCATAAAAATCAAGCTAATTTTAAACTTTTTCAACCTATTAAAACCATCAATTATTACAAAGTGTTTTCAAAATATTTTCAAGTCAGAGTATCCCAGAAATGAAAATCATAAAATGTGAGGAGTTGTACGATCACGCCTTTGCCTTCCCGCGATCATCTGATCTGCCTGAAACCAAAAACTGAAACTGTAAGCCCGAAGCTTAGTGAGTTCCCCCAAAATAGCCATATACACAACGATATACATATAATCACAAACAGCATACTATGGGTCCAGTCAACCATCGAGTTGGAATACCCCAAGCCCTCAACCATCAGGTTGCAATGCCAACATACTATGGGTCCAATCATCCTCGGGATGGAATACCCAAGGCCCACAACCATCGGGTTGGAATGCCCACATATTACGAGTCTAATCATCCTCGGGATGGAATACTCACGACCCACAACCATCGGGTAGGAATGCCCAGGTCTGTTGGCTCTCGCACAAAGCAGATAAGCCTCAACCACCAATCAAACATGTGCACATATAACAGATAGTCACATAACAATCTATAGATAGACAAACCAATCTAACAGGTCATAACAGTATAATAATATTGTATCTACCAAGATACTGATCTAACAGATCATAATAGCATAACATATCAGGATAACAATCCAAAAGGGTCGGCCTTGGTGCCTTAGACCCTTGAGTATAGTGAGGAAAACTCACCTCACAAATGTCGAACTAAAGTTATAAGCTCAAACTCTCGAATCACAGCCACGACCTCCACCACCCATATTTACCATGAGACCACTTCCATAAATTTCCAATTTACTAAAATACCCCCATAAGTCAAACTGGTCAACCCTTGGTCAAAGTCAAAGTCAACGATCAAGGTCAACAGTCCATGTTGACCCAACTCGTCGAGTAGAACTTACTAACTTGTCGAGTCCTTCCAAAACTCGAGAAATCTTGAAAACCTCAGTTGACTCGCCGAGTTTCCTGACAACTCGTCGATTCCATGCGTGTCCAATGTCAGGAAAACCCTAACTGACTCGTCGAGTCGTCTTAATGACTCGCCGAGTCCATGTAGAAACCAAAAATGAGAAACCCTCTTTCGACTCGTCGAGTTGAATTATGCACTCACCGAGTCCCTTCGGTCTTTTTCTCATATAGACGTTTTTAAGCCACCCTAAAGTCCCAAAATGTAGATCTAACCTCCTAGGGCATGGTTTCCACATAAAGTTGCAAACTTTACGTGCATGCATGGTCCTAAATGTCAAAACCAAGTGAAAGGGAAGGCTTAACCCAAAAAGAAGGACCTTAGCTTGCCAAATCTCATAAATTTATAGCTATAGGGACCAAAGGGAGTTCAAATATGAAGCTACGACTTCAGATCTTGTCCCAATACTCGAAGTGACTCCCAAATGTGCTAAAGATAGCCCTAAACCCAAACATGAAGAGATTTCGCTAAGGATAAGTCAATGTATCGACTTGATACGTTCAAAATGATGCCAAGATGAAATAGATTCAGATCCACAAGCTCCTCTCTGCCCCAAGCTTCTTATACTTCGTACCTCCTTCACAAAATGCACCAGAATCACTCTTTAAACCTCACAAACACTCAAGAACAAGGTAATATCAATTAAGATTTCTCTCAGCCATCAAGGAGGTGGTAAGGGACTGGAGGAAGGGACTTAAGGTCCTTTAAATAGGGTGCAAACCCTAAAAATTAGGGTTTCATCTCCCAGCTCCTACTCGTCGAGTCCGGGTCCTTCGACTTGTGGAGTAGATCCAATAATCCACACGGGCTAACCCGCCTCTATATGGCGATTTGGGGGCAACCAACACGTCGAGTAGGTCCATAAATATCTCATATAATGCTTAAAACTTGTACCTAGAAGTCAGGGTGTTACAATAGAGGATTGATATGTGTATTTTTATATATATATTTATACACTTTATCTTAATATTTTGGCCTTATTTATTCTATTTTAGAACTAAAAAGTACTCATAATGCTTTGAATTATGTTTTGCAGCTATTTGTTGCCGATGAACCACAAAAGAAAAGACTGAATCGGGAACCGGGTTTAGAAGCTAAAAGAAATCAAAATTGCTGAAAAAGTGAGTACGCCCCGCGTAAGGAAATATTACGCGCCGCGTACACCCTTGCACCGGATAGACTTGATCGCGTGATTATCTTGAGTACGCGCTGCGTAATCCTAAGTACGCCCAGCGTACTTAGGTCGGCCACAAAGATTATAAATATCGATTTTTAGCTAACCAGGAGGGGGGATTCGACTTCTAACCTAATTTAGTCGATAATTAACTTCTGTTAAGCCGTTTTGAGGGTCTAGAAGGCGGCCGGAAGGCCGTTAAGCTAACGGGAGCGGAGATCGGAAGGATTGGAGAGCGGATACATGTTGATTATCATATGGTTTGCTGACGTGACCATGTTTAGCATTCTATGGTGGTACTTTTCTGTATTTAGTTTCTGATTTAGGTGTAAAAACCTTTTACTTTGTGTTTATGATTGAATGAAGCTTTGATTATTAGACTAATTGCTATATTAAATAGTTTATTTGTGTTTAATTTATCTTGCCAAGCTTGTTAAAAGATCCTTATGTGTTAATGATGATTATTTTCTGTTAATTGTTAAGTGAATTAAGTTGTATGAACATCTGCTTGATTTACTTGTCTCTTATGATTTTTGATGACCATCGAGATTATAAGACTAGAAATAACGAATGTGAAACTAGGATTAACTTGAGAATAAGTAAGTTAATGTGTGAGCCTTGTTTGATGACCATCATCAAGAGGTTGATTAAATGTCTACATTGATTAACTATATTTACAAGTCTTGCTTGATACGAACTGAACACTAGGAAGCATGTTAGTTTAATCAACTGATCACTGTTTGAATTGACTTGTTTGCTAAAGGATTAGTTATAGTGAACGCGAATCTAATCATTTTAGGAATCGGTGAACATTGAATAAATGAATTTGTGTATGCAATTGTCTATGTTTTAAGGTGTAATTTATCTAAACCCAAGTACCTGAAGAGATGTGCTTTCCTGTTAGTTTATCGAGAGTTGTTAATTGATTTATTAAACCATTTTATTATTTTCGTGTAACCTGTAACCTATAATCAAATATATTAAGTTAATCCACCGTTCCCTGTGATCGACACCCGACTTACCTAAGCTATACTGTAATCTGACTAGGTACACTGCCTATAAGTGCATAGATAGTCTAAGTTTGTTAGGTTATAAATATTAAAATTAGTGGGTACTTTTGTGCACATCAAGGATTTTTATAACTTATAAGCAAATACATTTTCTTATAAATGGTAATGTTGAAGAAGGATTTAGGTTACCTAACATCAACAATTATAGTTGCTTATCGTCTTGTCATTGTTGGTTGGAAGGCAGTTTCATAGAATCTGTATGGTGTTGGCGTTGGTGGTCTTGTCTTGAAAGATTCACGGACTTGAATTCCATACTTATCAGCCATGGCTGCAGTTGTTGCTACTGCGAGGCTTTCCTTACTTAGCAATAAATGGGATAGAGTAAAAAAATGATATCAGTTGAAAAAACTGATAGAAAAACCTTTTTTAATCAACTTATGTACAGGAAAAACTCAAAGTAAGAAATTAATGATGTAACAGATCAAAAATCTATATTTTGCATTTTAACAAACACTCGGTGGGCATAACTCAGTTAAGGTTTTACTAAGCTTCAGAATGGAGAATCAAAAAAGCAACAAAATCAAATAAGAAAAAAGAGTTTTGATGCTTCTTTAGCAGTTGAAGAACATATTTTTTACCCACCCATTGCTCCCTCCTATCATCATTTTAACAATCATACAACATCCTTATGTGTTTTTACAACTCAAATTGTATTGACAAAAGGAGTTTGAAGATAGACTAAAAGAACACGTATCATATTAGCCATCAACCCAAAAAAATCCAGTATTCGAAATCAATAAAAAATCAGTAAAAAAGCTGAGAGCACATACGAACATACATGTAAAAAAAACTAGAAAAGTTGATGAATTACCTCTGCTTTTTTGCCTATATCAGGATAGAGACCTGAACCTTTCCCTTTCTCCATTCTCCTTTTCCATCTATATATATTACCCTCAATCTGTCATATAAAATTCCACTGACAGAATAATACAATCGAAGTAATAGAACAACATAAGAAGAAAAAAAATGGCCGTTGGTGACAGAAATCGAGAAGAGAAATCAACACATTAAACCATTGGACTAAAACGCACTGGAAAGCTGAAACCCAAAAACTCGAAAGTGAAGAAAAAAAGAAGGATCCCAAAGAATTTATGAAAACATATTGAAAACGATGGTGGTGGAAGTATTGGCCAAGAAAAACGGTGGCATCAACTAGGGATGGAAATAGTGAATATGCCGAAAATATTGTGGTGGCGGGTGTTCTGGTAATCCTTTAGGAGAGAAGACGTAGAAGATGGAGAGAAGTCAAAGTAGAGTAGTAAATTGATGGTTGAAGATGAAAGAAATTAGGAGGAGATTGATTCATAGAGATAAGAGAAAGGAATTCATACATGAACGAAACATGAAGCACAACAGATGTCAGTGAAGCAGCTCTGTAACCATTCTAATAGAGTATCAAAGGCGGTGTTGACTGAAAATTAAAGCAAGTAAAATGGGTAAAGTTTTAAACGAAAAGGAGAAAACCAAACAGTGGTCGTATTGGCAGTCAGAAAGGATCGAGAGGAAAGAAATGTTTGAGATGAAGCTGTAAACCCAGACGAAAAAGTCGAGCGGAAGAAACTGGAACGATGGTAGCTATATAAGAGGCAGTGGGAGGAAAAGGGTAGGAACGACATTAAAGGTATGTAGAAGAAAAAAAAGAAGTGGTAAACGATTCGCCAACAGAAGAAGAGAGAAAAAACTAACACAAATATGGTGGCTCTTGCCATCAAATCACGTGGAAACAATTATCTTAAAGAATGGAAAAGGGAAAAAAATAAAAGGAAACCCAACAAACAAAAAAGGAAAAAAAAATTCTCACCAATCAGAACAAAGAATTATTCACAAGTGGGCTTATCTTTTTATTATATTTATAAAATATACAAGATAATGACTTAAAATTATAATATATTTTTTTTATTGAGTATTTTTCATCTATATTAATCTATTCAACTTGTTTATATATTTCTTACTTTGTAAACATTTAGTCTTTAATATTTTTTTTCAAAATAAGTCTTTGTTGTTTTTGTACACATTAAATACTTATGACATGTTTCTTTAAGTTTTTCTCCTGATATCCTACGTGAGACAATCGTTAATGAGGTGTTCGGGGTTGTTGATGCTATGGTCATCGCGACATCGGCTGTTTGATTGCTTAGGTATTGTGTTATGTTTAGCTATTGTGTTCTGAACGTCATAACTTTTTTATATGATCTCGGATTCTAAGATATTTATATCCACGTGTTCGTATTTAAGACTACTACGACTTTCGTTTAAATTACTCCAGTTAAAAAGTAATATATAATTTTAATTACGATTTTATAAAAATAAAAAAAATAAAAAATAAAAAATAAAAAAAAACCGTTCATACATACATTTATAAAGAACGTATGGATATAATGATCATAAAAAAAAAATATATTACATTTTAACGGAAGTAATCTAAACAAAAGTTGTAATAGACTCAAAATACGAAGAAGTGATTATAAAAATCGTCAAAATCCGAAATCATATGAAAAAGTTACCCAATAGTTGAGGCCGCAATGGGCATAAGCATCAACAACCCCCAGCACCTCTTTAATGATTGTCTCACATAAGATGTTATGAAAAAAAAAACTTAAAGAAATAGGTCATAAGTACTGACTGAGCACAAAAACAACAATGATATATGTTGGAACAAAAAATATTAAAGACTAAAAAAAAAAAAAAAAAAAACAAAAAAAAAAAAAAAAAAAAAAACATCAATGACTAAATATCGACAAAATATTATAGTTTAAATAAATTGAAATGACAAATATAAAAAAGAATTTTATTTTTTGGTCAATGATAAAATATGGGGTGTTGCTAACAAGACATCCTTTAACACCTCATTGACCACTTTTTAAAAAGTCAACATATAGTTAACTACTTATAATCAGTTTTTTCGGAAAACAATACAATTTCAAACAAAAAAATATTTTAAAACTAAATTAAAATGTCTATGTGATAAAATAAGATATCTTTTGGCAACTCTAAAATTATCCATACATATAAATAAATAAAGTTTGCGGTATAATAACTCTTCCGCATTGAATAACCAACAATCCAACGGACTAAAAATCCTCCATGCTTTGAAGATGGCCCATGTCTTCCGGATGTCAAAAGAAGCTACCAGAACCTCCTCGTTTTCTTTTCCTCTGTTCTTTCCAGAAACCTCTTCTTCTTCCTCCTCTCTCTCCACCCTATAAATCCACCGTCACAATGCTCGATTCATCACACTGCAATCACAAAATATCGCGATTCTTATTGGTATCTTCCAACCTTGCTCCAATTTTGGGAAAACATCATTAACAAAGTTCGAAATGGATATCAGTCTGATGGGTTTCGACACGCCGTTCTTCCGCAACCTCCACCACATTCTTGAAGCCACCGACGACACCACCACCAACAACAAATCAAGCAATGCCGGACCTACTGGCGCTTATGTCCGTGACGCCAGAGCAATGGCTGCAACTCCGGCTGATGTGAAGGAGTATCCCAACTCTTACGTCTTCATCGTCGACATGCCTGGTCTGAAGTCCGAAGATATCAAGGTCCAGGTGGAGGAAGACAACGTGTTGGTGATAAGTGGAGAGAGAAAAAGGGAACACGATCAGGAAGAGAAGGAACGAGTTAAGTACGTGAGAATGGAGAGGAGGATTGGTAAGTTTATGAGGAAGTTTGCGTTGCCGGAAAATGCCAATTTGGAGAAGATATCGGCGATTTGTCAAGATGGAGTGCTTACAGTGACGGTGGAGAAACTGCCACCTCCGGAGCCCAAGAAGCCGAAGACGATTCAGGTACAGGTTGCTTGAAGAACAGAAACGGAGTTTGTATGTGGTGAAATTTCTTTTAAAGATCCTGAATCGTGTGAGAAGGATCCTAGTGAAGTGCGATCGATAATGTTGGTTATAAGAACTAGTTGCTTCATTGATATCTGTAATGCTTTGTTATTTTGATCTGTATTTCTAGTGTTATTTCTTATTTGTATAATCAAAATATTGTGGGTTTTTGAGACCAAATTTTGGGTCGTATTTTATTTTATTTTTTGATCGTTAAAATGAGAAAGGTGTGCTAGACACCTGTGTGCGAAAATTCAAATACGAAATTACGAAGTAATTAGTAATGTGTAATGGACATGTCCATTCATTCGAAATGGTAATGATTAGTTAATCACATGAAAATAAATTAGGTAGATTTGGGCTATTTTGTGTTTTTAGTATGTGTTTAGATACTTAAACTATAGCAAGGTTAATTTCATGTGTTGTTTCTAGATTTTATAAGGGAGAATTTCATATATGTCCTTAATAAACTTCAAAATATCATATTTGTCCAACATAATCTTTAAATATCATATATATCTTTTTTAAGATTTTAAAATATCATATTTACCCAAATTCTTTTTTTAACATTTTTTAATCATTTAAAATTATTATTTTTATCAATTGACTATTATATCTTTATTATAAAAGTTAAGTTTAAAATATCAATTAACTATCATTCTTTGTTGTAAAGGCATCAAAATAAAAAGACTAATACTTTGATTTGGGCTTTCACTCACGTATGGAATTTCGTTACGTTTCTTGTGATCACGCCTTCACAACGTTCTGGTATTCATGTTTATGATATCTTGTTGCTTCTCAAAATTATACACATTATTTATCGTAAACTTACTTCCCTTTTCATAGGTAGAAAAGTGTGAGGTGTTCCAAGATGGAGATTATACTAGTGTTCATAGGAAGTCAAACTCAGAAACAATTTGATAACAGAAAGTCGATATTACTTAGATTCCAACCTTGAGGACGGCGGACGACAACTATTGAATCAAAATTAATTATAAGTTGCATCGACCATCCGTGTATTTCAAACCGGACAAACTCGGAATTGAAAAATAAACATAGTAAAACTACAACCCAAACCAATATCAGGTTGAGGAATTATTGTGATTAGGTTACAACATCAATTTGTGTGTTAAAATAGTTTACGAACATCCCATTTACAAACCAGTTAATAGTTTGAGTCTAAAGAATTACATTTAAAGTATGTGCGTAGAACACCAAAATATAAACATATAAGAACAATCAATCCAAATCATAAAACTTAACCTGTAAATTGTGATTTAAAAAGAAAACCCAGATGAGGACGACCTCAATTGTTGAAAATTAAACAATATTTGAGATGATCTTGCCTTTAGTTAAAAAAGAAGAAGCCACACCTATTGAGAGATACGATGTAGTGAAGTGACCGTGGGTGGCGGCAGTAAGAAGGAGGCGAAGGTGTGTGGGTAATGAAGAAAATTAATTTGGGGAAAAGATGGAAGATGAATAACCATTGAAAGACAATTCATGAAAAATAAGAAGGGTGTTTTAATCATTCTATATCTTTCTTATATTTAGAATGATTATAAATAATAAAAAATGATTATAAAATGTTTAAAACTATTAAAAAATAAAATTTGGGCAAATATGATATTTTAAAAGTTTATAAAGGATAAATATGATATTAAAAGATTAGCTTGGGTAAATATGATATTTTAGTCTTTATTAAGGACATATATGAAATTCTCTCATTTTATAAAACGGGCAAAAGCATTAAATTAAAAAGAAACGAAACCTAAGGGCATTTCCAACCCACTTTCAAATCCATTTCTTTTCCCATTTCTTCTCTCATTTTTTTTTCAATCCTACCCAATTTTCATAGTATTCTCCCATACATGGAGGAATACTATTCATATCTTCAAAAATAGAGGTGAAGTTTGGTTGTTAATTTTAGTCTCTTTTATTTTTATTTTATATATTTCTAGTTTATTTTATCTACTAATTATAATTTAAATGCAATATTTAATATTTATAATATATGTTATATACTAATTTATATTAATTAATCATAAATATAAAGTTTAATTAGTAGAAGGGTGTATTTGACAATATATATAAGTTATAAAAATGGAATATTCTAAGAATATATATATTTTTGGGGTAAAAAATAGGATAGAAAATGGAGTATGGTCGGAAATAAAACATTATTTATTTCATTTTTTACTCTATTTATGAGAAAAAAAATAGAGATGAAATGGAGATGATCTAACAAGAAGGTAGAAGTACAAATTACACCTTATGTTTTGAAGAGTGATATGTTTGAATAAATCCGAAATATTTGTTTCCATTTCCACCAAGTCTTCATTTATCTTGACAATGTTAGAGTTCGATAATGTTAAGAGTCGCACACTTTTGATTAAATTCTTTGCCATGAGACAATTATGGTGCCCAATAAGATTATAAAATGTTTGGACGACTGTAGACCAAAGGCCACGAGAATCAATTTTCTAGATAGAAAATATAAGATTTTCTATGGAATATATATATATATATATATATATATATATATATATATATATATATATATATATATATATATATATATATATATATATATATATATGATATTATAAAGAAAAAACATATTCTAAAATTGTTTTTTGAGAAAAAAGTTATAAAAAAACTAAAGCAAGTATAAATTCATAACATAATTCTAAAATTTGGGCCAAAATGGTAAATTTTAGAACAAATTTGTAATAAAATTTAAAATTTGGGCCAAAAGTGTAAATTTTGGATGAAATTTATAATAAATTTTGAAATCTGTGCCAAAAATATATTTTTTGAAAGTTTGATAACATGTTGACCAAGTCAAATGGCTAAAGTGAATACAATTACCAGTTTTTGGGAGTTAATTGAAGGAATATATATATATATATATATATATATATATATATATATATATATATATATATATATATATATATATATATATATATATATATATATATATATATATATATATATATAGGGACTATGTAACACTCTAAAAATTCCAACCAATTTAAACTTTTCAAAAACAACCCAATTTCATAAAGTTAATACAAAAAGGTTTTCAATACAATTATTTATCAGAGTCTTCCCAGAACCATATCATAAAACATAATCATGAGGAGCGGTACGATCACGCATTTGCCTTGCCACGGTCTCCTGAAATACCTGAAACATTTAAACCACAACTGTAAGTCTGAAAGCTTAGTGATATACCCCCAAAATACCAACGCCATACAAACATAACCATATCATATAACCGATACAGAACGGTCATGCACTTCGGGACTACTGTGTGACTGGTCCGCCGCACCAGCCTACAGTCAACCTGGTCCACCCTCCGAGTCTATCCATATACATCGAGTCTACAGTGTGATTGGTCCGCCCGCACCAGGCCTTCAATCCACCTGGTCCACTCTCTGAGTCTACAGTATGACTGGTCCGCCCGCACCGGGCCTTCAGTCGGCCTGGTCCACTCACCGAGCCTCAGCACGTCTGGTCCGCCCTCTTGGGGCTTACAGCCTATCCGGACCGCTCGCTGGGCCTTCGGGATAACCGGTCCGTCCTGGGTATGTTGGGCTATAGCACAAAGCAGGACCGCCTCAACCCAACCCCAATCCAACAACCATGTGCACATAAACATATAATCATATAACAATCCACATCCAATCAAACCGATCTAGCAGATCACATAACATAATCTCATCCTAACAAGGATACCGACCTAACCGGTCACTAGCATAGCATCATCCTATATACCAGGATACCGACCTTAACCAAGTCTATAACATATACCATCCTAACTACCAGGATGCAAACATAGCAAAGCAACAACATAACAACAATACCCGGATTACAATCCGATAAAGGGTCGGCCTTGGCGCCTTAGACCTTATTGATATAGTGAGGATAACTCACCTCGCACTGCTGACTGAAAAGGATATGATCATGCTGCTCCAACCTCCGACACGAACTCCACCACTGATCAATACCAAAAGACTGAACTCAATAAATACCCATAATTACCAAAATACCCCTGGAAGTCAACTGGTCAACTCTTGGTCAAAGTCAAAGTCCTCAGTCAAAGTCAACCCTCCTGACTGACTCTACTCGCCGAATCTACCCGCTGACTCGTCGAGTCTCCATACTCTGAAACTCCCATAACACGACTCAACTCGCCGAGTCGCCCCAATACTCTCCGAGTTCCATAACTCTGAGTCTACCCGTACTCAACTCACTGAGTCATCCCTTGACTCACCGATTCACAGCTTAACCAGAAAAGGTTAGGACCTCACGACCAGACTCGCCGAGTCCAAGAACAGACTCGCCGAGTCCAAGGCTATCTTCAACCAACTCGTCGAGTTGTTCTTCCAACTCGTCGAGTTGTTGCCTATCTTCATGCAACTCGCCAAGTACACCCATGTGACTCGCCGAGTACCACTAGCTCTTAACCCATATAGAGGCTTTCCAAGCCATGCAGGGTCTCAAATCCATAGATCTACTCTTATACAAGCCATCCATCACGTAAAGTGGAAAACTTTACGTGAATCCAAGGAGATCTAAGCATAATACACTCTTGGCTAAGGTTTGGGACTAAAAGGCTTCATCAACAGCTCTTGAACAGGGACTTTATGCTCTTTTGGATCATCACTACTCTAGATATGAGGTAGCAACCTCAGATCCAACCTCCAAACTCAAGATAGCACTAGATAGATTCCCAAAAATCCCACATATGATAGATCTAGATGGATAACAGCTCAAGCAACGAATCCTTACCTCCAAAGAAGACTCCAACAGAAGAATAAGCCAAAACCTTGCAAAGCCCCTTGCTCTAAGCCTCTTAATCTTCAAAGATTTCTTCAATAAACACTCCTTCAAGATCCAAATGCTCTCTAATTCTCTCACACACGAATATTAGGGTTTCTGGACTTCAAAGGAGAGCAAAGCGGCTGGGAGAGGGTATTATGTTCTTTATATAGGGCTCAAGCAAAGCGGATTAGGGTTTTCTCCACACAGCACCAACTAGCCGAGTTGGCCACTTAACACGCGACCAGAATCGCGACCCTACTCGCTGAGTCCACCCATGGACTCGCGGAGTTGACCATTCACATTTTCACTTTGAACCCTGAACTTGCACTCCTGAACTCGGGATGTTACAATTCTCCCCCACTTAAATTAGGCTTCGTCCTCGAAGCCTGCGGCAACACAACTCCAGAAACTACTCTCGCAATGCACCACCTGGCATTAACCAGACCAGGTTCCTCAAAACACAACCACCGAAACCCAAAACCTAACTCTTCCCCAGCGGTGTCCTGACCACCGCCTCATCCTCTGATAACCACTCTTATCAACCGAGTACCATTCCAGGATACTTCACTCGCCCCAAATCACCACGATCGCTTGACCCTTGCACAGCTAGACTGTAACACACTAAAAATTTCAACCAAATTAAACTTTTCAAAACAAACCGGTTTCATAAAGTTATTACAAAAAGGTTTTCAATACAATTATTATCAGAGTCTTCTCAGAACCACATCGTAAAACATAATCATGAGGAGCGGTACGATCACGCCTTTGCCTTGCCACGGTCTCCTGAAGAACCTGAAAAACATTAAACCACAACTGTAATCCCGAAAGCTTAGTGAGATACCCCCAAAATACCAACCACATATACCATACACGCACATCATGCCATATCATAACAGAACACAGAACAACCTTGCACTGCGGGTCTACTGTGAGACTGGTCTGCCGCACCGGCCAACAGTCCACCTGGTCCACCCTCCGAGTCTAGCCATATACATCGAGTCTACAGTGTGATTGGTCCGCCCGCACCGGGCCTTCAATCCACTTGGTCCACTCTCTGAGTCTACAGTATGATTGGTCCGCCCGCACCGGGCCTTCAGTCGGTCTGGTCCGCCCGCTTGGGGCCTGCAGCCTATCTGGACCGCTCGTTGGGCCTTTGGGATAACCGGTCCGCCCTGGGTATGTTGGGGTAAAGCAAAAAGCAGGACCCGCCTCAACCCAAACCTCAGTCCAACAACCATGTGCACATAAACATTCAATCATATAACAATTCACATTCAATCAAGCCGATCTAGCAGATCACATAACATATCATCATCCTAACCAGGATACCGACCTAACCGGTCACTAGCATAGCATCATCCTATATACCAGGATACCGACCTAAAACAGGTCTCTAACATATACCATCCTAACTACCAGGATGCAACATATCAAAGCAATAACATAACAACGATACCCGGATCACAATCCGATAAAGGGTCGGCTTTGGTGCCTTAGACCCTGTTGATATAGTGAGGATAACTCGCCTTGCAACTGTCGACTGAAAAGATAAGACCAAGATGCTCCGACCACTGACACCATCTCCACCACTAGCCGACACCAACACTGAACTCAAACAAAAGTCAACAATTACCAAAATGCCCCTGGAAGTCAACTGGTCAACCCTTGGTCCAAGTCAAAGTCAAAGTCAACCTCCTGACTGACTCTAGTCGCCGAGTCAACCCAATGACTCGCCGAGTCCCCATGCTTAGAACTTCCCCAATCCGTGACTTAACTCGCCGAGTCACCCCGAGACTCGCCGAGTCCCACGACTCTGAGTCCCCTCACACTCAACTCACCGAGTCCTCCCTTGACTCACTGATTCATGGCTCAACCAGAAGAAGTTAGAACCTCACGACCAGACTCGTCGAGTCCAAGAACAGACTCGCCGAGTCCAAGGCTATCTTCAACCTACTCGCCGAGTTGTTCTTCTAACTCGCCGAGTTCCTGACCATCTTCAAGCAACTCGCCGAGTACACCTTTGTGACTCGCCGAGTGCCTCTATATCTTAACCCATACAGAAGCCTTTCAGGCCATGCAGTTGATCCAAACCATGGATCTACCCTTCTACAGCCCATCCATCACGTAAAGTGGCAAACTTTACGTGAATCCAAAGAGATCTTGGCATTTTACACTCTAGGGCTAGGGTTTGGGACAAGATGGCTTCACCAAACACCCAAGAACAGGGACTTTAATGCACTCTAGACCTTCTCCATTCCAGATCTAAGGTAGAAACCTCAGATCTAACTTCCAAACTCAAGATACCACAAGCTAATCTTTCCAAATACTCCAAAATGATGAATAACAGCCCAAACAACAAAATAATACCTCAAAAGGAAGCTCCAACAGAAGAGAAATTTGAATCTTAGCAAAGCCCCTTGTTCCAAGCCTCTTAAGTCTCCAAGATCTCCTCCAAAATCTCTTCTCCAAGGTTCAAATGCACTCAAATCCCTCACAAACGCGCCTTAGGGTTTTCTGGACTACAAGATAGGGTAAAGAGGCTGGGGAGAGGGTATAATGTCCTTTATATAGGGCTCATCCTCCGAAATTAGGGTTTTCTCCATTCAGCACCTACTCACCGAGTCCAGCCTCCGACTCGCCGAGTTGGCCACTTAACACGCGACCCACGTCGCGACCCTACTCGCCGAGTCCACCCATGAACTCGTCGAGTTGCCCTTCCACATTTACACTTTGAACCCTGAACTTACACTCCTGAACTCGGGATGTTACAATTCTCCCCCACTTAAATTAGGCTTCATCCTCGAAGCCTGCGGCAACACAAATCTAGAATTACTCTCGCAATGCGCCTCCTGGCATTAACCAGACCAGATTCCTCAAAACACACCCCCGAAACCCAACTCTTCTCCTGCGGCATTCTGACCACCGCCTCAATCCATCCACCGGCCTCATCCTCAGATAATTCCACTTAACATCCAAGTACCATTCCATGATACTTCACTCGCTCCAAGTCACGCCAACCACTTGACTCATCCGAGCTAGAAATAACCCTGCACCACCGGAATCCCGATCGGAGTGCAACTCTATCCATTCCAGGTTGACAGAAGGACACATCCTTCAGTCTCAGAGCAACTCCCATGAGCTCTCCCCCGTAATCTCATACCCATGCCGGATTGGTTCTAACATCCTCGGGTTGGGAAAACCCGATACACTGACGACACCTCCAAACATCCCCCAGGATGAATTTCCACTACATACACAATTCCTTGATCAAAATCAAACTGGGAATCCAAGACTCCATCCCTACATCCCTTACGAGCCTCGAGTCCATGCACTACCTTCCACTAATCGGTGATCAATACCCGGGGCCAGACCCACTGATGCTAACACATCACGACATACTCATTCCATATCCTCATACAGATCTAACAACACATGCAGAGTCTTCAGCATGACTGGACCGCCTTACCAGGCCTTCAGCCCATCTGGACCACTCTCAGAACCTTCAACAGGTCTGGACCGCCCTCCAGGGCCTTCAGCTTGTCTGGACCATTCTACGAGCCTTCGGCCTGACTGGTACGCCCACCGGCCTTCAGTCTATCTGGACCGCTCAACTAACATCCAACATCCCGAATTATCCCTCCAGGAAAACTCTCCCATGCATACCGTTCTAGCCCTCTAAGGGTTCCGAACTCTATCTCCACCCTACATACTAAAACCCGGCCTGATCCTAGGCCTTCCACCATCAATCACCCTTGATCTGCATCCCGCCCCGCCTTTCTGACACTTGCTCATTCCAGCCTACGCTTGGCTGTCAGAACCGCTGCTAAATCTCAACAGCTAAGCAACCTCTCGTGCTTATCGATCTTCCGGAGAATTCTCCGATTCTCCCCCACTTAGAGCACTGACTATCAACCACCGGTCGCCATCACCGACCTCCCTCGACAACCCTACTCAACACAAACCCTTACACGCGAACTGATTCCTACCAGAACGAGCAATCCTCACAAATTCATAATGACACTGATCAACCCAGCTAGAAAGAAACTCGATCTTCAGCTAGTCACTCCTCAGACTGCAGATGCTACCCAACATTCAGACCAAAAAAAACCAGATTCCCGCTAAAAATCCTCATAAATGATAACCAACGAAATTTCCAACACCAAATCCATAACCATACCACAACCCTCAAGGAACAACGAATACAATACCAAAATCACACAGCGAGACTAGCGGATAAACAATACACCACAAAAATCACCAAATAACAAGACATCAAGAAAGAAACATACCCGCAGTTGCATCCGGCACTGCCCTAACCTCCTCCGCTGTAAGCTGAAAAGCACGACCCTGAGCCCTTGGGGGCTTCGCTCCACCCTGACCTCCACCCGCAATCCTCAAAGTGGCCGGTGCTGGAGCCTGCACCAGTCCTGCAGCAAGCTGTGGACAGTTGACCCTTAAGTGTCCAACCTGATGGCAATGATAACAAATCCTCAAATCCCGAACCGGGGCTGTCTGCCGACAATCCCTCGCATAGTTCCCCTCCTTTCCGCACTTGTGACATGCACCACCGGACCTACAAACTCCGGTATGACCCTTCCCACACTTCCCACAAGTGTGGCTGCTCTGATCTCCTAATCTAGAATCAACGGTCTTGGACCGTTTCGGTGCCGGCTGCGATTGCACCGGAGCCTGCCTCAGCTCTCGCATCTGCAACTCAATCTCCAACTCACGCCGCCTGGCGGCCTCCTGCAACTCCAACAAGGTCTCACACCTCTTCGCAGACACAAACTGCCTGATATCCCTCTTGAGCATACTAAGATATCAGGACATCTGAGCCCGCTCCAAAGCGAACTCAGGGCAAAACATCGCCCTCTCAGTGAACATCCCGGTGATCTTCGTCACCAACTCTGAATCCTGCTTCAGCTCAAGGAACTCCTGAGCCAATCTCTCCCTCTCAACCCGCGGAACGTAACGAGTGTTGAACATCTCCCGGAACTGATCCCATGAAACCGCAGCCCTCTGCGCATCAGAATATGACCCCGTGGTCAATCTCCACCAATCCTTCGCCCCAAGCCTCAACAGGTTCAGAGCACACCTCACCCTCTGATCAGCAGGGCATGAACATGTGAAGAAACACCCCTCCACATATGACAACCACCTCATAGCAACAATCGGGTCCTGAACTCCATCAAAGGTAGGGGGCTTCATATTATCGAAGTCCCGATACTGGAAACATCTACGAGCTCCTCCCCCTGCCGCCGCTACAGCCGTTGTAGCCGCCGTGGTAGCCGTCTCTGCGAGAGCCGCATAGCGCTCATCAAAATACTCAATCATGGCGGTCTTGATCGACCCAAACAGTTCTGGCAACTTGGCCCGTAACAACGCAACAACCTCATCATGCAGGATTTCATGAATCCTAGCGTCCAACTCGCCTGTGCTCATTTGACCAATAACCTCGGTCGGTACTGACCCACCCTGACCGCCCCTCCAGCTCCCGATCCTGACCCAGATCCGCTCCCACCATGCCTCGTAACCACCATACTGAAAACATCGCAAGATCTCAGATACTTCCCACTATCCCGGGAACCAACCCCCAAACCAACCCTAAAGGTCATGGTTTCTTTCATACGCGTATGGGTCATGTGCTTTCAGTAGTACGGGCCCATACTACCTTCCACACCTACCCATATTTGTATCAAGTATTACCACAACACCCTAGCGAAAACATACATAACAAGCACTCAATCCTCACTCCTACAGGAACACTGGAAATCTCCCACAGAAGAAACCCTAGGCTAACAGGCATCATAAATCAGGCAACATTAACATGAAATCCTGAAGATCCCTAGCCTAGTACTAGCATGTTGTTCAATCAAAGCTCAAAAACAATTATCATGTATGGTATTTTGGGGTTACTTACTGGCTCTGGCTGATCGTACCTTCGCGTCCTCCTTTACTCATTTTGAAAACCATTTTAAATTCTCTTTTGAAAAACACTCCTTGATTTGAGACTAGATTCATACAAATGTTCCTCCAATTCACTCAAACCAAGGCTCTGATACCAACTAGTAACACTCTAAAAATTTCAACCAAATTAAACTTTTCAAAACAAACCGGTTTCATAAAGTTATTATAAAAATGTTTTCAATACAATTATTATCAGAGTCTTCTCAGAACCACATCGTAAAACATAATCATGAGGAGCAGTATGATCACGCCTTTGCCTTGCCACGGTCTCCTGAAGAACCTGAAAAACATTAAACCACAACTGTAAGCCCGAAAGCTTAGTGAGATACCCCCAAAATACCAACCACATATACCATACACGCACATCATGCCATATCATAACAGAACACAGAACAACCATGCACTTCGGGTCTACTGTGAAACTGGTCCGCCGCACCGGCCAACAGTCCACCTAGTCCACCTTCCGAGTCTAGCCATATACATCGAGTCTACAGTGTGATTGGTCCGCCCGCATCGGGCCTTCAATCCACCTGGTCTACTCTCTGAGTCTACAGTATGACTGGTCCGCCCGCACCGGGCCTTTAGTCGGTCTGGTCCACTCTCCGAGCCTCGGCATGTCTGGTCCGCCCTCTTGGGGCCTGCAGCCTATCTGGACCGCTCGCTGGGCCTTCGGGATAACCGGTCCGCCCTGGGTATGTTGGGGTAAAGCACAAAGCAGGACCCGCCTCAACCCAAACCTCAGTCCAACAACCATGTGCACATAAACATTCAATCATATAACAATTCACATTCAATCAAGCCGATCTAGCAGATCACATAACATATCATCATCCTAACCAGGATACCGACCTAACCGGTCACTAGCATAGCATCATCCTATATACCAGGATACCGACCTAAAACAGGTCTCTAACATATACCATCCTAACTACCAGGATGCAACATATCAAAGCAATAACATAACAACGATACCCGGATCACAATCCGATAAAGGGTCGGCCTTGGTGCCTTAGACCCTGTTGATATAGTGAGGATAACTCGCCTTGCAACTGCCGACTGAAAAGATAAGACCAAGATGCTCCGACCACTGACACCATCTCCACCACTAGCCGACACCAACACTGAACTCAAACAAAAGTCAACAATTACCAAAATGCCCCTGGAAGTCAGTCGGTCAACCCTTGGTCCAAGTCAAAGTCAAAGTCAACCTCCTGACTGACTCTAATCGCCGAGTCAACCCGATGACTCGCCGAGTCCCCATGCTCAGAACTTCCCCAATCCGTGACTTAACTCGCCGAGTCACCCCGAGACTCGCCGAGTCCCACGACTCTGAGTCCCCTCGCACTCAACTCACCAAGTCCTCCCTTGACTCACTGATTCATGGCTCAACCAGAAGAAGTTAGAACCTCACGACCAGACTCGCCGAGTCCAAGGCTATCTTCAACCTACTCGCCGAGTTGTTCTTACAACTCACCGAGTTCTTGACCATCTTCAAGCAACTCGCCGAGTACACCTTTGTGACTCACCGAGTGCCTCTAGATCTTAACCCATACAGAAGCCTTTCAGGCCATGCAGTTGATCCAAACCATGGATCTACCCTTCTACAGCCCATCCATCACGTAAAGTGGCAAACTTTACGTGAATCCAAAGAGATCTAGGCATTTTACACTCTAGGGCTAGGGTTTAGGACAAGATGGCTTCACCAAACACCCAAGAACAGGGACTTTAATGCACTCTAGACCTTCTCCATTCCAGATCTGAGGTAGAAACCTCAGATCTAACTTCCAAACTCAAGATACCACAAGCTAATCTTTCCAAATACTCCAAAATGATGAATAACATCCCAAACAACGAAATAATACCTCAAAAGGAAGCTCCAACAGAAGAGAATACCTCTAGACATCCCCATGATGAATTACCGCTACATACATAACCTCCTGATCACAACCATACTGGGAATCCAAGGTTCCATCCTTGCATCCCTTCCGAGCCTCATTGGCTTTACACCTTTGGAATTCCTTCTGTGACCTCAGCATACATCCAACCTGAATGTGCTCCATACTATCGACACAAACACTCTTGCTCAAAACCATAATGGGAACACCTCAATCATACTCCCGCGCTACTGCTTTCACTTCCGTGAACTTACACTCCCTCTCGGAGCTACATACTTTTCCCTTCCCTTATCCAAGGAAATCTACTTGGCCGCCTTGTCACTACAACAAGTGCCACGGCGTACACACTCCACTCTACACTATCCCTTGTAGAGTAACTGCTACTCTGTGCATCGCACTTGCTCTGAATCCGCTCGCAAGGATTCTCGAGTCCATGCACTGCTTTCCACTAACTAGATCAACACTTGGGGCCAAACCATATCAATCACCATTCCCTGGTGACGCATTTCCTCATTCTCCTCATATCGATCTACTAACACATACAAAGTCTTCATCATAACTGGACCGCCTTACCAGGCCTTCAGCCAATCTGGACCACTCTCAGAACCTTCAGCATATCTGGACTGCCCTCCAGGGTCTCCAGCTTGTCTGGACCGTCCTCCGAGCCTTCGGCCTGACTGGTATGCCTTCCGGCCTTCAGTCTCCCCGGACCGCTCAAACTATCATGCATCATCCCGAACTATTCCTCCTGGGAATTCTGCCCATACATACTGTTCTAGCCCTCTTAGGGTTTCGAACTCTAACTTCATTCCATATACTCAGATCCCGGCCTGATCCTAGGCCTTACAACCACCAATCACCCTATCTGAAATCCTTGGTATGTACTCCGCCCCATCGATCTGTCACTTACTCATACCAGCCCACACTCTTGGCTGACTAAAACACTGTTGGATCCCAAACAGCTAATCGAACTCTAACGCTTATCGATCCTCCTAAGAATTTTCCGATTCTCCCCACTTAGAGCACTGACTATCCACCACCGGTCGCCATAACCGACCTCTCTTAACAACCCTTCACAACACATACCCTTACACGCGAACTGATTCCCACTAGAACGAGCAACCTTCACCAAATCACATATCAACACTGATCATCTCGGACTCGAAAGAAGCCCGACCTTCAGCTAACCACTCCTCAGACTGCAGATGCTACCCGACATTCAAAACAAATGCCGGATTTCCCACTAATAATCCCCATGGATAATAACCAACGAAACTTCCAATACCAAAACCCTTAACTGAACCATAACCCTCAAGGAATAAACGAATACAATACCAAAAATCACACAACGAGACTAGCAGATATACAATACTCCATAATAATCACAAGATAACAAAATATCAAGAAGGAAACATACCCGCAACTACATTCGGCACTGCCCTGGCCTCCTCTGCTGTAAGCTGAAAAGCACGACCCTGAGCCCTCAGGGGCTCCGCTCCACCCTGACCTCCACCCGTAATCCTCAAAGTGGCCGGTGCTGGAGCCTACACCGGTCCTGCAGCAAGCTGTGGACAGTTGACCCTCAAGTGTCCAACCTGATGGCAATGACAGCAGATCCTCAAATCCTGAACAGGGGCTATCTGTCGACAATCCCTCGCATAATGCCCCTCCCTACCGTACTTGCGGCATGCACCACTGGACCTACAAACTCTAGTGTGACCCTTCCCGCACTTCCCATAAGTGCGGCTGCTCTGATCTCCCAAACTTGAATCAACGGTCTTGGACCGTTGAGGCACCGGCTACGACTATGTCGGGGCCTGCCTCTGCTCTCTCAACTGTAACTCAATCTCCAACTCACGCCGTCGAGCAGCCTCCTCCAACTCCAGCAAGGTCTCGCACATCTGTGTAGACACAAACTGCCTGATATCCCTCTTGAGCATACTCAGATATCGGGACATCTGAGCCTGCTCCGAAGCAAACTCCAGGCAAAACATCGCCCTCTCTGTGAACATCCTGGTGATCTCCGTCACCAACTCTGAATCCTGCGTCAGCTCCAGGAACTCCTGAGCCAATCTCTCCCTCTCAACTCGCGGGACATAGCGAGTACTGAACATCTCCCTGAACTGAACCCAAGAAACTGTGGCTCGCTGCGCATCAAAATATGATCCCGCGGTCAACCTCCACCAATCCTTCGCCCCGAGCCTCAAAAGGTTCAGAGCACACCTCACCCTCTGATCAGTAGGACATGAACACGTAAAGAAACACCCCTCCACGTCTGACAACCATCTCATAGCAACAATCGGGTCCTGAACTCCATCGAAGGTAGGGGACTTCGTATTATCGAAGTCCCGATACTGAAAACCTCTACCGGTTCCTCCCCCCCGCCGCTGCTACAGCCGTTGTAGCCGCCACGACAACCGTCTCTGTAAGAGCTGCATAGCGCTCATCAAAATACTCGACCATGGCGGTCTTGATCGACCCAAACAGTTCCGGAAACTCGGCCCAAAACATAGCAGCAACCTCGACATGCAGGATCTCACGAATCCTGGCATCCAGCTCATCTGTGCTCATCTGACCAATAACCTCGGGTGGTGCTGACCCACCCTGACCACCTCCCCCTGCTCCCGATCCTGACCCGGATCCACTCCCAACATGCCTCGTAACCACCATACTGAAATTATCGTAAAACATCATACGCTTCTCACTAACCCGAGAACCGGCTCTCGACCCAACCCTAGGGGTTGTGACTTCCTTGATACGCGTATGGGTCCTGTGCTTTCAGTAGTATGGGCCCATACTACCTTCCACACCTACCCATATTTATATCAAGTATCACCACAACACCCTAGTGAAGAACAGGCATAACAAGCACCCAACCCTCACTCCTAGAGGAACACTGGAAATCTCGTACAAAAAGAAACCCTAGGCTAGCAGGCATCATAAATTAGGCAACTCTATCATGCAATTCCTAAAGATCCCTAGCCTAGTACTAGCATGCTGTTCTATCATATCTCATAAACAAATAACTTGTATGGTATTTTGGGGTTACTTACTGGCTTCGACTGATCGTACCACCGCGTCCTCCTTTACTTATTTTGAAAACCCTTTTTAAATTCTCTTTTGAAAACTCTCCTTGATTTGAGACTGGATTCACACGAATGTTCCTCCAATTCACTCAAACCAAGGCTCTGATACCAACTTGTAACGCTCTAAAAATTCCAATCAATTTAAACTTTTCAAAAACAACCCAATTTCATAAAGTTAATAAAAAAAGGTTTTCACAATTATTTATCAGAGTCTTCCCAGAACCATATCATAAAACATAATCATGAGGAGCGGTACGATCACGCCTTTGCCTTGCCATGGTCTCCTGAAGTACCTGAAACATTTAAACCACAACTGTAAGCCCGAAAGCTTAGTGAGATACCCCCAAAATACCAACGCCATACAAACATAACCATATCATATAACCGATACAGAACGGCCATGCACTTCGGCTCTACTGTGTGACTGGTCCACCGCACCGGCCTACAGTCAACCTGGTCCACCCTCCGAGTCTAGCCATATACATCAAGTCTACAGTGTGATTGGTCCGCCCGCACCGGGCCTTCAGTCGGCCTGGTCCACTCACCGAGCCTCAGCACGTCTGGTCCGCCCTCTTGGGGCCTACAGCCTATCCGGACCGCTCGTTGGGCCTTCGGGATAACCGGTCTGCCCTGGGTATGTTGGGTTACAGCACAAAGTAGGACCCGCCTCAACCCAACCCCAATCCAACAACCATGTGCACATAAACATATAATCATATAACAATCCACATCCAATCAAACCGATCTAGCAGATCACATAACATAACCTCATCCTAACAAAGATACCGACCTAACCGGTCACTAGCATAACATCATCCTATATACCAGGATACTGACCTTAACCACGTCTCTAACATATACCATCCTGACTACCAGGATGCAAACATAGCAAAGCAACAACATAACAACAACACCCGAATTACAATCCGATAAAGGGCCGGCCTTGGTGCCTTAGACCCTGTTGATATAGTGAGGATAACTCACCTCGCACTTGATATGTGTATTTATATATATATATATATATATATATATATATATATATATATATATATATATATATATGCATTATATCTTAATATTTTGGCCTTTATTATTCTCTTTTAGAACTAAAAAGTACTCATAATGCTTTGAATTATGATTTGCAGCTATTCGTCGACAATAAAGCACAAAAGAAAAGACTGAAGCGGAAACCGGGCTTAGAAGCTAAAGGTAATTAAAAATGCTGGAGGAACAATTACGCCCCGCGTAATACACTTCTACGCTAAGCGTAGCGACCAAATTGAATTACGCCCAGCGTAACTTAAGGGTACGCCCCGCGTAATGGCTGGCACCGGATAAACTCAATCGCGTAGAAATCCTTAGTACGCGCAGCGTAATCCGACTTACGCCCAGCGTACGTAAGTCGGCTACAAAGGTTATAAAAGTAGATTTTCAGCTAACCAGAAGAGGGGATTCGACTTCCAACTTAATTTAGTCGATATTAAACTTCTGTTAAGCTGTTTTGAAGGTCTAGAAGGCGGCCGGAAGGCCGTTAAGCTAACAGGAGCGGAGATCGGAAGGGTTGGAGAGCGGATACGTGTCGGTAATCATATGGATTGCTAATGTGACCATGTTTAGCATTCCATTGTGTTACTATTCTGTATTTAGTTTCTGATTTGGGTGTAAAAACCTTTTATTTTGTGTTTATGATTGAATGAAGCTTTGATTATTAGACTAATTGCTATATTGAATTGTTTATTTATGTTTACTTTATCTTGCCAAGCTTGTTAAAAGATCCTTACGTATTAATGATGATTATTTGCTGTTAATTGTTAAGTGAATTGAGTTGTATGAACATCTGCTTGATTGCTTGTCTCTTATGATTTTGATGACCATCGAGATTATAAGTCTAAGAATAACGAATGTGAAACTAGGATTAACTTGGGAATAAGTAAGTTAATGTGTGAGCCTTGTTTGATGACCATCAACAAGAGGTTAAATTGAATTAGTAATTCGATGAAGTATATTTACAAGTCTTGCTTGACACGAACTGAACACTAGGAAGCATGTTAGTTTAATCAACTGATCACTGTTTAAATTGACTTGTTTGCTAAAGGATTAGTTATAGTGAACGCGAATCTAATCATTTTAGGAATCGGTGAATATGAATAAATGAATTTGTGTATGCAATTGTCTATGTTTTTAAGGTGCAATTTATCTAAACCAAAGTACCTCAAGAGATTTGCTTTCCTGTTAGTTTATCGGGAGTTGTTAATTGTTAGTTTGAGATTAATTAAACTATTTCTTTATTAATTTTGGGTGACCTGTAACCTATAATCAAATATATTAAATTAATTCACCACCGTTCCCTGTGATCGACACCTGACTTACCTAAGCTATACTGTAATCTGACTAGGTACACTACCTATAAGTGCATAGTTAGTCTAAGTTTGTTAGGTTATAAATATTAAAATTAGTGGGTACTTTTGTGCACATCAAGTTTTTGGCGTCGTTGTCGGGGAACAGCTTGTCATTAATTTAGTTTATTTGATTATTTGTTATTTGTTTTTAGTTAGTTTTTATTTTTAGTTTGATTTTCGTTGATATCATTTCACTTGTCGGGAAGGTTCTTGTTGTTATTTGCAGGAATTTGGGATTGTACACATTGCTTGACTTTACTTTTTGCATGGGTTTCGACGATGAAAGCGATTAGGGAATTCTTGACCAGCTTAGCCTACTACTTTGTTGATTTGACCAACTCAATCCATAAGGCGTAGTATAGCAAGGCGTAGTGTGGTGGTTAAGTGGAAGACCGAGCTCTTGATGTTCTTGACTAGTTAGGTCACTTCTTGTTCCACTTTTAGTTAAAGGTGCAAAGAAAACAAAGAAAATATTCTAACGGATCCCGAAAGTGGGTGTTTTCGCAAACCAATTCTTGCATGCAAAGGTTTTTGATCAACCGTTGTTGTTTGATCTTGACAAAGATAAGTGATTATGATGTCTCAGTTTTTTTTATGTCACTCTTCGGGAAGTCATCAGCTGTTGAAACAATTAAAAAAAAAAGAAAAATAATTAAGTTGTAAAGTCCCTTAATTAAATAGTTAAAAGAAAAGGAAAGAAAGTTTAATTAAAAGAAAAGGAAAATTTTCATTTAAAGTTATGCCCAACGTAATTTAGTTACGCCAAGCGTAATTAACCCCGGATCGCAGATGGCCTTCTCATGGAGTTGGGGTTACGCCCAACGTAACATTGTTTTACGCCCAGCGTAAATCAGCGACCAGGTATATCTTTTGACCCTTTGACTTCTTTGTTATTCTTTCAACCATTCCTTCCTTCGCCGTGTACTGTGACGACGAGTTCTCCAAAAGATCTCCGATTCTTCTTCTTTTCTTGTAGAATTCGACACTAAGATTATGGCCCGAAGAACTCAACGGACTAACCCACCCGAGGATGTGACCGATCATCGTTTCTTACAATTTCCGCAAACGCTAAACGATGCAACCCGGGCACGATATGTCAACAGTTTGAGTTTGCTGCTTACCAAGGAGATCGACATAGCACCCTCATTTGATTGGGACTTGGCGACCCGGACTGGACTAGCTGCACTGATCCAGGAATTTTTGCAATACACGCACTCGGACGCGAGTGGTGTGGATTTGTTCGTGTGTCAGGGATGGGCACGATTGTTCAGGATCCAGGAGCCTGTTTATCGGGAATTTTTGCTGGAGTTCTACGCTATAGTTTCCTATGATCCTAGGAAGGCACCCGATGACAGGACAGCTTTTGCCTTCAGACTGGGGGGAGTGAGTCGGGAATGCAGTGTCATAGAGCTTGCGACTCGAGTGGGTATTTACACAGCGGATGAGACGAGGAGTGTCTATTTCCCGGCATTCCTTGCTAATTGTCTTACGAAGCGGCCAGACGACTATAACGAGAACACTTTTTGGACCGAGATTACGGGAGGAGTTATACACCATCTACTGCATGGGGTAGGATGATACGGTCTACTACCTACAGATTGTTGCACCGGTTGATTTCCATGACTCTCACGCATCACAAGAACAATGAGAGATTGCCTTCGACAGACTTGTATTTCCTATGGGCACTTGTTACTCCAGGGAGGCACCTGAACCTTCCAGTTGCTTTAGCTGCATATTTGGGACGGAGGGCCAGGGGACTTCGGGAGGATAGCCCGATCTGCAGAGGGAATTTTATCACGCGGTTAGCCCGATCATATCAGTTGCTGACGCGTGAGATCACGAGATCGATGGTGTTCCACGATATGAGGCTGATGAGCATTCAGCTGTTGGAGTCGATGCGTGTATTGGAGCGAGGCGGAGATGGTGTCTTGCGAGTACGAGCAGATGATGTGGCGGGCGAGGAGGGTGCCGCCGAGCCACAGCCGAGACGGGTCCAGCGGCATAGACCTGCTCCTAGGGGAGCGTAGCAGGGACCTGAGTCGGAGATTGATATGCGCTACCTAGCTCAGGGCATTGACCGTCTTGACATGAGGGTCCAGAACCTTAGTGAGTATGTTGCACATGTGGGCAAGCAACAGCAGTGGTATGGGGATGCGTTGACCGCATTCTTTGCCCACCAGGGGTTTCAGTATTCGGTTCCATACCCACCACCATTCCATCCACGACATGGTGGGGCCGGTACTTCGGGGACACAGCAGCATGATGATGGAGATGATGAGTGATCCTTTTTATTTTTATTTTTGTGTTTTTTGTTATTTTTAGTTCAGTTTAGTATTTTTGTTTGGTATGTAATTAAAATTTAATTTAGGATGTTTTACTTTTGTTTTCCATGTTGATGCTCTTTGGTTGTTTAGATTTCTGCAGAATTTTCGCCCTTAGAAAGCTGGCAGTAAGTTCAGCAGCTAGGTCCGACTGTTGCTAGAAAGAGCCGTGTGAGAGTTCGAAGATTATAGTCAAGACCCACAATTTGTCACAAGTGTGGGGTGTATATGGATTTCGTGAGCGATTGTTTAGAAGATTGGCATTTTTTTACGATATTTTGACTCTTATGATATGGATGAGCTGTTCCCACACCATAAAGTTCTATTTCAACGCGAGGAAGAAGTATCATCCCGGCTGCCATGACATGGTTAACACTTTCCTATGTTGTGGGGGATTTTTCATCACGAGAAGAGGATGTCATTCTTGACAAGACGATGTGGTCGACACTTTCCCACGTCATGGTTACTACACATTGCATTTGCTTGCAATCTTTTGCACCACATTTTTTAAGTCGGCCGTCTTGATTTTATTTTTCGGCAAATTCAGAAGCAGCAGTTCCAGTTTCCAGTCTTTCAGCAATATTTGAAGCAACTTGTAGCAGCCCAATTCGATCTCGCCACAACTACCCAGGGGAGTCTGTTCCTTTTTCTCCCTTTTTATGTTCTTAATTCGTTTTAGCATACAATGAGGGCATTGTATGAAATAAGTGTGGGGTAGGGGGTCGGTAAAAGTAAATTAAAAATAGAAAAAAATAAAATAATAGTTAGGAAATTGCTAGATTTAGGAATTTTAAAAAATTTATAAACTTGAAATAATAGTTTAATTTATAAAAATCTAGTGATAATTTAAATTTTGCTAATATTGTATGAAATGATCCGATGAGAACTCAAATGTTTAGTTGAGCCAATATACGTCATAGTGCATTTGTGGCCTCCCTTATTTTAGTGAAATCATGGAACAAAAACACAACCCCGCTTGGTTTGAGGGATGCAATATGTTTAGCAGCCTAAACCTGAAATGTATCCAGGAAAATTATTATCATTAACCAATAAAGGTTGAGGTTGAGCACCTCTGCTTAAGCATGTAGGTTTTGAGTGAAAAAAGTGAGGTACATGTAATAAAAAATATTGAGAGAGAATTACGAGAAAAAAGTTTGAAGAATTTTGGAGCAAATAAAGTGAAGATCAAAAGATCAAAATTCCAAAAAATTTCATAAAGTTGAAGATACCATAAATCAAATCAACAAAGGTGGTGATTCAAAGAAATCAAAGATCAAATTATCAAGGAAGTGAAGAATTCGAAAAGAGATCCATAGTGGTATCGAAAAATTGTAATTCTAGATTATGTATGCTTAGGTTGCTCAATTAAAAATACCTTGAGGATAAGGAGGTTTTCTGCGGATGGATTCGGAGGGTTGCATAAAATGAGCATTGTTTGGAAAAAGTGGGCAAGTGTTTATGAAGATTGTGAGTATTTAAAGTATGGGGGGGTACTTTAGGAAAATTTTAGACACAAATGCATGCGTTGCGGTCTTGACATAATGGCTAAGTTTTAAATGGATTGTTTAATGCGATATTGGTAAAATAAAAGTAAATTTGCTTGGGGGCAAGCAAAGGCTAAGTGTGGGGTATTTTGATATGTGTATTTATATATATATATATATATATATATATATATATATATATATATATATATATATATATATATATATATATATGTATTTATGCATTATATCTTAATATTTTGGCCTTTATTATTTCATGTTAGTTTATCGAAAGTAGTTAATTGATTGTTAGTTTGAGATTTATTAAACTATTTCTTTATTCTTTTCGGGTGACCTGTAACCTATAATCAAATATATTAAATTAATTCACCACCGTTCCCTGTGATCGACACCTGACTTACCTAAGCTATACGGTAATCTGACTAGGTACACTGCCTATAAGTGCATAGTTAGTCTAAGTTTGTTAGGTTATAAATATTAAAATTAGTGGGTACTTTTGTGCACATCAGCACTGCTGACTGAAAAGGATAAGATCACGCTGCTCCAACCTCCGACACGAACTCCACCACTGATCAATACCAAAAGACTGAACTCAATAAATACCCATAATTACCAAAATACCCCTGGAAGTCAACTGGTCAACTCTTGGTCAAAGTCAAAGTCCTCAGTCAAAGTCAACCCTCCTGACTGACTCTACTCGTCGAGTCAACCCGCTGACTCGTCGAATCCCCATACTCTGAAACTCCCATAACACGACTCAACTCGCCGAGTCGCCCCAAGACTCGTCGAGTTCCATAACTCTGAGTCTACCCGTACTCAACTCACTGAGTCATCCCTTGACTCACCGATTCACAACTTAACCAGAAAAGGTTAGGACCTCACGACCAGACTCGCCGAGTCCAAGAACAGACTCGCTGAGTCCAAGGCTATCTTCAACCAACTCGCCGAGTTGCTGCCCATCTTCATGCAACTCGCCGAGTACACCCATGTGACTCGCCGAGTACCAATAGCTCTTAACCCATACAGAGGCTTTCCAAGCCATGCAGGTTCTCAAATCCATAGATCTACTCTTATACGAGCCATCCATCACGTAAAGTGGCAAACTTTACGTGAATCTAAGGAGATCTAAGCATAATACACTCTTGGCTAAGGTTTGGGACTAAAAGGCTTCATCAACAGCTCTTGAACAGGGACTTTATGCTCTTTTGGATCATCACTACTCTAGATCTGAGGTAGCAACCTCAGATCCAACCTCCAAACTCAAGATAGCACTAGATAGATTCCCAAAAATCCCACAAATGATAGATCTAGATGGATGACAGCTCAAGCAATGAATCCTTACCTCCAAAGAAGACTCCAACAGAAGAATAAGCCAAAACGTTGCAAAGCCCCTTGCTCCAAGCCTCTTAATATTCAAAGATTTCTTCAACAAACACTCCTTCAAGATCCAAATGCTCTCTAATTCTCTCACACACGAATATTAGGGTTTCTGGACTTCAAGGGAGAGCAAAGCGGCTGGGAGAGGGTATTATGTTCTTTATATAGGGCTCAATCCCTGGGATTAGGGTTTTCTCCACACAACACCAACTCGCCGAGTCCAGCCGCCGACTCGCCGAGTTGGCCACTTAACACGTGACCAGAATCGCGACCCTACTCGCCGAGTCCACCCATGGACTCGCCGAGTTGACCATTCACATTTTCACTTTGAACCCTGAACTTGCACTCCTGAACTCAGGATGTTACACACTAAATCGATTATAAGACTAATACGTAAGGGCTTTATTGTAGTTTTCTCTTTTATGTATACACTCCACCCTATCACCCTCCAGTATATTTTAACCTAGATTAATCATCTTTTAACTGAATTTTGTTGGCTATCTTCTACTATATTAAAGACTTAGGCCCTGTTTGATTTAAGTCTGATCGAGTCCGGTCAGACAAAAATGTCTTACTCAGTCAGATCAATGTGGGTCAGCGTGTTTGATATGTGGAATAAGACCATGAGACTCAGTCAGCACCCTCTGACTCGGTAAGTGAAATGAAAGTAGCTGACTCAATCCTCTTTGTTTTCTTCATAGTTTTGCCCTTTGCATCACACATCCATTGACATTCCAGCTGTCACACCTTAAAACCAGAACGGCAGAAACATTCTGGGGTGGATAACGTCATATCAAGTATCACAACATATGCAATATAGTAATCAAAGTACAACAACCATTGCATTAATAGTACTAGTTTTACATAAGTTACATTTTATAGAGACATCAAAATAACACAGAAACTAGTATAGATGCAGCTCGATTCTAGGCTGGCTTCACAAAAGCTCCCGGGTGTACCTGTCTATTGCTGACCTGAGAATACAAGTTATTTTGAAAGCAAGTATCAGCATTTTTATAAATGTTGGTGAGTTCATAAGTATTTAGTGTCATTTGTGTAAGTAAGTATTTTATTCAAAATAACTTTATAAAAAGTAGTAGTTTAGAATCTACGGTGTACTAGCGTCCTTTCCAGAAAATCCTATATTTTCTAATTAAAAGCAGTCTTCTACCAAGACTCGACAGTGTTATGTTTTAAAGAGAAATTTTCCCTAAAATACTATCATTACCAAAATACGGTTTTTGACTTTAAAGAAAGTAGGAGACTATCACTAGTAAAATACTAGTGGAAAATAACATATGCCTCAGCAGAAATACTGCTGACCAAGGCAAAGGAAATCATAGACTCGAGGAGTGTATCAAATGAATGATAGACAGTTTGAACAGTGATAAAATCACTGGTTTCCCTAGTTATTAATCACATGTGATTAATGCAATCACATGTGATTGAAGCAATAACTATAAGTATTTAACTTGTATTCCCCCCCCCCCCCCCATAAGTATTTAAAACATTTAACATAATTTCAAAGGTTGATTAAAGGGGTATGAACTCACTTGAAAGTTTGAAGATAGCGAGATGGAAAACCGGGTAGAGTTTCGTCTTGGGAAACAGATTTTTCTCGGGATTCTCGGGAATCTCGGGAGTAAAATCGACCGTCGGGACTTGAGCAAAAAGACCAGAGCTTCGGGTTTGAACGGGCACGGAAATCGAGGCAAGATCGTGAGAGAAAAGAGAGAAATGAGCAATTTTTCCGGAAACCCTCGCATTCTATTTATAGGGGGTCTGAGAAGCCTCGGTACGCGGGGCGTACGCTTGTACGCAGCGTGTACACGTACGTCATGCATGAGCGAGTCCTCGACTGCCTCGGCTTCGGATGGGACGGGTCGGACGGGGCGGGTCGGTAGCTTCGCATAGGGGCGACGTGGACGATCCGAGGCCCTTGATTCGAGTACGCGGGGCGTACGAGGGTACACAGGGCGTACTCCGGTCCTATCTGCTGACTCCCCTTCGGATATTACCAAGAATTTATATTTAAATTTATATTTATTTTAAATAAACTTCTAAAATTCATATCTCCTTCATACGAACTCCGTTTTCGACGTTCTTTATATCCACGCGTAGGTGAGACTAAGATCTACAACTTTCGTTTAGATTCCGTTGGCAAATTATGAAATTATTTTTATTATTTTTTTATTAAAATGGCGTGATTAAGGAATTTCTTCAAAAATTCATAACTTCTTTATCCGACGTCCGTTTTGGACGTTCTTTTTATGTACGCTCACGGTTTGAGGTTATCTATAACTTTCATTTAGATACTTAAGGCTAAAAACTATTGTATTGAAACTTCGCATTTTTCGTTTAATCGCTGTTGCCGATTTTGCCGAGAATCTTCGGTTGGTCATAACTTCTTCGTTATAACTCGGATTTTAGGGTTCTTTATATGTACGAAAACCTTGATACGATTCCTACTACTTTATTTAACCCAAATAAGATTTTAGGAAAGTTATATTTTGACCTAGATTTGATTGGTTTTACATTACATTGTCTCGAAATATCGGGTTGTCACATCATCCCCCCGTTAGAAGGAATTTCGTCCCGAAATTAGAATTTAAGCAAGTAAGAAATTACAAATAACTAAGCAAAAAGGTGAGGGTATTTCAGTTTCATCTGATCCTCACGTTCCCAAGTGAATTCCGGTCCTCGCTTGGCGTTCCAGCGAACCTTCACGATAGGGATACGGCTTTGCTTTGTCTGCTTGACCTCACGGTCCATGATCTCTACACGTTCTTCCACGAAGTTGAGGCTCTCGTTGATCTCGATCTCGTCGAGTGGGATTACAAGAGTCTCGTCAGATAGACACTTTTTCAAGTTAGATACATGGAATGTAGAATGTACGTTACGAAGTGCGTCTGGTAGGTCGAGTTTGTAAGCTACGGGGCCGACTCTTGCAAGAATCTCGAAAGGCCCTATGTACCTCGGATTAAGCTTCCCACGCTTGCCGAAGCGTATCAAACCCTTCCAGGGTGAGACTTTGAGAAGGACTCGGTCTCCCACCTGAAATTCCAAAGGTTTTCTTCGTTTATCAGCGTAGTTTTTCTGTCAGTCTCTAGAGGCTTTCAATCGTTCACGGATCTGAACGATTTTCTCTGTCGTTTCCCGAATGATCTCCGGACCGGTGAGAGTACTGTCGGAAGCTTGCCCCCTGGCTAATTGGGTATCACCCACCTCAGCCCAGCACAGAGGGGATCTGCACTTTCGGTCGTAGAGAGCTTCAAATGGAGCAGCCTTGATGCTCGTGTGATAAATGTTATTATAGGAAAACTCGACAAGGGGTAAATGAGTATCCCATGCCTTCCCAAAGTCAATCACGCAGGCTCGCAACATATCTTCCAGTGTTTGGATGGTCCTCTCACTCTGTCCGTCGGTCTGAGGATGGTAGGCTGTGCTCATGTCCAGCCTTGTTCCTAGGGAATGTTGTAGTGATTGCCAAAATCTTGAGGTGAACCTACTATCTCTATCGGAGATAATGGACATAGGTACACCATGTAGCCGTACGATTTCCCTAATGTATGTTCTCGTAAGTTTCTCCATCTTGTCGGTTTCTTTGATAGGCAGGAAGTGTGCAGACTTGGTCAATCTATCAATGATGACCCATATGGTGTCAAGTCCACCCGTTGTCTTGGGAAACTTGGTTATGAAATCCATAGTGATCCGCTCCCACTTCCATTCCGGGATCTCTGGTTGTTGCAATAAACCAGAGGGCTTCTGGTACTCGACCTTAACCTTTGCGCAAGTAAGGCATTTACTTACGAAGGTAGCAATCTATGCTTTCATATTAGGCCACCAGTATAGCTTTTTAAGATCCAGATACATCTTATCTGAACCTGGGTGGACGGAATACCGAGTGTTGTGCGCCTCGGTCATGACCAAGTCTCGAAAACCACCGTGTTTCGGTGTCCAGATCTGGTTCATGAAATATAAGGCTCCGTCACCCTTGGCTTCTAAATTCTTGTCCATTCCTCTAAGGGATTCATTCGTCACATTTTCAGGTTTCATGGCTTCAAGTTGAGCCTCCTGAATTTGCTTAGACAAGTGTGAATGGATGGTTATTGACAATGACTTGACTTTGCGACCAGAATATTCCTTCCGACTTAGGGCGTCTGCTACTACGTTGGCTTTACCCGGATGATAACGAATATCGCATTTGTAATCACTGAGTAGCTCGACCCACCGTCGTTGTCTCATTTTGAGCTCCTTTTGATCGAAAATGTGTTGTAAACTCTTGTGGTCGGTAAAGATAGTGCTCTTCGTTCCATACAAGTAATGTCTCCAGATCTTCAGAGCAAACACTACTGCTCCTAGTTCAAGATCGTGGGTCGTGTAGTTAACCTCGTGTGTCTTCAACTGCCTCGAGGCGTAGGCGATGACCTTACCTCGCTGCATCAGAACACAACCGAGCCCTTGATTTGATGCATCGCAATAGACTACGAAGTCTTCTATTCCTTCGGGAAGGGATAGTATTGGCGCAGTGCACAAGGCTCTCTTGAGCGTTTGGAACGCTCTCTCTTGTTTCTCTTCCCAGTCAAAGGCCACGCCTTTCTGGGTTAGGGTTGTAAGAGGTTTCGCTATTCGAGAGAAGTTCTGAATGAATCTGCGGTAGTAGCCAGCGAGACCTAGAAATTTACGAATTTCTATAGGCATCTTAGGTGCTGACCAGTTCTCAATGGCTTTAATTTTGGATGGGTCCACGTGGATTCCCTCTTCGCTTACCACGTGTCCTAAGAATTCGACTATCCGGATCCAAAATTCACATTTCGAGAACTTCGCATAAAGCTTCTATTTTCGTAATGTCTCTAGAACTTGTCGCAGGTGATCGCCATGCTCTTTCTTACTTCGGGAGTAGATCAGGATGTCATCAATGAAAACGATGACGAACTGATCCAAGTAAGGTCGGCATACTCTATTCATCAGATCCATGAAGACTGCGGGCGCATTGGTCAATCCGAATGGCATCACCACAAACTCGTAATGTCTGTAACGAGTTCGGAAGGCTGTCTTCGGCACATCCTCCTCTAGCACTCGTAACTGGTGATATCCGGATCTCAGATCAATCTTAGAAAAATAGTTCGCCCCTTGCAGTTGGTCGAATAGATCATCTATGCGAGGCAGAGGGTAACGATTCTTGACCGTCAGTTTGTTGAGTTCTCTGTAGTCAATACACATACGGAATGATCCGTCTTTCTTCTTAACGAACAAGACCGGTGCTCCCCAAGGTGAGAAACTCAGTCTTATAAAGCCCTTGCTGAGCAGTTCGTTAAGTTGACCAGAGAGTTCCTGCATCTCAGCTGGTGCTAAGCGGTAGGGCGACTTGGCTACTGGGGTAGCTCCTGGGACTAAGTCGATTCTGAACTCGACCTGTCATTGCGGAGGTAACCCGGGTAGTTCTTCTGGGAAAACGTCGGGGAAGTCGCTCACTACAGGGATGTTCTTTAGTTCTTTCGTTTCGAGGCTCGTGTCGACGACGTGAGCAAGGAATGCATGGTATTCCTTACGCAGATATTTATGTGCTTGAATACTTGATATGATGCGAAGACTTGCACCGGGTTTGTCGCCGTAGACTATAAGATTTTCGTTAGACGGAAGGTTTAGACGGACTGCTTTCTCATAGCACATGATGTCGGCGCGATGAAGGCTTAACCAATCCATGCCAATGATAACGTCGAAACTTTTTATTGAGACTGGCATGAGGTCGATTGGGAATGAATGGTTATCTAGAGTTAGGGTACAACCTAAGTATATGCTACTCGTACTTTCAGTTTTTCCATTAGCCATTTCTATTGTGAATAGTTCTTTGAGTGCGTGCGGTGGTTGATTGAGCATGCGAGCAAATTTATGGTTTACGAAGCTTCGCTCCGCTCCACTATCAAACAGAATGCATGCATAGGCGTTATCGAGAAGGAATGTACCAGTCACCACTGTCGGGTCAGCAACTGCTTCCCCGTGGCCTATAGCTAGTACCCTTCCTGCTCCACTAGCATTCTTTGCTTTGGGGCAGTCCCTCTTATAGTGGCCTGCTTCGCCACATCCATAGCAGGTCGGGCTCGCGCCAGAGCCAGGGACTTGGTTGATAGGTTGTGTCGGGAACTTACAGAAACGGAAGGTGTGTCCTTTCCTGTTGCAGTTAGAGCACTGCATTTCACGGCAGGGGCCGTTGTGGTGGTAGTTGCATTTGTTGCACTTGGGCGAACTTCCAGCATACCGACCCTCCGGAGCAGTAGTAGCAGCAGCAGGGGTTATTGCGGCATGAATTGCCACAATTTGCTGCTTTTTGGAAGCCTGTTGCTTCTTCTTTTCATCCCAGAGTTTCCGCTTAGTAACAGCGGGTTTGGAGGGTTCCGGGATGGCTAGGGTGGTTGTGGTTGCAGGGGTTTTGACTCCATGGTCAATGAGTCGTTGTGCCAATCGTTTGGCACTGTCGAAGGTAGCGGGGTTTGATGCTAGAACATTCCCCTGATACGGAGGCACTAGCCCCCATATGTACCTCTCGATCTTCTTCCCCTCGGTGGGAACCATATTGGGGCAGAGGGCCACTAGCTCGCTGAATCGGGTAGTATAGGCGACCACGTTGGTGCCCTTTATCGTCAGGTTCCAAAGTTCCTGCTCCAGTTTCTGGATCTCGCCCCTCGAGCAGTATTCCTTAGTCATGAGGTCTTTCATTGTTTCCCAGCCTATGTCGTTGGCTACGATGAGAGTTAGTGCCTTGACATGGCCGTTCCACCATGTCAGGGCCTTTCCTTCAAAGGTGCATGCGGCGTACTTGACTTTACTCGCCACAGGGCATGAACAGATTTCGAAGACTGATTCAGTCTTCTCAAGCCATTGCGAGAGGGCAATGACTCCGCCGGTGCCGTAAAAAGGCTTCAGTTTGCAATTTGTGAAATCCTTGTATGAGCACTCTCTCGAGCGCACAGGGGTTTCAACCGGGGTTGATTCCATAGGGGTTCCACCTCTGTTGGCATCAGAAGAGTGATACTGAGCCATGGCAGTTGCCACTGCTGCAGCTACGACAGCATTCAGGGCTACAGTATCGATGACCGGAGGCGGAGGAGGTGGTGGTGCAGGATTATTCCTGGGAGATTTGCGAGGAGGCATCTTTCAGCTATAAGTTTATAAAGATAAGAAAAATGTTAAGAATCAATTTGTAAGCAACGTGAGAGTGACACATGGACTAACTAACCATAGCCCAACAGTTGAATGAGTGTTTGAAATCACAATAAGAAATATTAGTAGGAAAGCACAAGTGTATAGATTTTTCCCACGATTTAGATAGATTTCAATAATACTGGTATTACTGATGTAATAAGTTCAGGGAAAATCGACCTAACAGTAGGTCTTACATCATACCATATATAAAAGTTTGACAGTTCTTAGATTCCTAATTAGAGTACTGAAAGTTAGGAATATTTTACAGACAAGTGCTACTTAGAGCACAGATGTTAAAGGCTATTCTTTAATCAAAAGACAGAGATGTACTAGACATCATCTAACGGCGATGGGAATTCCCCGGGCGAGCCCTGAGGTCGGACACTTGATGAAACACCTCTTGAAGGTGTCGATCCTGAGCCCTCTGACGAGCTCGAAGTTCCAAGATTTCAGATCGTGAGGCAGCCAGCTGCTGCTGTAGGGTTTCATTGGTTCTCCGGGTCCGTTCCATGTCTTCTTCAAGACGGCGGATGCGGAATGTGTTGACACCTGAGTTGGCATCAATCTCCATGACCCGTTCGATGGCTGCTCGACCTTGCTCGCCATTACGAGCTATTCTGCGGATAATGACAGGCAGAGCTCGGTCAGCAGAGCCACCATCGCTGACGTTGTAAAAGCTTCAGTACCCAAAGTATGGTAAGGGTTGACCCTGTTCATCACTCCAGCGATTCAAGTTGTTTGCCCACAAGGGAGTAGGACCTGGAAAAGCTGGTCGAGGGTTGTTGTTCGGGGCTTGACCTACGAGCGGTAGGTTGTTGACTTCAGGCTCGGAGTCGGATCCATCAGAAAAGCCTTCTGCGAGGTGATCATCCAAAGGGATTGGATGCTCATCTTCGGGCTCTGCATCGATCCACCCGACATTGCCTTCATTTGGAAAGTACGGGTCGTCGTGATGGAATCCAGCCATTTAGATCTATGCGAGAAGAGAGGTATAAGAATATAGTATACGTGAAACTAGTAGTACAAAATACACCTATAGTATTTTAAGTTTAAGTTCTATTGATCTTCTTGTGGTATTGTTGGTAAGTTTTTAGACTTGTTAACATATCACAACCATTCTAGGGCATATGCTAATCACTCCTAGGACCAGCATAGTTGATCAGGCTATGCCATTCCCAGGACTGACCATACATCCCCGAGCTCACTTGTGATATTTAACAATCGTAATACTTTTGTTCTTGTCATTGTGACACTGATTTTAGTATGAATGCAGACTAGTATACTTAATTAAATATTTTAATATTTAAAGTATAGACTCTTGGTCAGAGTGCTTTAATCCCTAATGGGTTTATAGTTTAGTATATCTTTTATGGGTTGATATACTTGATTCACTATAAACAATGCTCTGATACCAATCTGTCACACCCCAAAATCAAGAACGGCGGAAACGTTCTGGGGTGGAGGACGTCATGTAAAGTATCACAACACAGTAAATGTAAATAAGCAAACAACATCATCCATTGCATTAATTATATAATTTTAATACAAGCGTGTTCTGTACAGTTTTAGACACCAAAAAAATAAGGTAAATCAAAATAATAATAAGATGAGTCTTGAATGTGCTCCATCTTCTCAAAAGCTGGCATCGGTACCTGTCTACTGATGACCTGAGAATACAAGTTATTTTGAAAGAGTTTATCAGCATTAAGCTGGTGAGTTCATAAGTATTTTAGTGTCGATGTTTGTTATCAAAAACATTTGAACGTGTCACAAGTATAAGTTTGTGAAATGTATGTAAGTGTTTGTAAAAGTTTGAATCTCTCAGAAAAACCTATTTTTTCTAATAAAGTAGCCTTCTACCAAGGCTTAACTATTTTGTATGTTCGTTTGTTGTAAAAGTGTGTAATTTCCCAAGTGCAACTATCTTTTAACAAAATATAGTTTGTACATTAAAGTTCAAGCGAGGTTATCACTAAAAATATGTAATGGGTAAATCATTGTAGTACTGTAGCTTAGTTTTATAGTAACTACTGTTGTACTAACTACCTTAAACTGGATTTATATTAAGGTAAAATGTGATAATTGCGCCATGCTATCGACTGGTAACAACGACATACGAATGGTCGTAATAACGGAATGACGTTTGGCACCCGCAGACCTGCAGGTCCGGCTGTAGCTAGCAGCAAGGTGTAGGATAGTCAATCCAGTATAGATCTATACGCAAACTCACGCTCTCCCTCCAAGAGAATTCTGGCTATAACTCGGGCCATGACATTTAAGGCATGCTCCGATACAGTGGATCACAATTGTTAACGTATTAATGTAAGGGTAATGTTTCTCGTTCTAGTATAGTTGTATATGTTCTCTTCCTAGTATAGTTGTATATGTTCTCATAGTATAGTGGTATATGGACTCATGAATGAACTGACTCATTGATCTAGCAGTTGTAATAGTATGATCCTGTGTTACCCCGATGGTAACTTACTAATGGTGTGCCTAGTACGTATGAATATGGAAGTACTTTTATGTCTATATATGTATATTTGATATATAATTAATATTGAAACGACCTTCGGATGGTCACCCGAAATCCCACCAGACCACATCCAAATCGAGAAAAAGGAAATAGGGCGGATGGCCTTCCTAAGACCTTTAAACATTATTTATACATCTATACATATATGGGCATGCAATTTATAATATAAAAGCATAAATAAGTTTTTATAAGACATTTGAAACATAAGTATTATTTTAAGAAAAGATCGACTTGATGTCAATCTATAAAACAATTTGAAGGCATAGGTTTGATAAAAACAGTTTAAGTATAAGGAACATTTGTTTGAATCACAGTTGTAAATAAGTTTGAAAAGTAAAAGGGTTTGTAAAACATTTTGAAGTAAAACAGTTTGATAGACAGTTTGAACAGTGATAAAATCACTGGTTTCCCTAGTTATTAATCACATGTGATTAATGCAATCACATGTGATTGAAGCAATAACTATAAGTATTTAACTTGTATTCCCCCCCCCCCCCCCATAAGTATTTAAAACATTTAACATAATTTCAAAGGTTGATTAAAGGGGTATGAACTCACTTGAAAGTTTGAAGATAGCGAGATGGAAAACCGGGTAGAGTTTCGTCTTGGGAAACGGATTTTTCTCGGGATTCTCGGGAATCTCGGGAGTAAAATCGACCCTCGGGACTTGAGCAAAAATACCAGAGCTTCAGGTTTGAACGGGCACGGAAATCGAGGCAAGATCGTGAGAGAAAAGAGAGAAATGAGCAATTTTTCCGGAAACCCTCGCATTCTATTTATAGGGGGTCTGAGAAGCCTCGGTACGCGGGGCGTACGCTTGTACGCAGCGTGTACGCGTACGTCATGCATGAGCGAGTCCTCGACTGCCTCGGCTTCGGATGGGACGGATCGGATGGGACGGGTCGGACGGGGCGGGTCGGATGGGGCGGGTCGGTAGCTTCTCATAGGGGCGACGTGGACGATCCGAGGCCCTTGATTCGAGTACGCAGGGCGTACGAGGGTATGTAGGGCGTACTCCAGTCCTATCTGCTGACTCCCCTTCGGATATTACCAAGAATTTATATTTAAATTTATATTTATTTTAAATAAACTTCTAAAATTCATATCTCCTTCATACGAACTCCGTTTTCGACGTTCTTTATATCCACGCGTAGGTGAGACTAAGATCTACAACTTTCGTTTAGATTCCGTTGGCAAATTATGAAATTATTTTTATTATTTATTTATTAAAATGACGTGATTAAGGAATTTCTTCAAAAATTCATAACTTCTTTATCCGACGTCCGTTTTGGACGTTCTTTTTATGTACGCTCACGGTTTGAGGTTATCTATAACTTTCATTTAGATACTTAAGGCTAAAAACTATTGTATTGAAACTTCACGTTTTTCGTTTAATCGTTGTTGCCGGTTTTGCCGAGAATCTTCGGTTGGTCATAACTTCTTCGTTATAACTCGGATTTTAGGGTTCTTTATATGTACGAAAACCTTGATACGCTTCCTACTACTTTATTTAACCCAAATAAGATTTTAGGAAAGTTATATTTTGACCTAGATTTGATTGGTTTTACATTACATTGTCTCGAAATATCGGGTTGTCACAGCCGTAAACTCCTACTATCCCCTTCCTTTTGTGTTTTGAGGTCTTAAATGGTAGGGAATAAAGTTTCATGCATTTTTCCAAGTCAAATGAAGAAGTTAGGGCATCATTTGGCTACTTTTTGGGAGTTTACTGCCCATGGACCAATCCTAGGGGGGTTTATGGTTGTAAACTCCTAAGTCCTTAGTTTCTTTAATGTTTAAAGCGCCTACTTCGATTGTGGTTAATTCTAGACATTTTCCCAAGCCTTAGGAGGTGTTTGAGGGAAATTCTAACAGCTTATAAGGTGTTCACGGCCCATGAAGAGGGGTTTACGGTCCAAGAGTGTTCTTGGGCCGTAAACTCATGTTTACTCTCCATATCATAAGGTTTTGGTGTTCTAAGCTCGAAGGCGTAAGTCCACAAGTCATATCTAAGCCCTAGGGGTGATTTGGAAGGGTTTTAGTGCTTCAAAACCCCACTTATGGGTGTTTACAATCCAAGAGTGTTCTTGGGCCGTAAACACATGAATTTGCCTCTTTTGGATGTCTTAAACACGAATTTGCATGCTAAAAGGGTTAAATAACAAGTTAGGGTAGATCACTTACTAGTTTGGGGCTTGAAAGAGGCATTTTTGGATCGAAAGCAACTTATAGAGAGAGTGTGTAGAGAGAGAATGAAAAGTCTCAAATGGACTCCACTCACCCTTATATAGGGGTTTGAGTTGGTGGCTCGGTGGAAATCTACCCGATACTGACGTTAAACGGGGCTTTTGGTCGCACCCGATTAAATGGTCGCATTTTGACTTGGTTGAAACTAAAACTTTTCAAGGGATTATTGAGGGTGTTTCTAATTTGTTTCAACCCTTACTAAGTCATTATAAAAGTCCCAAATTAATTAACCAATCCAAAAGGTTAACAGACAGTTTAATAAAGCGAGGCTTATTAACGGAAGGAGGGGTTAAAAATGACAGAATAAATTTCGTGTTGTCACACCAGCTAACACAAAACTGAACATATATATGCCATGTTCACGCATACAAGAACCAGGAAACCCACCACAAACACCAGGACCCATGTTCATCCTTTTAACCCCAACCAAAAAATCGCATCTTCATGAGAGAGAATGAGAGGGGAGCACCCTATTACGTGTTGATCGAGTTCAGGAGGATTGAAAATTGAGATCGATTGAAGTTGAGATTTGTAGACACCTACCTGTTCTTCCCACCGATAAGGAACAAAAGTTGAGATTTGTAGTGGTGTTGTTATCATGATCGATGGTTCAGGGAGGCATGGAGGTTCCATGGAAAAGAGCTGCAACTTTTTTATGGAGATTGGGTGATATTCCATTCTCTCTCTAGAATTGAATGAAAGGGAAAGTGAAAAGAGAATAAAGGGTAGGTATTAATTTATTAAAAGGAGGTTGAAAATATCACCGACATGTGATTGGGTTCTTCACATGCCTATTACATTTAGCTATATTATTGTTTTTAAAATAAATAAAATTTATTGTTCCTTAAAAGTGTTAATTTTAAATGATACGGAGGTAATTCATGCATTACATTTGGACCTTTTATTTATTTAATGATATTTGTCGAAGTTAAATTTGCATGCAAAAAGATATATTTTAGCTGACATAAATAAAATAAAAGGGTAAAGTTGTCATTTTTTCTCATTCAATACAGTCAGTCAGAAATATAATCAAACAATATGATTCAATCAGAAACAGATGCAGTCAGAACTTCTCACTCGGTCAGATCTTACTCAGTCAGATCTTACTCAGACAGTAACTACCAAACAGCCCCTTAAACTCATCTTTTTGTTATTATTACTGTACGTCTTTTTTCATTTTATTTTATTTTTATTTGTATTTCTTTTTCATTTTATATTTTCCTAAAATACTGTACATGCAATAAAAATGTAATTTATCTTTGTTTCTATTATAATAAAACACATACATTAAAAAAAAGAATAATAGACTTAAATCATATAATAGAAATATATTTATTATTAGGTTATATGTTAGATAAAAGAATAGAAAAGGGTTATATGATTCATCAATATGAATAATTTGTTTAATAATAATTTTAATATTTTCTTTTTGAAAAGATATATTTAGATCTATTATTTTATAATTATTATTATTTAATTTTGCTAATATGTGTTTTAAATTTGTTTTAATAATATTTTTATTATTATATATGTTTGTAAACATTAAAATTTTGGGCTTCTAAAAATACAACCAATTTTTCTTAAAACACATTAAATGAAAAACATGTTTTAATATGTTTTTTTAATGTTATGTTTTTTTTTTATTTAATGATATGATGAAGTTTTCTACTGAATTGTTTATCTTTTCCAAAAAAAATAGTTTTTTTTATTTCAGTTTTTTTTTCAAAAAAACATTTTTAAAGACATTAACTTTTTTATGTTTTTTTTTTCAAAATTTTGGTATTTATAACCATTTATCTTATAAGAAGTTTTTAAAGAAAATTTAGAAAATAATAAAATTAGTAAAATTTAATTGAATATAACAAAACAATAATAAAGTATGAAAAGAAATAATGATTTAAACAAAAGAAAAATTCAAAAACTTATTATATATATATATATATATATATATATATATATATATATATATATATATATATATAGAGAGAGAGAGAGAGAGAACGATCTATAAAGAAAAACAAAAAAGGAAGACAAAAAAAAAATAAGAAAGATAAAATTATTTTTTTGGAAAACAATATAACCAAAACCTTTTATAAATATTAATGGTGAATTAGTTTTGACTTTAAATAGGCATAATAATAAGTCTACTATAATAAATGAAATTTGTTTTTGCCACATATCACACTAACATTGATTTGACCACATGTCATTTTGTGTTAATTTTAATTAAATTTTTCCACATTACATTTTATGGTTTTTTCTACTTTATTAAATTTATATAATATTAAATGTAATAATTGCAATAGATGTAATAATAAATGCATATCAATCTCAAGAATTGATTTTCCTTCTATTTTCAACATTACTAAAGTAAAACTTTAGTTTCATTTGTTTATTTATCTAAAGTATTTGTTTGAATTAAAAAAAAAACACTTTAATTTTAATAATTCAATATTTTTGAAAATTTTGTATTGAATTTTTTTTTAAATGAACTCATGTAATACATGAGTGTTACACTTAATTTTTTAATAGAGTGGAGTGTCAACACCACTTTTTGCTGTATTTTGCTAGCCGTTTGAATAACTTGAATATTAAGAAAAAAAAGATTAAATTCAATTTCTTTTACAAACTTAACATATAAATTTACCATTTCTATATTACACAAATTTTCATACCATTATTTTCTTCTTCTATTATACACACTTAGAACAAAATGTCACACTCCACTAACAAACCCAAATCGAAATGTTAACGTATCATTTCATTGGACACTGCACCACGTCAATATACGAGTTTAGATTCACCACAAGATGGTTTCATGAACTTGCTTCAAAGCTCCCTTATCCCACAACCACTTATCAAACAATCTTTTACACAATATTTTTATTCCAACAACTTTATCAATCTGCTTTTGTATACCAACATCCTTTCATACAACCATAATGTTCGCAACCACAATTAAACCAGATTCTTCTAATGTGTACTAGAAACACAATCCGATCAACAAAAACCGTCAAAGAGAAAAGGAAAAAAAAAGAATAGATAAACTTGGACGGAAAAAGAAGAAACCAATTTCGCCAATGTCTAGATTTCGACTAGCCAATACTCGATCAAATGAAATGCACAAACGACATATATAATTTAGGAAACCGTTCGAAACATCTTTCATGACCTAATGGAGCAAGTGGTTTATTGGACAGCCGACTAAATTTCATAAAATGGTCTGATATAAGGTTAAAAAAAAATGAATTCAATGGAATTCAAAACAACCTGAAGAACATACATAAGTATAAGGCTAACGATTTTGACGTCTTCGTCGTGACGCTCAAACAATACTAAGAATCTTAACGTACTCATAAACTTTTTCCCTATGTAAATGTTTGGTATGAGTTGAAGAACTATCAAAAATAGCTTCTTGTGTACAAATTGATTTCTTTTGGTTCAAAACGTGCGAGGAAATCTCAATTACGTAGTCACTCACAACAATCAAATGGGCGAACATTTATCAACATCAACGATGAGCCAGTGCACCTTGAAGCAGAAGAATCACCACTAAGTCGATTGATAGGAATGAGTAAAGAGAAGAAAATGGCTTCCAGTTCGTGTTCAAAAAATTCAGAGGCAAATAGTATCGATCATTCTAAAGATAAATTTGACTGATACATCCAACTTCAAGAACAAGAGGTTGAGATTACGTAGGAAGCATAATTTCTTTTAAAGAAATGAAATTTGGAAAACAAAAAAATAAAAGTCGGCAAAATTTAAAGATGAAAGTCGACGATTATGAATGGAATGATCTAGAGATATTTCTTTTGATGAAACGAAGAATGCAAAAAATATAACATTATCCATACAAACACATCACTACTCAAACAAATCATTTGTTTGAAATTCTTTGAGTTGTATACACAATTATCTGCAAAGTAATTGTGATATAGATGTTTGTCTGTATAACCTCACGTTTCTTGTTCGTACAATGGCTTCTTTTTTTTCCTTCTACTTCATTATTATAATAATTGTATATCATAGTGATAAACATATCATCCTCCTTGGAAGACAAGCCAAATAGATCCATAATATAAAAATATGTTGGAAATTTATATAAATAGATAGGAAAAATAGTAAGCGGTGAGTAAAAATATTAAGTAGTTATTATATTTATAAAGGTAAAAAATAATTGACCATTAAACGGTCCATTTGATTGTTTGAATTAATCTCCATACACGTTGTCATGTGTCGAGTTGTCCTCAGTATGCCACAACGCATTATGATGAGGCGTTGCTCTAAGTAGATCAACGGTATGGAGGGAGCCTAGCTCAAACTCCTCCACACCGTTCCGTACCATACCTAACAGTCTTAACAATATTTGCAAGGAATGAAGGGTGATTGGGAAGACGAGATGAAGCTCTTGTGGTCGTGGTGAGGATGAGAGAAGTAGTGACATGAGGAAGTAACGACTAGATAAATTTAGAAGAAAAGTACGTAAAGGGAAAAAAATTCAAACCGGTTTTGTTTTATAAAAAATGCACAAAACTCAATAAAACCACATATATGATGCATATTTTTTATTAACGGGCCTAGATTTATATAAGTCATTTTGTTTTGTAGTTCTAAAAAAAATATTGGTCATTTCGTGTCATTTTCGACTAAATCCACAAAAATCAAATTTGACCGTTATCCACTCCAACATCATGCTTTGCTTTAGACTTATGTTCAAATTTTTGTGAACCATTTAAAAACCACTATTGAAGTTTTCATTTGATTAAAGTATCAATTTAGATAATATAAAAATTATAAATAAATTTTATCTAGTAAGATTTTTTTTTATGACAAAGACACAATTTTTTTTATGACAAATCACGTTCCAACGTGACAATATCCAGCAGAATTTAAGAACTCCTCCCGTATCAAAAGAAGCTGCTAGAAGCTCCTCGTTTCCCTTTCCTCTTTCCCGTTCTTTCTAGAAACTACTTTTCCTTCTTCTTCCTCTGCCCTCTACCATATAAATCCACCTTCAAGATGTTTGATTCGGCAATCTGCAACCATAGAACATCTCGACTACTAATTTATTCTTCAATTGCGCTCTAATTCTAGAAAAAAAGGTCATCAACAGAGATTCAAATGGACATCAGTCTAATGGGTTTTGATTCGCCGCTTTTGCACAACCTCCACCATATCCTTGCAGCCACCGACGACACCACCACCAACAATAAATCGAGCAATATCGGACCTACTCGCGCTTATGTCCGTGACGCCAGAGCAATGGCTGCAACTCCGGCTGATGTGAAGGAGTATCCCAACTCTTACGTCTTCATCGTTGACATGCCTGGTCTGAAGTCCGGAGATATCAAGGTCCAGGTGGAGGAAGACAACGTGTTGGTGATAAGTGGAGAGAGAAAAAGGGAACACGATCAGGAAGAGAAGGAAGGAGTGAAATACGTGAGGATGGAGAGGAGGATCGGGAAGTTTATGAGGAAGTTTGCGTTGCCGGAAAATGCCAATTTGGAGAAGATATCTGCGATTTGTCAAGATGGAGTGCTTACAGTGACGGTGGAGAAACTGCCGCCGCCGGAGCCCAAGAAGCCGAAGACGATTCAGGTCCAGGTTGCTTGAAGAACAGAAACGGAGTTTGTAAGTGGTGATATTTCTTTAAAGATTTTGGGTTATAAGAACTAGTTGCTTAATTGATAACTGTAGACTGTAATGGTTTATTGTTTTGCTCTGTATTTGTAGTGTTGTTTCTGTAATAAACCTGTGGTGGTTTTTGACTTATTTCCGGTATCATAAGCCTCATGGGTTATTTTTATTCAAATTCTCTTTTTAATTTATACCTCGTAAGGCAGGCCGGACGGAGCGGGTGCGGGGAAAGAAAGCGGGGAGCTTTCCGTCCGGCGGAACACCGCACCTTCGGCACGGGAATGGGTTCATTTTATTTTTTGAAAAACTACCGTTAATCAACGGTAAAAAATGTATTTTTCTTTTTGCTGTAATGACTATTTTTTTTTTAATTTTATTTATCATTTTACCCCTACTATAAGTATATACATAAAATTTAACAACATAATATTATTCTCTGTTCTCTCTGCTTTATATCAACAAAAAAAAATGAATCCCGACAAGCAAACCTCAAGTTCCGATCAACGGAAAAAAAAAGTCATGGTTTGAGTATAAACATCACGCCTCGCAACATTTTTGCTATCGATTCATCCCTGCAAGGAATTTACCGCCTCCAACTCGATGCTCCCATTCAATCTCCACTACAATTTCAATACCAAAATGTTGGTCAATATACCCGATGCAAGTTCCAAATGTTCCGTCGCAAATGTTTTCAAACTTTGTTGTGTTTCCGGATCAACAATCGCCAAATCAACCTCAACCCCAAACTCAAACTGAAACTCAAACCCAGACCCAACACCACCACCAACTTGTTGATGAATCGGATGACGCGGAAGAAGAAGATATGGTTCCCGAAACTCAACCAACACCACCACCACAAAGACGTAAAGGGAAAAAACAAGTGCGCGAGGGTGTCGCACAACCGGGAAGACAAAAGCCGACAGCTTGGGTTCCACACGAAGAGCTAGTTTTGGTCAAAGCTTGAGTTGATATTTCTGAAGATTCGATTCAGGGAAACGCACAACCGGGAGAACATTTTTGGTTTCGCATTTTAGAACGATTTCGAGAAGAGCTAGAAAAATGTGATAACTACCGTACGAAACATCAACTTAATTCGAAGTTTCGAGAAATAGCAAAGGGGGTTTCAAAAATTAACGGGTTGTACAACAACCTAAAAACCCAATGAAAAAGCGGCCAAGGCGACGAAGAAATATTTCAAGAAGCGTTGCAGTTTTACCTTGAGGAAGTCGAAAACCATTCAAGTGGCACGATTGTTGGAAATTATTAGTCCGAAGTCTTAGGTGGAAAAAATACAAGCGAGATTTTATTTTTGGAGTCCAACAATCAAAGAAAACGAAAACGGGCTCTAGTGTTTACACAACCTTCTCCGATGCTCGGGTCAGTCTTAGATTTAAATCAGGACGACGAACTCGAGCTAGAAGAAATTGAACGCCCAATGAGTATAGACAAAGCGAAGAGAAAGGGAAAAAGGACTTATTTGAGTGCATCTGATTTCAGCGTGGACATTGACGAAATGCGGAAGATAACATTGTCGTTTGATCGATATAATTTAAATTTCTCCGAACGTTTGGCTTTCGACAAAGATAAAGAAGAAAAAAGGAAGACATGAAGTTTTTGATGGAAAACGTTGATCATCTCTCGGGACCGACTCTCGAGCTCGTAATGAAAAAGAGAGAAAAAATTCTGAAAAAACTTTTTCCGTAGGTTGTTGTTGGTTTGTTTGATTTTTAGTTTATGTGTGTTTTTTTTAATTTTCTACTTTTTTATATTTTAGGTTTAATGTAAGTTTTATTTTAATTAATGAAATGCTTTTTATTTTTAATTAAATTTTATGTTTAGTGTTAATTTAAAAATTATAATTCATAACAAAAAAATTAATTTTATTTAATTAAAAAAAATGAGAGAAGAGCTTCCCACCCATTTCTTGGCTTTTAGGTGAGGAAAAGGAGAGTGTGGGAAAGAGAGGTATGGTCCACCAAAAGTGAGGGAAGCTTCCCTCCCACTCCTTTCAGTCTAATAAGTTAAAAAAAAATGAGCTTAAATAAACTTAAGCAAACACTTTGAACCTAATAAGTTGTTTTAAAAAACTTAGCTAAAGACCATCTAAATTAGGTAGATTTGGGCTATTTTATGCTTTATATTTTAGTATGTGTTTCATGAGTGTTGTTTCTAGAATTTTTTAGAGCTTAGGAGGCATGAAATTAAAAAGAAACAAAAGCTAACAAAAGTGCAAAGACTACACATTTAAAAGGGTAATCTCTAAATATTATTAAAAAAGAACCCTTAATTCACCAATGAAGCAATCAAGACCCTTGATTGCATTTCAATCTTATGTTTTCCACCATTAGATTAGATTGATGACATCATATTCTTCAAATAAAATTCAAATACAATTATATTTAATTATAGAATCTTTAATAATTATAGAATCTTTAAATTCAATAATTACATTATCATTACAACATATCATTCTATTTATATACGATATATTAGTTTCTCTAATTAATATTGTTCCTAATTTAACTCTCTTATTTATAGTTTCTGGCTTCAAAATTCAAACCCTTTAGTTTTTATTTATTTATTTATTTATTTGAAAAAACTTATTAAATAAGCATATCAATAATTTGGTCATTAACCTACAAAATCTAATCTAATCCTATTAAATTAACAAAATATTTAAGAGTAAAAAATAAAGTCAATATTATTTATAACTTATCTCCCGGTATATCCTACGTAAAATAAATCAATTTGAGATAATGATTTTAAATTTAAAACTTATTAATTAAGCAAGTCAATTAATTTGAAAGTAATAATCGGTTTGATACATGTTAAATTACAATTGCTTTATTCCCAACCATCTAACTCAATAATTGTATGTATTTATTCTTAAACTTACCATTTTTTATAATGTTATTGATTATATTTACTATATTTAAGTTTAAATTGCAGAGAATTTTAGTTGAAAGTGATGAGCATTAGTCGATGTTTGTATTGAAGTTTGAGGATGATGCAAAACTCTAAATACCTTAGTGGTAATATCCTACATATTTAATAATTGAGTATTTCGAAAAAAAAAATTTCCATTAACTTTAATAACAAATTTGTTGAATTAAGCATATTTTTATGCTTATAAATTTGTTTTTTCTACCCATTTGTACTTATCATCTTGAAGATGAGAAAACATTAACCATGACTATACTGAAAAGTGCCAAAAAGATCATATTGGTCATATATTTCTGACATAATCTTCAAATGTTCTTTGCTCAATTCTTTGTTTTTTATTTATATCATTTTTGTGTATTTGATTTGTTTCTTCAAGAAACTCAGTTTTTTACTAATTTTGATAAAAAGAAATTGTTGAAGTAAGCATACTTTTATGGCTATAAATTTGTTTTCTATTAACAAATCAAGTGTAAATGAATTTGAACAGTTGTTAAATTTCATATTCTATAATGTAATTAATGCACTAATTAATCAAATAATAATACATGTCCAAGTGGTTGGGTACCTCCAGGACAATAAGCAAACATGCAAGTTATAAGCACTTTCACAATATTGTATTTTTTTACTAACTTTAAATTAAAAATTATATTTTTCACTTGCTTAAGATTATTGATTACTCATATAGGTTTGTAATAAAATAAAATTTTGATAAATTGAAAAAATTATTCAACAAAACCTAATTGGTTATATATCAATTTAGGTTTCTTTTTGTGTTGTCATGTTTGTTGATTTGGTTATGTACGATTCATTTGAAGTTCTATTTCTTTACAAGAATGTTAATGTTTACATTCAAGTAGAAACAATTACAATTGGTAAGTATTCCAAATGATTTTTCACATACATTAATCAAAATTGTTACTTTAAATGGTGCGTTCTCATAAAAGTCACACCGGTTGTCACTATACAGATCTTCTAGCATTCTATAGAAGAATCCTAGTGGCTCTATGATACTTTTGTTGTGTTTTCAATGAAGGATCACTCTATCAACATTCATTTTCTAAAGTTTTTTCTCTTATTTTTGATATACATTGGTGTCACGACAATAAGGCAGAAAGAGATGTTAGTAACCATTAAAGATGAAAATGTAAGATATAATTTAAGAATATTATATAAAGTATAAATTGTGGATTTGTGATATTTATTCTATGAAAAATATGTTGTTTGATTGCTAGGTTATATATCTGTTTTTTTTTTTTTTTTTTTTTTTTTTTTTTTTTTTTGTTTTTGACAAGTTTGATCTAAATTTAATAATTGAAGCAGGTAAGAAAGATATGTGTTAACGATTTTGAATTTGTATATTGCCCTCCAGAAACCAGCTGTAGCCTTATAGACTGTTCCTTCATATCTTGGTAGGTCTTAACATTTCCCCAAATTTGGCTACAAGAAGTCATGGATGCACTTCTTGAATCAATCCTCAAACTGAATTTAATTTGTTAGTTGGATGCAGTGACCAAAATGCAAGATTTGTGAAAAATCATTATTATTTATTAGTATTAACCTTTGGCAAATTATGAAACTAATATTATATTTTTGTTCATAACAATTTTTTCTTATAATAATTTATTTGATAAGAAGATATGTGTATGTGATTGAGTGTAGCCTGAAAAATCATATATTAATTCTTATAAGAAAAAAAAATACTTTATAAATTTACCAAATTAAAATATCTTAATTTTGATGTTTATGGTTATGACAATGCACTTAAACTGTAATGTTTATCGAATTTCTTTTGCAGAATTTAATGTTGCCGGTAAATATAACAACTTATTGTTGCTTTTGGTTTACAATGCCAATATGAAAGAGTCATGTGAGCCTCCATGGAGATTGGTACACCGGACACAGTCAATTCATAAAGCTACTACACAACATGTTTTAATCAAGAAGTCGCATCATGTTGTGATAATATAAAGATCACGTGGATCATTTATGTTAAAAATTATTGTATTAAAAAATCAAATTGCTCTAATATAAATATTAAATATTTTAATTTAATAAGTTTGGTTCAAAAAGTCTAAAAATGAATCTAAGTAACATTTTTTATTAAAATTTCACCTAAAACAATGTCACATGTAATATGTATTTAATTTATGTTCTCCGCGTTTAACGCGGGTCATAATCTAGTATTTGTAATATAGATAATGTAGTTTTTAATTTGTAATATTTGGTCATTAAGTTTATTAAGTTTTTTTTTTTTCTGTATATATTTATCCTTTCAACTTGTTTAAATTGTTCACGTTCAGTCTTTATAAACGAGTATTCCAAATAAATATAAACGGAAAAAAAATTTATTGATCAAATATGTACATATATTACATGTTATGTTTTGAAGAGTGAAATGTACCGGTTAATTCAAATGCATTTTACCTTTATGTTTCGTCCAAACAATAAACAAAGTTTAATATCATCTAATAATTTTTATTTCTCATTAAGCTTCACCTTTCTGAAGAACAACCTCATTTTTGGCTTTCCATGTTATCAAAATCATTAAAACTGCATCAGCGAGAATCCTAGCCTTCGAATTCTGCTTAGAGTTTGAATTCAAAAACACCAACATGTCCTCTAGGGAGCCAATGGGACGAGCGGCCCAATTCCACATCAAATCAGCAACTAAGGTCCAGTTCCATAATATTTTTATATCTCGGATCGGTTTCGAAAGAATCGGTTCTTTTTGTGGTTGGTTTTGGAGCGGTCCGGTTTTTTTTGGGACATGTCTCCTCCAGACTTGGGGCGGTCCTTTTTCGGTCCGGGCCTTTTTTTACATCGGTTTTTTTGGTCCGATCTTTTTTGTGACCGGTCGCGGTTTTTTTTCCGGTACGGTCGCGCTGTCTTTTTGTGCGCCGTTTTCGGTTCGGTTTTCGGACTTTTCGGTTGGTTTTTGGGTTTTTTCGTTCCTATTTTGTTATTTGTTGCTTTTTTTTAGTTTCAATTTCGAGTTTTTCCTTTAACAAATGTGCGATTAACAATAAAATGATAGATTAAAATTTATTAAAAATGATATACTAAAGTTTAATAAAAAAAAGGAATGAAGTTAGATAGTGTAGGATTAAAATTTTTGTAAATAACACAAAATTGATATATTTATAAACTTTGGCTAGCAGTCTTTTTTGAGATCAGTCTCCAGTCTTGGGTCGGTCTCGGATGGGTCTTGTGTCGGTCTCAAAACGATCCTCTCTTTTTGGGACTTGTCTCAAAACGGTCCGTTTTTTTAACGGTCTCGAGCCGGTCGTTTTTAGGACCGGTCTTTTTCCGGTCCAGTTTTATTATAGATCGGTCCGATCTCGGTCTTTTTTTGGGTTCGGTCCGAGACAGGTTTTTTTGTGCAGGTCGCAGGACCAAGTGTAGAAGCCACATGGATTGTCTTCGGACCATATTTGTGGTTAACAAGAACCTATTAAGAAAAAATCTCCATATAAACACTTGACTTTAATCCAGAGCCGATTTTAAAAGCAAACAAATTACAATTATAAAAAAATACAGTTTCAACAAGAAATAAAATGATTAAACCGTAAAAATGTTTTGCAAGTTACCGGTCCAAACCCACAAGAACTTGTTGTGAGTCTTTTTGCGATGGGGATGAGAACACCCGTTTCTTTCATGGAATGTTAAAGAACAAATATAGCAAAAGCAGAATTCACGACATCAATATAAACGACTCATGGTCCTCCGATCCGCAAGAAATTATGAAGGAAGTGTTTGAGTATTACAATGCCAAATTTCATGAACCTGTTCCCAACATACCTAAGTTGATCAACCCATTTTTCAAAAAACTACATCCTTCTCAATGCTCTCTTATCGAATCCCCTTTCTCAATCGAAGAAATCAAAGCTGCCATATGGGGCTGTGGTGCCGAGAAAGCTCCTGGGCCTGACGGGTATACGTTCAAATTCATAAAGGAGAAATGGGAATGCATGAAAGATGATATAATCCGGTATATCCGACATTTTGAAAAAACTAGATTGTTCTCGAAGGGGTGCAATTCATCATTTATAACTTTGGTTCCAAAGGTGAAAGACCCGATCTCGCTCACAGATTATAGACCCATCAGTCTTATAGGGTGTATTTATTAGATCGTTGCTAAAATCTTAGCTAATCGTCTAAAAGGGGTTATTGGATCGGTCGTTGATGAAGTACAATCAACATTTATATGTGGCAGGAATATACTTGACAGTCCTCTCACTATGAATGAAATTTATAATTGGGCAAGAAAAAACAAACTGTCGATCTTCCTCTTCAAAGTAGATTTCGAGAAAGCATTTGCTACAATAAACTGGAGCTACTTGGACTCAGTGATGGAACAGATGGAATTTGGGAATAAATGGAGAAAGTGGATCTTTGGGTGTTTATCATCAGCAAGAGCTTCAGTTTTAGTAAACGGGACTCCTACGGATGAATTCCAAGTCACTAGGGGTGTGAGGCAGGGTGATCCCCTCTCGCCTTTTCTCTTTAAAATCGCTATGGAAGGACTACATATGGTAATTCAAGGTGCTGTTGACAGGTCACTTATTCAAGGGGCGAAGCTACCGAATAGTGGGCCAACAATCTCACATCTGTTTTACGCAGATGATGCCATTTTCTCAGGAGTCTGGGATTCCAGAAGCATTAGAAATCTATCTAGGATTCTCAAATGTTTTGAGATTTCGTCAGGGCTTAAGGTTAATTTCCAAAAATCTCGTCTGTTTGGTATGTGTGTTCCTGAGTATGAAATACAAACCATGACGCAAGTTCTAGGATGTCGAAAAAGTGCTTTTCCTTTCACGTATCTCGGGGTGCCCGTGGGAGCAAACATGCTATTAAAAAACAATTGGAAACCGGTAATCAACAAATTTCAAGCAAAATTATCAAACTGGAAAGCAAACTGCTTATCATTTGGAGGCAGGCTCACTCTGATCAAGTCGGTGCTGGGAAGTTTGCTTACGTATTATCTCTCTTTATTCAAAGCACCACAAGGTGTCTTGGATGAATTGGAAAAACTTAGAAGAAGGTTCTTGTGGGGTAGTACAGATGAAAAAAGAAAATTGCACTGGGTTGACTGGAATTTGGTGACAGCAAATAAAAATAATGGTGGACTGGGGGTTGGTACACTAAAAGCCCAAAATATTGCACTGCTCACCAAGTGGTGGTGGAGACTTAAAAACGAATCCGACTATATTTGGACTGAGGTCATTAACAGCATTCACAACTTCGACAAGCACCCAGCCTACTATCTTACCAAGAAAAACGCAACTGGAGTCTGGAGTAATATTTCAAAAGCAATTTCGAGTCTTCTGAATTATAATATCGACCCAACCAGTTTGTTCTCCCTGGTGCCAGGTGCGAATATTAAAATACTCTTCTGGAAGGACATCTGGTGTGGAGATATCCCCCTGCAGGCCAAATTTCCATTGCTCTACAATCTTGAAACAGTCAAGAGATGCTCCCTGATGGATAGACTGTGCAGATCCGGGTTTGCATGGAATTGGAGAACCACTTCTTTTGATGCTGACTCTCTTCTAGAGTTACATGAATTTCACAAGTTGGTTGGATCAGTTAACTTCAGTCAATCATTCAAAGTTGGTTTCCGTTTCAAACCCAATCCAGATGGAATCTACTTGGTGAACAGCCTAAGGCGGGAGGTGGACTCGAAAATCATCCAGTATAAAGGACCTTTGATCCTTTGATTTGCTGGGCAAAAAGCATACCTTTAAAAGTCAAATGCTTTATATGGAGGGCTGTTATGGGAAAAATTCCAGTAGCTGATGCGCTAATTCAAAGGGGTATATTGGTCCAAAATAGGATTTGTCCAATGTGTGGTACTTGTGATGAAACCTCTAATCACTTACTGATTGGCTGCGATTTCTCAAAAACAGTTTGCTATTGGATTTTCCGGTGGTGTGGTATTCAACATGGGCAATTTGGGAATGTAAGAGAACTAATTGATTTTGCTGCAACATGGGGGAATAGTCCCAAGAAAAGGCATTTGCTGAGCATGATAATATACTCTACCATTTGGAACAATGGCTGACCAAGAATGATAGACTTTTTAAAAAGATTGGAGTAAATCCTACAAAGACTGCAGATTCCATTATTGCTCAAACTTTTGAATGAAACAAGTATAGGAGTAATGGAATGGAAAGCTGGACGGAATGGAGATGCTCACATTTTTCTCTTTTTTAGTTCAAATTGTTAAGCAAAATGATGTTGTATTGTTTGTTTATTACTCTTTGGTTTGTTTGGTTTCTCCCTTGCTCAGTTTCTTGCTGCTGTCTTGGTTTTCATATATACAATTATTCGCCGTTTCCAAAAAAAGAAAGCAATAGTAAAATCGTCCAATTGTTTCGATTTAGCGAACCTCTTTCCTCTAAAAAAAAAAATTCCAACTCCAAGACCAAGAGATATGAAAATTGTAGGATATAACAATTTTATCACTAATCAAGGAAAAAAATTTCGGACTCAGCTATGGATAATCTCGAAAATCTATTTTTAAGAGTGGACCCCTTAACCATTTTTGTCTTTCCAAAGCAATGTGTTTTTGCCGTTGTTAAATTTTTGAATGAATAAATCATAAATATTTTTTCCATTTCTACCAAGTCTTCGTTTATCTTGACTAGGGGTGCAAACGAGCCGAGCCGAGCCCGAGCTCGTTTAAGTTATATGAGGCTCGAGCTCGAGCTCGGCTCGATTTGAGCTTCTTGTATTAAGCTCGGCTCGAGCTCATAAATAATTATACAAGCTCGACTCGGGCTCGTGATCGGCTTGTTTTTTGTCTGACGTGCCTAAATAAGCTTAAGCTCGGCTCGAGCTCGTTAAGAAGCTCGTTTACTAATACCCTAAATCCCTAATCCCCAAATATGTTTTTATTTTAATATATAAAAATAATAATAAATTATTTTATATAAAGGCTCGTTTAGGCTCACGAGCCTAATCGAGCTTAGTGACATAGGCTCGAGCTCGAGCTCATTTAATAAACGAGCTTAATATTAAGCTCGAGCTCGGCTCGGGCTCGTTTAAAATCGGTTTCGATTCGAGCTTTTAACGATCCGATCTCAAGTAGCTCGCGAGTAGCTTGACTCGTTTGCACCCCTAATCTTGACACACCTGTGAGGCTGTGACTGATTTTTTTTTTTTTTTTTTTTTTTTTTTTTTTTTTTTGCCATGAGACAATTATCATGCCCATTAAAATTATGAAGCTTTTGGATTACTCTAGAACAAAGGCAATGAGAATCAATTTTCTAGATGTGTTTCGAACGCTGAAAATTAAAGAAAAATAACTTGGAGTCTTCTGATTATAATAGTTATAAAAAATTTAAAAAATAATTGTTTGATTTAATAAGAAGAGTAAATTACACGAATGGTCCTATGATTTGAGGAAATTTGCACGCTTGAACCTTAACTTATTTTTTTAACTCGGAAAGTCCTTATTGTTTGTTTTTGTTACGCGCTTGGTCCCTACTGTTTGTTTATGTTATGCGTTTGGTCTCTATCTTACCTAAAAAGATTATTATTTAAATAGAGAAAAACGGAGGGGTATGTAAGGTAAGGTGAGAGGTGGGTTGGGGGTGTGTTTATTTAAATAAATTAAAAAAATCAAAGGGCAAAATAGTGTTTTTAGGTAAGACAGGAACCAAGCACGTAACAAAAACAAACAGTAGGGACCTTCCGAGTTAAAAAAAATAAGTTAGGGATTAAATGCACATATTATCCTAAACTGTAGGGACCATTCGTGTAATTTAATCTAATAATAATAATTTCTTACAGCATCTTTAATGGTTAAGCTATATTATAACTTCCACCTCATTATTCCATTAATTTTAACCTCTAAATAAATAGTCTCTCCAATGGTTAACCTCTCCGACTAGCTTTTTCTTTAAATTTAATTAATCTATCATTATCTATTTAAAATGTTCTATATAACTCCCTCCATTTAGTTAGTTATTTTTAAACACACATTGTATTAAACACATTTTTATAATACCTCTAAAAGTTCGTAAGATGTCACAAAATATTTAATAGATAAATTAAATAAAATGACAAATCAAATTAACTACTAAATAAATAAATAAATTGAAAACTAAAATATAATAAAAGGGTAAATTAAAATATAATTAGAAGATGACGGGGCAAAATATATAAAAGGTTAAACTATACTGACCACTCAATATATATTGAGTGGTCAATAAAAATAAGCAAAAAAGTGATGTGCTCCAATAGGAATAAATGCTCATTTATAAAAAGTCAATAGTAATAAGTTATAAAAAAAAACTTTCATTAGAGATGCTCTTAGATCATAACTACATTATATCATTTGGCCATAAGGTATACATGACATGAGTACTTGTCGTGGCCAAGTGGCATGAATGCCACGATCGTGCACACCATCCTAGTGGTGTCATTATGCAACAGTTGTGGTCCTTTGTTGTATTTACCATGAGAGGCAAAGCCCAATGAGAAGATTTGTGTACATTTTAATGTTTTGACGTATATATTTAACTACCGTTTTGAACTACTCGAATGTAAAAAAAAAATTAAATTTATTTATTTTTACAAACTTAACATATAAATTTACTGTTTCATTACACAATTTTTCACATCATTCTTTTTTCATCTATTATATACTCATACATAGAACAAAATGTCAACACTCTACCAAGAAACACAAACCGGAATGTTGACGTATTGTTTCGTTGGACACTAAGAGATTGGATTCACCACAAGGTGGTTTCATGAACTTTCTCGAAAGCACCCTTATCCCATAACAACCACTTTTCTAACAACCTTTTACACAACAATGTTTATTCCAACAACCTTATCGGTACGCTTTTATATACCAACATCCTTCCGTACAACCACAACATTCGCAACCACAACCAATTCTCCTGATGTAGTACCACAAACACAATTCGATCAACCAAAACCATCAAAGAGAAAAGGAAAAAAAATGATCCAATAGGAACATGAACTTGGACGGAAAATAAAGAAACCAATTTAGCTAATGCCTAGATTTCAACTAGCCAATACTCGATCAAAGGAAATGCTCAAAAGACAGCTTTAATTTGGGAAAACGTTCGTAACATCTTCCATGACCTAAGAGAGCAAGTGGTTTATTGGACAACCGACTAGATAACGAGGTTAAGAAATTGAATTCAATGGAATTCAAAACAACCTCAAGAACATACATAAGTATAAGGCCAACGATGTTGACATCTTCGTCGTGACGCTCAAACAATACCAAGAATCTTACCTACTCATAAACCTTTTCCCTATGTTAATGCTTGGTATGAGTTGAAGAAGTGTCAGAAATGGCTTCTTGTGAACAAATTGATTTCTTCTGGTTCAAAACGTTAAAGGAAAGCCCAATAACGTAACCACTCAAAACAATCGGATAGGTGAATATTTATCAGCATGAACGATAATTCGAAGGACCTTGAAGTAGAAAAACCTCTATGTGGATCGATAGGAAGGAGTATAGCGAGGAAAACAGCTTCTGGTTCGTGTTGATAAAATCCAGAGGCAAAAAACATCGATCACTCTAAAGATAAATTTGACCTATACGTCCAACTTATGGAGGAAGCAGAAAAAAAAATCAAAGAAATGAAATCTAGAAAGCAAAAAAAGAACGGTACGGAAAATTTTAAGATGAAAGCCGACGATTACGAATGGAAGGATCTACAGATATTTCTTGTGATGAAAGGAAGCATCTAAGCAAAATATTAGACTATATGTATGAACACATTCCAACTCAAATGAACCATTCATTTGAAATCCTTTGAGTTGTATGCACAATTATCCGCAAGTAATTGTGATATAGACGTTTGTATACTTCCGTACGATTTCTGTATAACCTCACACTTCTTTTTCGTAGTGTGACTTCATTTTTTTTTTCTTATACTTCATTAGTGTAATACTCGTATATCATGATGTTTAACATATCATCATCATTAGAAGACGAGTCAAACAGATCTATAATATAAAAATATGTTGGAAATTTTTGTAAGTAGATAGCCAAAATGGTGTGTAAAAATATTAAGTGAGTATTATATTTATAGACGTACAAAGATATATATATTTTTTTCTAAAATTGATCGTTAAACGGTCCATTTGACCGTTTGAATTGACCTCCATACGTGTAGCCTTGCGCCGAGTTGTCAACATGTTATGATGGGGCGGTGCCAAGTAGCTCAACAGCATGGAGGGAGCCCAACTCATCTCCTCCGTGCTGTTTTCGTATCATACCTAGCAACCTTAAAAAATTGCAAGGAAGGGAGGGTGATTTTGGGAAGACGAGATGAAGCTCTCGTGGTTGTGGTGAGGATGAGAAAAGCTATAGCGTAGGGAAGTGACGACCGGAGAAATTTAGAGGGATCGTCTGCAGAGGAAATAGATTCATGCTCATTTTGTTTCATAAAAAAACGTGCACAAAACTCAATAAAACCATATACATAATGCATATTTTTTTTATTAACCATGCTAGATTTATTGTATTCTAATTGCTTTTTTCTAGTAATGGTTTGTGTTTTAATCCTTTTAATAATAATAAATTAAATAAATATATGAAAGAAATTGAAAAGTGATTATTAAGTCATTTTGTTTGATTGTTCTAAAAAAATATTAACCATTTCGTTATTTTCGTAAATCCAAAAATCAAAATTTACCGTTATCAACTCATTCTTTGCTTTAGACTTGTAATGTTAATTTCACATTTTTTTTGAACCAAATTAAAACAAAAAATCACAACATGAATACATGATAGGAACCACCATTAAAGTTTTCATTTGATTAAAATATTTATTTAAATAATATAGAAATTATAAATACTATTTTTATAGTAAGATTTTTTTACGACAAAGACAGAATTATCGGGTATTGGATATCAAGAAACCTCATTCCCCCGTGTCAAAAGAAGCTGCTAGAAGCTCCTCGTATCCGTTTCCTCTTTTCCCTTCTTTCTAGAAACTACTTTTACTTCTTCTTCCTCTAGACTCTGCCATATAAATCCACCTTAAAGATGTTTGATTCGTCATTCTGCAACCACACAACATCTCGACTAGTACTTTATCCTTCAATTGCGCTCGAATTTTGGAGAAAAGGTAATCAACCGAAATCGATATGGACATCAGTACTCTAATGGGTTTCGATTCGCCGCTTTTGCACAACCTCCACCACATCCTTACAGCCACCGACGACACCACCACCAACAACAAATCAAGCAATGCCGGACCTACTGGCGCTTACGTCCGTGACGCTAGAGCAATGGCTGCAACTCCGGCTGATGTGAAGGAGTATCCCAACTCTTACGTCTTCATCGTCGACATGCCTGGTCTGAAGTCCGGAGATATCAAGGTCCAGGTGGAGGAAGACAACGTGTTGGTGATAAGTGGAGAGAGAAAAAGGGAACACGATCAGGAAGAGAAGGAAGGAGTTAAGTACGTGAGAATGGAAAGGAGGATCGGGAAGTTTATGAGGAAGTTTGTGTTGCCGGAGAATGCTAATATGGAGAAGATATCGGCGATTTGTCAAGATGGAGTGCTTACAGTGACGGTGGAGAAACTGCCACCTCCGGAGCCAAAGAAGCCGAAGACGATTCAGGTCCAGGTTGCTTGAAGAACAGAATCTACTTTATGTTGTTTTGCTCTGTTTTTGTAATGGTTTGCTCTTTTGCTCTGTTTGATCTCGTAGTTATAATCAATCTACTGTTGTTGGTTTTTAAAGTCAATATTTGGTCGTTTTGTTGTACTTCGGTTTGTAACAATTTAAATGTGAAATTAAAATGGTTTCTTTGTAATTATGTGTGTGTCAGTTTTGTGCCCCAATTTGCAGAAATAAATTTTATATACGAAGTAATGGCATGGACACGTTCGTTATATTAAACACATAAAACGAATGGAATCGAAAATCGGATTAAAAATTATTTTAACTGTATTTAAATGCTTTTAAAATTAAATTAAGTGAGTTACTATTTAAACTAGTAGAAAACTCGTGATTGGCAAAGTGACTGATTTTTTTTTGTATAACCATATAAAATCACTTCGACCATTGTTATACCAACCGTGTAATATCACATTCTCTGTTACTAACATACAATACCTACTATTAATATATCAATCCATATCATTATTTTTATTTTTTTAAATTTAAAAATACAATAAAATTACATTTTTAATAATTAAAAAAAAATCATTTTTAACTAGTTTTTCATTAATTATAAAAATAAAATTATAACTTCAAACTACTTTACTTAATTAATCTAGAAATAAAAAAAAAAAAAAACATTACACAAATTAAAAAAAAACAAACATACATACAAAAAAACTAATATTTGTATATTTTATGTTGGTACAAATATTCTACGACATCTTCTCGAAGATTGAAACACATTTCATTGTTATGAATTTCAACAACTCGTTCTAAAAACTCATTCGTTCCAGGTACGAACTCATCAATCAGAATGACAACTTCGTTCGGATCATACGTGTAAATCGTTCGACCTTCATCTTCAATAATCATATTATGCATTATAATACATGCTAGGACCATTTGTTTGATTCTTTCTTTATCTCAGAGTCGTGTAGCATATTCACCACATGTCATGTCTGCCTGATGACTCCAAATGTCCTTTTGATATCCTTTCTCGCCGATTCCTGTTTTTCTGTAAACAATTTTGCCTTTTCACTTTGAGAAACCGAGTATGCCTTCATTAATATAAAATAATTCGGGTATATCCCATCACCAAGGTAGTAACCGTATTTGTACGCGTGTTCGTTTACCGTAAACGTCATATCAGATGCTTTGTTAGTCCAAATATCGTTGAAAATAGGATATTGGCCAAGAACATTAATGTCGTTGTTAGACCCCGCTACTCCGAAGAAGGCATGCCATATCTATAAATGTTGAGATGCAACAGCTTCTAGGATGATATTTGGTTTACCTATATCTCTTCGAGTGAACTAACCACGCCATTCATTTGGACATTTTTCCCAAGCCACATGCGTACAATCTAGACTGCCAAGCATACCTGAAAATCTATGCCTCTCTTCATGAGCTGAATATAATCTCTCAATATCAAGTTGACTAGGTTTGTGCAAATATTGTTCGTGAAAAACTTCATAGACGCATGCAGAAAACCAATCTACACATTCAACTGCAGTCCTTTCGGAGACTTTCAAGTATTCGTCCGATGCATCAAATGTTATACCGTATCCCAAATACCTAAGAGGAGCCGCACATTTTTGTATACTACTAAAACCCATTCTTCCTCTAACGTCGGGTTTTTGTTTGAAAAAATCATAGCGAGATTCTAAAGCATTACTAATACGTAAAAATATAGCCTTATTCGGACAGAAACGACGTTCGAACGAGTCATCATTATAAAGATAATTATCGGCAAAGTAATCACATACCAATAAGTCGTGTGCGGCTTGGCGATCACGATTGACGACCGCTCTTGTACAAGCAACATTCGAACTTTCTTCGTTGTGAATGTGTTGAACAATATTGAAGAATGTCTCGACAAATTCTATATTGTCATCTGAGTCAAAAGTTTTTAAGAATTCCATGTGTTTTGTGGAATCCATGTGCATGTGCTTTGTAGTTTTAGAGAATGAAGGTTTTAGAGAATGAAGGTGTAAGATTTGGTGAAAATGGAAGGTTTTAATTATATGTATTAAATTGAGTTTGAAAAAAAAATACCAAATAGTCGTTCAACGATCGAGAAAGCGATACACCAATCAAGTTTTGCGTTTAAAATCGCCGTCGGCAACATGATGCCTAACGACCATACCCGGCCACGATTTGTCGGGGTGCTGTGCATGGATATTTCTCGTGGCCACATGGACCACGGATGCTCTCGTTGAGAGTATACCATATGGCCTTAGTTCAAAAGATAAAACAAAGGGATAATGACTTAAAATGGTAATACATTTTTCTATTTGTATACATTTGGTCACTGAGTTTTTTTTTCCTTCCACATTACCCTTTCAACTTGTTAAATTGTATACAATTAGTCCTTATGACCGGCTACTCCAGGTCAGCCGGTAAAAATGACTTAATAGGGTAATACATTTCTCATTTTGTATACATTTAGTCCTTAATATTTTTGTACATATTTAATATTTTTTTTGGTGCAAAATAAGTCAATTTTGTTTTTTATATTAATTTAGTATTTATGAATGATTTCTTTAGGTTTTTCTCACGAAATCTTACATGGGACAGTCATTAATGAGATGTTTTGGGGCTTTTGATGCTTATGTCCATCGCGATCTCAACTACTTGGTTACTTAGATCATTTGTTCTAAACGTCATCACTTCTTCATACGATCTCGGTTTTTAATGATCTTTATATCCATGTGTTTGTATTTTAGTCTACTACACCTTTCCTTTAGATTACTCTCGTTAAAGTAATATATTTTTTACTTATAATCTTTATATCAATACGTTTTTTATGAATACATGTATGGATGTTTTTTTATAAAATCGTAAGTAAAAATATATTACATTTTAACGGGAGTAATCTTAATGAAAGTTATAATAGACTCAAAAAAACGAACATGTGAATATAAAGATCGTTAAAATATGATATCGTGTGAAGAAGTTACGACGTTGAGAACACAAGACCTACGCAACCAAGAAGTCAAGATCGCGATAAACATAAGCATCAACAACACCAAACACCTCATCAATGATTATCACACGTAAGATGTCATGAGAAAAACCTAAATAAATCATTCATAAGTACTGAATGAGTACAAAAACAAACATGACTTATTTTGAAACAAAAAATATCAAGGACTAAATGTGTACAAAAATATTAAGAACTAAATATGTACAAAATGAAAAATATATTACCCTATTAAGTCGTTTTTCTTGACTAACCTAGAGTAACTGATCATAAGGACTGAATGTGTCCAATTTAACAAGTTGAAGGAGGTAATATAGACGAAAAAAACTCAGTGACAAAATGTATACAAATCGAAAAATATATTACCCTTTTAAGTCATTATTGATGGGTTTTAAGCATAAGAACAATCATATGTGCTCATACAAACCCTAATGCTTGGATCTAGATTTCTCTATTGTACATGCTTTGAATCCAAGACTTACAAACCTAGATCTATCATATATAATTCAAATTATCATAAGGAAAAGCATATCTAAGTGATTTACCTTTTTCAAGTAGCTTGAATCCTTGCAATCTTCTTGATCTTGAGCTTAGAGTCACAATTGTAACTCATCTAATGGTTCACAAACCCCACAAGCAAGAAGGCAATATGAGAGAGGGTGAGAGATGCTAGAAATCGGCCCTAGGGTTCTCTTAGAAGCAGGTGTAGCCGATTTCCATAACCTGGGGTCTTATTTATACTTGCAGGCTGCTAGGGTTTCAGTCTAAACCCTAATGGACAACTTAGCCACCAAGCAGCCCAAGGAACCTTCTGGAATAAGGCCTTGGACGAAAATATGATGGATCCCCATCATAATTTCGTTCCCCCTTTAGTCCATTAGGTTTCCTTAACCCAAAACTCAACTATCACACATTTGACAGTTTATACCCCTTTATTTAATTAATCTCTTTTAGTCATCAAATTAATTCCTAATTAATTTATGACCAATACTAATTAAATAAATCTGATTTCTCCTTTAATATATTATTCTAATAATATATTAATAAACCATAATATTTTCTCTCTCTCTCTCTCTCTCTCTCTCTCTCTCTCTCCTTAAATTACCTTGTCAAGTTGCTTTGGAGAAGGCAACCCAAAAGGACCATGCACAACCGGGTCAAGTACATACCAAATATAGTTACGGGCTTAGACACTAATCCAATAGTCTCCCATTTGGATAAGTCTAGTAACTATAATGTAAGTAAATTCCGATTAGCAATCGTAGCTCTCAAAGACGTTGTCGCAATCTGATCTTATCAGTAACCTGTCCTTTAGATAAGTGATTGTACAGTCCTCTATTCTAGATATCGTGTGGACAATCACAGAGAACATAGTCATACTTATTGTCCAGCAGTTTGTTTTTCTCGATCTCAGATTCATTTGACATAGAACTTAATTGAACACATCAATTCAGTCCTGACAGGGCCCGACACATAAGTCAAATCAAATCATCGAGGGGCCCTGATATCGCTTTTACCCTCTTAGGATAAAAGGAACATATAAACTTCGACTTATATGCATTTACTATTCACTAATCAAATCATACACAACAATGCGTTTTATAACATCAAGTTACTGATGCGTTTTCGCATTATCAATGCACAACCAATCAGCAAACAATAAACCATATATCTAGGTTTTAAGACCATATGATATTATCGTCTTGCGATCACTCGTGATAAATTCCATGAACTGATTCCAGCAAGCGCGGGTTTATTCCAATGTTCAAAACTTGTTCATAAGCACTCATGAATGTTGTAGCAAACCTTTGCTATGTCTAATACCTTTTAGACAATCTACACACCTATTCATGACAGTCTTCATTCATATCTACTTCCAACATATGAACGACTGTGGACCATTCAAATAATTCAATTATTCTTAATAACTCAATTATTCAGGAAGTCAAAACATGCAAAGTGAAACAATAGTTAAACAATTAACATAAGACATTAGTTTTACTTATAAATAATACTCCTTTATTTAACCATCAAATGTCAATTACATTTATCTATTACATGTTTCCAAACTATCTAATCTAAACTAATGTCATTCTTTATCCCGATGCTCCTAGCATGCTGCAAGTGTTTAACCCTACTCAGTCCCTTCGTAAGCGAATATGTTGGGTTATCCTCTGATGATACCCTCTTTACTATGAGGTGTCCTTCTTCTACACGATGTCGAATAAAGTGATATTTTCTGTGGATATGTCGAGATCTACCATGATCCCTTGGTTCCTTGTTTAAGGAAACCGCTCCTTCATTATCACAGACAATTTCCATAGGCTCCTTTATGGCAGGTACAACTCCAAGGTCTCCAATGAAGTTCTTCAACCATATCGCCTCTTTTGACGCTTCACTCATTGCAATGTACTCTGATTCGCACTTTGAATCAGCTACGGTTTCTTGCTTGGAACTTTTCCAAGTCACTGCTCCTCCATTAAGGGTAAAGACCCAGCCCGGCTACGAATGGTAGTTCTCCCTGTCGGTCTGAAAGCTGGCATCACTATACCTTCGCACCTTTAATTCATCACTCCCACCGAGGACTAGAAACCATTCCTTGGTCCTCCGAAGGTACTTAAGAATGTTCTTGACTGCGGTCCAATGTGCTCTGCCAGGGTTCCCTTGATATCTACTGACCATGCTCAAGGCAAAGGCCACATCAGGGCGAGTACAAGTCATAGCATACATAATCGAGCCAACTGTGGAAGCGTATGGTACTCTGCTCATTTCTGCTATCTCGACTTTGGTACTCGGGCATTGAGTCTTACTCAACTTGGCATTACTTTGGATTGGTAACTCTCCCTTCTTTGAGTTTTCCATACTAAAACATTTTAGTACTTTATCCAAGTAAGTATTCTGACTAAGTCCTATTAGTCTCTTACTTCAGTCTCTCACTATCCTTATTCCCAGAATATAGGAAGCCTCTCCGAGGTCCTTCATAGTGAAGCACTTCCCTAGCCAGGACTTAACTTCATGTAGTGTCGGGATGTCGTTTCCTATGACCAGTATGTCATCGACATACAATACGAGGAAGCTAACTATACTCCCACTGGCTTTAACATATACACATGATTCATCTTCGCTTTGTACAAACCCAAACTCTTTGACTTTCTCATCGAATCAAAGCTTCCATCTGCGAGATGCTTGCTTAAGTCCATAAATGGACTTATCAAGCTTGCACACCCTATTGGGATGCTTCTCATTGACAAAACCCTCTGGTTGAGTCATGTAAAAATCCTCAGCCAACTTCCCATTAAGGACAGCGGTTTTGATATCCATTTGCCATATTTCATAATCATGAAATGCAGCAATGGCCAACATCACCCTAATAGACTTTATTTTGGCAACTGGTGAGAAGGTCTCATCATAGTCAACTCCGGGAGTTTGAGTAAATCCCTTCGCAACCATTTGTGCCTTATATGTGTGCACCTTTCCATCCATGTCGGTCTTCTTCTTGAAGATCCACTTGCACCCAACCGTCTTACGTCCAGGCACATGGTCAACCAAATTCCAAACTTGGTTGTCGTACATGGACTGAATCTCGCTGTCCATCGCCTCTTTCCATTTTGCAGACTCCGGGCCTGCCATGGCTTCCTTATAGCTGTTAGGTTCATCTAAATTTATTAGTATACTATCACTAATATATGTGTCCCCTTCTGTAGTAATATGAAAACCATATAACTGGGGTTGAACTCTAACTCTTTTGGAACGTCTAAGAGGTAAGGACTCGTCAATCGGTTCAACCAGAGTTTCCTCCTCGGGTTGAGCTCCAACGTTAGAGGTTCCTTCATCGCTCGACTCTTGAATCTATTCAAGATCGATTTGCCTCCCACTTTCCCCTTGGCTTATGACTTCTCGCTCTCGGAAAACCCCTCTCTTTACAACGAAGACAACATTGTCACTCGGTCTATAGAAGACATATCTAAAGGATTTCTGCGGGTAGCCGATGAAAATACACCGCTCATTACGAGGTTCAAGCTTGTTGTGAGTCTCTCATCTTACGAAAGCTTCGAAACCCCAAACCTTGATATGTGCCAACAAGGGACCTTTCCCTGTCCACATCTCGTGAGGTGTTTTGGCAACCTTCTTTGTAGGGACTAAGTTAAGGATATGGGCAGCAGTCTCTAAGGCATAACCCCAGAATGAGATAGGTAGTGAAGCACGACTCATCATGGAACGAACCATGTCCAACAAGGTTCGATTACGCCTCTCAGCCACACCGTTCAATTGCGGTGTCCTAGGTGGCGTCAATTGCGAAACTATTCTGCATTCCTTGAGGTAGTCGTGGAATTCAAGACTTAGGTACTCTCCTCCTCGATCGGATCAAAGCATCTTGATCTTCCTGCCCAATTGATTCTCCACTTCTTGTTTAAACTCTTTGAACTTTTCAAAGGTTTCTGACTTGTGCTTGATTAAATAGATATACCCATATCTACTATAATCATCAGTGAAAGTCACATAGAAGCGGTTCGCATCCCTTGTGGTGGATCTAAAGGGCCCACACACATTGGTGTGTATGAGATCCAATAGACCCTCACCCCTAGCACAAGTGCCAGAGAATGGTTACTTGGTCATCTTTCTAAGTAAACAAGAATCTCACACATCATCATCCCTAAGGTCAAATGACTCCAACACTCCATCCTTTTGGAGTTGGGCTATGCATTTCTTGTTGACATGTACAAGACGACAATGACACATGCATGCTTTATCCATAATACTGGAAGAATCCACACACAATACATCATTTCCTAGGTTATCTACAACCATAGCAGTTTCATAAATTTCATTACAAGGCAATGCTTCAAAATATAAAACACCATTTAGGTAAGCATAAATTGAACCATTCTCATTATGAAATGAATATCTAAACCCTTGTCTAAACAAACCATGAAATGAAATGATGTTTCTATTTAAATCTAAACCTAACCCATTACTAAGCGCTAAAGAATACATTCCAATCTTGGTAACAGGCGACGATCTTCTGTTCCCCATGATTAGATTTATTCTTCCACGCTCTACATCCCTATCTCTTTTTAGTCGTTGCAAATCAGAACATATGTGAAAACTACATCCTGTATCAAGAACCCAAGAAATAGCATGTGATGAATCATTAGATTTAAATGTGTAAATACCTGCGAAAGACGGCTTGATCTTTCCATCATTGATGGCTTGCAGATATTTCGGGCAACTTCTTTTCCAATGCCCTATTTTGTGGTAGTGGTGGCACTCTACCTCTTTAGGGTTTGAGTTGGGCTTAGCAGAACCGACTTTGGTTCCACTAGAAGAGGTACCATCTTGGGGTTTACCCTTGTGGTGGCTCTTGGAGGGAGCCTTCCTCTTCTTGCCCCTCCCTTGCCCTATGGCCAAAACAGGAGCAAATGTATTAAATAAACGGATGATTAATAATTGAAAATATACCTTAAAAAAAGATAAATATATATGAAAAAAATTATGTAAAAGATCAAAATATAAAACTTTAAAATATAATAAGGCTCATAAATTGTAAATTATAAAATACCATCAATTTAATTTTAAAAATATAAATTGTTGTATGAAAATTACTTACATGTAAAAAAAAATACGCATGCAAAAATCTGCTTAGAAATAAAATATCTACTTCCATATCTTCATCTTCATCTTCATGCTTAATAAAAGCCTCCTTAAATGCCACTTGTCTATTTTTTACACAAGCCTTCTGCCACGTGTCATTTTTTTTGTTCACTCTGATTTTGGTTTCCCGCTCAAATTCTTCTATGTAAAGTTATTATATCCGATATCCGATTTTTTATTTTTGATTACAAAATATCTCATAAAATCAGCAACAAATATTCCACAAATCAAGCTAATAGCAAGAAATCAGGAGCAAAATTTTGAATGAGATCTTAGGCTGTCTTCCAATATATGAGACGATGTGCGATCTAGGTTTTTTTTTTATGATTGCGATTACTCTCTTAACTCCTAAGCCCTAATCGACCATTTATCTACAATCTACATAGAAAACTGAAAATTAGCGGTACATTATTTCTCCTACGTCTTCTTCCTTGATTTTGTTTATCAGACTGCTTCATCTATGTATTTTCTTCCTTTCGTTTTGTAAAGCTTTCAGGAAAATGATACATATATCTAAAACCGATTCAAAACTTACCTGAAGCACAGTAACCATGAAGCTTATGAGCCACTGTGAAATCAGATATATATTTTTGAAGTTTTGTTTTCATAACTTGTAAAAGGAAAAAGGCTAATAGATCCAACTTTTGTGAAACGGTGCAAAAATAATGTTTCTTGGGGTTTTGTTGTTAGAATTTATAAATAAAAAAATTAGTACTTGTGCTTTTTCGATTGCAAAATAAAATAGTGAAGTAAAGGAGATTCCTTTGATAGGGAGATACTGATAAGAGAAGGCGGGACACAGGATGAAGCCACGAACTATGTTGTTGCTGCTGGTGTTCAATGGTTTCTTGAAGATATTCGATTTGTTCCTTATAAACCAACAGGTAGCCTTCTTAACATATTTTTTTTCTGTATATTTCTTTCTCTTTATCTTTCGAATTTACTTTTTCACATATGAACTTTCTGACTATGCATATTAACTATTTGATAAAATGTCTCAATGAACAAATACAACTTAAAGTATGTCCGGTAAATATCGTATTTTTTTAAATGAATTCACAATAATTGGTATCAAGCCTCAACTGATGAGGGTGGTACTGATGGTTAGAAATTTGGGGACACATGTGTGACTAAGTCCCACTTACGGTCTGATTAACAAATACAGTTTGGTTGTTGTTATTGGAAACTTCACAATTATTTTGTATAATGACCTCATAAATATTCATTGGTACATAGAAAACTTAATGGTATATGGTTGTTTGTAGTTAGGACCATGGTGCTATTGGGCGGCAATTCTAGGGTACCTCTGACTTTGGAGAACCAATTTTTTTAAATGAAAAGTTTGTTAAAGTGTTATTGCTATGGTTTTGATGCTTATTTGTTGCTCTATTTATATAGAATTAGGGATATATAGGTGTGTTGATTAACACATGTATTTATTATCTTATCATAGAATCTAATGCATTTCTTCTTAGATTGAAGGTCTTGATGGACATATTATTATGGGCATACCAACGCTCATTGGAACATGAACGGTTAAATTTAAAAAAAGGTAATCATACACATACATAAACAATATGATATTACATTTTTTGTCCCTTACCTATAGTTTCCTTTTCTCAAAATAAGGTTATTTACTTTTTTTTTTTGAAGAATATGAAGAAAAATGGCAAAAACACCACAAGCTATTGGCCTTGGTATCAAAAGATGGAACAAATTGTTGAGAATTGATTTCCCTTAAAAGTTGTAGTGGATGAAGATATTGCTATAGGAGGAATCCATGGATAATGAGTTTTTAGAAAGAATAAAAAAGATGCCAAAGGCACATACAGAAAGAGAATTTTAGAGCATTTGGGATATCTTCATCTTCTTAGACGGGAACAACTAGACGACTTATTTCGGGTCGTAGAATGAGCAAGCAACAAGGTTTGCTTAAGTAGTAACAAACTTTCCTTTGATTTTGTTATTTATAACAGTCTACTTCTATTATTAACTAAAAATATGTTAATATTCGTTGCATTTAGACGAAATTATGTTAGTATTCATTGCATTTAACACTGATACATATATTCCAAAATCAACATTGCTCAAACAGGTATCAAAATCAAAAAATTGGGTGTTAGATTTTACTACATTTATTTTAATGTTGTTGTATCTGAACTTTCATGTGTTGGTTTAGGTATGTTAGATTATTCTATTCATTTTATTAAAACATATATTAATTAAAATTATTTTTTGTATGATTTGTTTTTTTTTCTATGAATATATTCAGGATCATCAAGGAATGTCGAATATAGCACCAACTAATACTCTGTTGTTCCACCTGTGCATTACCAAGGGTGAAAGTGGATTTATGGAGGATTCTGAAATTGTTTTAGATTAATGGAAGATTCTGAGAATGTTTCGGAAGCTAGAATTCAAGAATTCATAAATAATCTTCGGATTTTATATCCCAAAACGCTCTTTTCCACGTAATAATATAAACTTCTTTGTCACCTTTTCACTTTACATGTAAGTTTTGAGGATTTTTTTTTTATCTAATTGGATGTTTAGTTGACATGTAGTAGTGGAATAACTTCTAATATAGTGTATTATAGCATCTTACTTTCTAAATATACCAACTTAAGGCAGTGAAAATGCTTTGTAAATTGGATGAAACTTCTTTAAATGGGTTAATTTTTCAGCCACAATGTTGATAAAAAGGAAAGTAGAATGCTATAATTTCGATAAATTTTTCGAAGTACATTGTCTTAATAAGAATACTACCACTACTTGGATCTACCAATTATTTTCAGGACTTGTAAAAACCGGTTGATAATAAAAATTAATTGACAGAGATGTTGGATTTTTTTTCTTTATCAATTTCTTCTTACAGTGTTTGTTCCAGAAGTTTTCTATTGAATTATCGGATTGTCCACATAGAAACTTAGCAATTTCTACCCATCTGCAAATACAAAAAATGAATAACTATTTAAGTCCACAATAATTAAAAACTTCAAATATGTTGAATACTTTTGTTCTAACATTATTCCTTGAAAAACTACGTATATTTAATTTTAGTTTTTTACAAATGAAGCTGTGAGTTTGAGCCAAATTAACTAAATTCATGCCACAAATTTGTTTTGTTATACAGTTAAGCTGATTTGTAGATAGACGTAGACATCCTCGAGTTCTTGGTGAGCAAGAGAAAGTTAGTATTTACCAAACATATTCAAGAAAAACTTTTTATCCTTATTGTTTTAATTCATGTTTTCTGTAAAAACAATCATTGATCAGAGTTTGGTGTGTTTTTCTGATTTGTGTTTGAGGTGTTCATATTTGATTTTAAGTTTAATGATTGACTTTGAATTTTGTTGCAGTCTCTGAAAAAATAAAGTTTGACTTAGAAAACATGATAAAAACAGTGGAAGCTCATGTGAATACATTTGATTTTGCCTTCGGTAAGTATGACTACATTTGTAAAATATCTTGCATTATAGATGCTAAAAATATGTTCAATATCATATTTTATATAAAAATGTGGCCAATGACATATTTTATACTAAAGTCAAAATGAGAAGTAATTATCAAGATTAAATACGTAATCAATTAAAGTCAAAGTTGAGACGGGAGAGATATAACCCTTTTCTAATAAGGTTTTTTTTTATAATATTTTAATAATCAAAATTATTAACATAAAATATAAAATGTAAAACATAATTATTGTATATAAAGTTATGTTTTACATGTTTTAAATATTTTTTTATTATACATAAGAATTAAGATCTTTTAAACAAGAGTAAATTACACAAATGGTCTCTATGGTTTGGGGTAATTTGTGCGTTTGGTCCCTAACTTATTTTTTTTAACTCGGAAAGTCCCTACTGTTTGTTTTTGTCACATGCTTGGTCCTTACTATTTGTTTTTGTTATGCGTTTGGTTTCTGTCTTACATAAAAAGACTATTATTTAAATATGAAAAAATGGTAGGGTAGGTAAGGTAAGGTGAGAAGGTGGGGTTATGGGTGTTTATTTAAATAAATTAAAAAATCAAGGACAAAATAGTTTTTTTTGATAAGACAGGACCAAACGCGTAACAAAAACAAACAGTAGGGACCTTCCGAGTTAAAAAAATAAGTTACGGACCAAACATGTAAATTACCATAAACCACAGGGACCATTCATGTAATTTACTCTTTAAACAAAGATTTTTATATGATTTTGACTTTTTTATTTTAACTACCAAAAATAAAATGTCAAAATAAATAAGATATGAAATTACAATATTGTTTTCTTCTTTTAAATTAATACTATTTTTCAAACTAAAATTGAAGCACAATGTTATTAACTAAATTATGTGTATTTATGGTTAAGACTATTTTTTTTATAATGCCTATGTTATTTAATATTATCCTATGTATATACGGGTTATAACTTAATAAATACTTATATTTCACAAATTGTATTGTATGATATTAAAATAATAAAATTTAATCTTAATTTAAACATCTGTCATTTTGCAAATCAATATATCCTTTCCAAATAAAGATCGGGTATTTATGTCTTCAGATGTGGAAAGAAGCTACTAGAAGCTCCTGGTATCCTTCTCTCTTCCCCGATCATTCCAGAATTATCTTCTTCTTCCTCCTCTCCTTATTCCTCTCTACGTTATAAATCCATCATTGAAATGATCGTTTGGTCATTCGTCACTCATAGAAGTTCTCGATTCATACTTGTTTTTTTCAATCGCGCTCGAATTTTAGAAACAGATCGTTAACAGAGGTCGAAATGGATATCAGTTTGATGGGTTTCGACACGCCGTTCTTCCGCAACCTCCACCACATCCTCGATGCCACCGAAGACACCAACACCAACAGCAAATCAAGCAACGCCGGACCTACTCGCGCTTACTTACGTGACGCCAGAGCAATGGCTGCAACTCCGGCGGATGTGAAGGAGTATCCCAGCTCTTACGTTTTCATCGTCGACATGCCGGGTTTGAAGTCCGGAGATATCAAGGTTCAGGTGGAGGAAGACAACGTGTTGGTGATAAGTGGAGAAAGGAAAAGGGAACACGATCAGGAAGAGAAGGAAGGAGCGAAGTACGTGAGAATGGAGAGGAGGATCGGTAAGTTTATGAGGAAGTTTGCTTTGCCGGAAAATGCTAATACGGATAAGATATCTGCGATTTGTCAAGATGGGGTACTTACTGTCACAGTGGAGAAACTGCCGCCGCCGGAGCCCAAGAAGCCGAAGACGATCCAGGTCAACGTTGCTTGAAGAATGAAATGGGATCGCTCGTATGTGGTGAAATTCTATAAATAATCTGGATTCAATCAATAGGTACGATATGCTATAGGGAATGTGGGTTTGAATATGTAGAACGGGTTATTGGATATCTGTAATTGCTTGTTTGTTTTGCTCTGTTTTGCTATAATCAATCTATTGTTGCTGGTTTTTCATTTCAATTGTTTTGGACGTTCTGTGTTATTTTGTTTCTAACTATAGTAATGGAAGATCGACAGATGTGATGTTTTGATACAGATGTTTTCTATAACCCTATAAGGGTTAGATTTTACAGATTAATGCCATTGAAACCGTAATATCTTGAGTTGCATTTTAAATTAGCTATGATTTATGTTCCCTATTTGCCATATCATAAGCTTCCAAGAAAAAAAAACGAAGATTGTAAAACCTAATGGTTTTCTTTTTACGAAATAAGGGGTAAAACTTAGTGGTTTTATAAAAAATGTTAATGTATCAGTCTATGGAAAGTGTGTGCCGTTTGCCGCGGTTTGCCAAGGTGGCGGACGGATCTTCTTAAGGGCTGGGTTGTGCCCCTCCTGTTTTTTTTTTTTTTTTTTTTTTTTTTTTTTTTTTTTTTTTTTTTTTTAAACTAGTCCATATACTATTAAAAATTTTACATATTAGGCTTACAACTAAAAAAATTGATTGTCCCCCCTCCGTTTTCCAATTTTTATACGTATTATACTTTCGGTCCCCAACTTAAAGGTTCAAGCTCCGTCAGGTGGCAGTGAGAAACACTGCCCCATGTACATGTTTGGTCATATGCCTCTCTCTCTCTCTCTCTCTCTCTCTCTCTCTCTCTCTCTCTCTCTCTCTCTCTCTCTCTCTCTCCACTTCCATTATAGTTTCAAAATAATCAAATGAGAAATAATAAAAGTTGGCCTCAATATAGTATAGGAATAAGTGTGGTTTCTATAGCATCATTCTCTCTGGTTTTAGAATGAGTGTGGTTTTTATAATGAGTGTGGTTTCTATAGCATCATTCTCTCTGGTTTTTGAATACTAACCGACTTTCATATTTGTAGGAATTTTGATTTATTATTATTATTATTATTGTGTATTTAATGATGACCTGTCAATGATACCTTTTTAATAAGTTACCAAATGATTCGATGTCATAAAAGAGTTTTTTAGAGGTTATTATTATTAACTTATTAATAATGAAGACTTATTATCCTTGAAACTCGTTATTTTTTTGTTTGTTTATTTTTATTGATTATTCAATATATTAAATAGTTGATATAATTTAACTTTTTATATATTTTATCCACTTCATCTTCTAATTATACTTTAGTTTACCCTTATTATATTTTAGTTTGCAATTTATTTATTTATTTACTAGTTAATTTGATTTGTCTTTATATTTAATTTATCTATCAAATATTTTATACATCTTATTATAAAGAATATGTTCAAGTTCAAACAAAAGATATTATCGTCCTTTTATATGTATTAAGTGAGTTTATATGGAATTAATTTGATGTGTATCGTTATTTAATTTTTTTTAATTGTTTGATCCAAAATATGTAGAAACAAGTATACATAAATATGGAAAGTAAATATTATATTTCAGTAGTGTAGTTAATAGCAACAATAATATTATATATTAGTTTTTAACCCATGAGAACCATAGTTATAAAATTAATTAAACTTTAATAGTTAAAATTTAAAATTATTAATAACTTATTTTAAATAAATTATTAATTAAGAGGTTTTTTTAGTTATATAAAATCATAATCATTGATTTAAATAAATATGTAAAATTATATCACTTTATAATTTGTATTAATTTTATTTTAATTTTTATTCTAATGTTGTTAATTTAATGGAATTAAAATGAGAAATTTAAAATTTGAAAATTGAAATGGAGAATCAATATGTTGACAAATGGTATGCATTAATGATGAGACATAATAAGGTGAAACATGACAAAAGAAAAATAAATTTTACATTAATTATGACGCTTAATATGATAACATATGTCAAAATGAGAATAAAATTACTCTTTTATTAGAATAGGAATATATATATATATATATATATATATATATATATATATATATATATATATATATATATATATATATATATAACGATTTAATATTTTCAAAATTTTGTTATAATTATGACATAGTTTTTTTCTTATTATTTTTTAGTTTTTTATTTTTAGTATTTTACGTTGATAAAATAAAGATCCATATACTCTGATTTATATTTTCATTTGTTTATAAAAATATATTCATTATGTTTGTATTAAATAGAAAAGTATAATTTAGTTAAATTTAAAGAAAAAACTACCGGAAGAGGTAGGAGAAACCATTTATTTAGAGAATAAAATTAATGGAATGATGAGTTTGCAATAGTTAGCAATAGCATAGATCAACCATTGGAGATGCCTTAAACGACAAATTATTATTATTACTAAGCGCGGGTCACGAATAACCGTCCAATGATTTTCAGCCCTTGGATTTACTCAAGATTGAATCTGGACCGCATAAACTCCCTATTTACGGTACCATTATAATCGTAACAATTCTCATTACCAATTAGGTGAGATGATGACAATATTTATAATTGAAAATATTACAACAAGGTACACCAAAAAGTAAATAAATACAAATTTAAAACAAACTATTTATTTACTCTAACATCCCCCCCCCCCCCCCCCCCCCTAAGCAAACCGGTGGAGTCCTAAGACATAGCATAGAACGAAAACATTCAAATTGCGGTCGAGGAAGACTTTTTGTGAAAATGTCGGCCACCTGAAGCTTGGTAGAAACGAACTTAGTATATAGCTTTCCTAAATATACATGTTCCCGAATAAAATGATAATCCAAGTCAATATGCTTTGCCCGTTTATGGGAAAACGGGATTTTGAGTCAAGAATAGAGCACTGCGGTTATCACATAGTACGGTAGGTCGATCAGGAGGTAATGCATGAAGTTCCATAGTAAGTGTCTAATCCAAATGATTTCAGCAGCAGTGTTGGCCATAGCTTGGTATTCAGATTCACAGCTAGAACGAGAGACGGTGGGTTGTTTCTTGGCACTCCAAGAAACCAAGTTAGCTCTAAGAAAGATTGAATACCCATAAGTAGATCGTTTGGTCTCAATACAGCGAGCCCAATCCGCATCGGAATAACCGAGAACAGAAATATTAGGTGGCTTTGAAAAGTAAGGCCGAAAGCAAGAGTCGAAGAATACACTTAACACACTGAAAATGTGTATTTGTAGGTGCCTGAAGGAACTGACTGACCTGATTTACAACATAGGATATATCGGGGCAAGTGATTGTGAGATACTGAAGAGCACCCACAAGTGATCGGTATAAAGTAGGATCATAAAATGGGGTACCGTTAGAAATTAACGTTTCATGAGGCGCAAGCGAAGTATGTATCGGTTTTGAGTCAAGTAAACTTACTCAATCCAAAATATCGTGAGCATATTTAGATTGATTGAGGAACAAACCTCCATATGTATAGGCAACTTCAAGACCCAAAAAATAATTTAACTTCCCAAAATCTTTGATAGCAAATTCCTGATGAAGTCGGGCAATAAAGGAGCTAATGAGATGTTCCTAATTACCTGTCAAAATAAGATCATCAACGTACACCAAAAGATACATGATGCATGAGTCACGTTTGAAAACAAATAAGGAGGTATTGGCTCGACTGCAAACAAAACCATCATGTGTGAGAAAAGTACCGAGACTTTGAAACCATGCTCTTGGTGCTTGTTTGAGACCATACAATGCCTTTTTAAGCTGACAAACGTGATCAAGAAGTTAGGGATTGACAAAACTGGGTGATTTTTCCATATAAACAGTTTCACCAAGATGCCCATGTAGAAATGCATTTTTGACATCAAGTTGATGAAGCTTCCACTGATGAATGACAGCAAGCGATAAAACAATACGTATTGTGGATGATTTGACAACTGGCCTAAAGGTGTGTGAGTAATCTAATCCAAGCATATGAGTGAAACCTTGAACAACGAGATACACTAATGGCGCTCAATAGTACCATCAGAGTTGTACTTGGTCCGAAAAATCCATTTGGAACCGACCACATTTGAGTGATTAGGTCTAGGTACCAAGGACCAAGTGTCGTTAGATTGAAGGGCCATCATTTCATCTTGCATTGCAGACATCCATTGTGGATGTTTTGAAGCTGATTTGAAACCCTTTGGATCGCGAGTAGCAAATAACGCAAAACACAAGCTATTAGTATCAAGAAGTGCAAAATCAACTTGATGCTTTGGTTTAAAAATTCCATCTTTGGATCTAGTAGTCATCGGATGAGTGTTAGGTAATGATGAGCTTGAAACTTGTTGAATCGGCATAGAAGTAGTCCCATCAGGTTGAGTGGAAGAATCAAAATGATGTTGTCGGGTCGGTGAAGGATACGAAAACACAGTTTAGGCCGACGACGAATCAGGACTTTGTTGGGATGGAACCATAGATGAATTATCATCAGATGTGGGTCCGGTCATGTCATGATGGTGATGGACTGGCTGTGGCGATCCAGTAGGCTAATTGGTTGAGCTAGTAGATGGTGAAGAGCAAGGTGGACAAAAAAATTTTGTAGTTTATGGGACATAAGTTTCAACATTGGGTACTGTAGCAGTTGTGTTAGGGGTGACCATAAGTTGTTATATCAAGGTTTTGCAGATCCGTGGAAGCATTAATACCAGAAAAAGGAAAAATGTTTTCGTCAAATATAGCATGACGAGTAATGTAAATCCGAGACGGATTAGGATCCAAGCAATAATAACCTTTGTATTGAGATGAATAACCAATAAATACACAAGGAATGCTATGTGGAGAAACTTTATTTATGGAATAAGGATGAAGATATGGAAATACTCGACACCCAAAAACCCGAAAATTTGTGTATGTTGGTACTTGAGAGTATAAGAGCTCAAAAGGCTTGCGATTATCAAGAACCGATTTTGGTAATCTATTAATGATGTATGTCATGGAACTGAAAGCATCGACCCAATAAATAGTGGGAACATGAGAATTAAAAAACATTTCCAGCCCGGTTTCAACAAGGCGTCGATGTTTCCTTTCAACATGAACGTTTTGCTCGGGAGTATAGGGACAAGAAAACCGATGAAAAGTCCCATTATCCTCAAAAACTTTTTGAATCGTTTGATTCAAAAATTCCGATCCGCCATCACTTTGAAATAGCTTAACTTTTCGATCAAAGTGTGTTTGAACAAACTTCAAGAAAACAATTAGGACATGATAGAAACCGGTTTTTGTTTTAAGGGGATAAAACCAAATAAAACGCGAAAATCATCGATAAAAACCACATAATAACGATAATTGTCCACCGATTCAATAGGTGAGCCCCCCCCCCACACACACACACACATAAATCACAATGTATTAAATCCAAGGGAAAAGATGAACGTTTAGTATTAATATCAAATGATAAGCGATGTCCTTTAGATAACTGACAAGCCGAACAAATAATGGGTTTAGGCAAAACTGAAGTAACATTCAAACATCCAAATGTATTCAGGATAGAAATAATATCAAATGCAACATGCCCTAGACGATTATGCTAAGTCTCATAAGAAGCTTTAGAAGATGAAACTGCAACCAAAGCTTTGTGCCCATCATTTAAAACGTAGAGCCCATTCTCACATCTTCCTTGTGATAGTGGCTGCTTCGTCTTTCTATCCTGAATGGTAAAAAAAGGTTGAGAAAATAAAACATCAACCGGGTTATCTATTGTAAGTTTGCTCATGGATAATAAACTTATTGTGAGATTAGCAACAACCAAAACATCACGAAGCTTATTATTATGAGGAAGATTTGAATGACCTGTGCATATAACAGGTAATGAATGACCATTACCAAAGGTCACACAAGTATTACATGGATAAGAAGAGACATTGTTTAGACCATTAGAAGACGGTGCCGTGTGAGTTGAAGCACCTGAATCAACAAACCAATCTGGTGCGAAGGTATTCACGTGACATTAAGCTTGAAAGGCATGAGCTAAATTAGCATCATGAGGGGTGGAAGTAGAGGAAAATGAAGTAAGATTAGGGAATTTATTAGCAAAATGACCCTCTTTTCGACAAAGTTGAAAATGGGGAGGTCATCTATAGCGACCCCGACCACCCCCACGGTTCAAGTTATATGACCGACCACATCCTCGAGAATTTGACCCCGACTAAGACTATTCAGAAGAAAAAGATAAATCAGGAGTTGAAGTGGTAGAACCATGCAAATATTTCAAAAATAATTCATGACTCTCAGCTTGTGAGATAAGATCAAGAAATACTAAACCCGGTTTAGAGGCCCGTATGGCAGTGGAAAACGTTTCAAATGAAGCACCCAATCCACACAAAAACCAATGAATTTTGTCAATCTCCTCTACTGGTTGACCAATTGCTGCAAGCTGATCGCATAATCCTTTAATGGTACGACTAAATTCAGAGACCGATAAGGTACCTTTGTTGAGTTGTCTGAGTTGATCACATTAACTCTGAACTCGTTCAACAGAAAGCTGCTATAAGCTGATTGAACCAAGAACTTCAGAGATAACTTCTTCAGAGAGAGACAAGAGGAGAAGAATTACAGCTCGTTGATCAGCTTCATACCATGACGTGTAATTAGGATTGGCAGCAGATTTGTCATCAACAGTAATGGTCCTTGCAGGTGGTAAAACAGACCCATCAGCATGACTCATTACCTTGTGATAAGATAGGAGGGGAATCATTTGATTTCTCCATAATAGGTAATTGGAAGAGTTGAGTTTGGTGATCATGTGGAGAATCGAAGACATGGGTAGATTTCCATCAGAAGACTGAGAAGAAGACATGTTTGTTAGATTAGGTGTTTAAGTCCATAACTATTATTGGTATGTACTTGACCCGGTTATGAGTATGGTCCTTTTGGGTTGCCTTCACCATAGCAACTGATAGGATGAGTTATGAAGAAAGAGGATTAATTATGATTTATTAATATATTATAAGAATAATATATTAATTGAGAAATCATATTATTTAATTAGTATTGATCGAAAATTAATTTGGAATTAATTTGGTGATCAAAAGAGATTGATTAAATTATCAGGGACTGATTATGTAAATCAATAATATTTATAGTTTGGGCTTATGGACCTTATTGGTATAAGGTGGATGAAATCTATATGAGAGTCCATAAAGATTTCGTCTAAAGCTTGTCTATTAAGGAGTCCATATGTTGCTTAGGGCCTAAGCAAGGGAATTAGGGTTTCCAAGTTAATAACCCTAGAAGCCTTAACTATAAAAGGAAGCCTAGGGCTCCTAAAATCGTCCCTATGGCTTCTTAGATCACATTGGATGATTTTAAAGCTCTATCCTCTCTCTCTCTCTCTCTCTCTCTCTTGTTCTTCCTTGTTGACAGTGGTTTTTTTTACTCCATTAGAGGTGCAACACTTGGGGCAATAGGCTTTCAGAAGTCAAGATCAAGAAGGAGTGTGATTGTTATTGCTAAATAATAATCAAGGTAATGTTTCTAACCCTAGTCATATGTGATTTTCGGATTTGTATGCTAGCCATTAGGGTTGATTGCTTTGGTATTCATAGTTGTATGTTCATTATAGAAAAAACTAGATCAAAGCAATTAGGGTTGCATGTACACCATATGATTGATGTTATGCTCAAAACCCAACAGTGGTATCAAAGACTAGGGCGTTTTTCTATTGAATAGATGCAAAAATGAATTGCCAAAGATCAGAAAATCGAAATTTCTTGTTGTTTGACAGGCTACTCGTTGAGTCCATGTATGGACTTGACGAGTTGCATTAACTCGACGAGTTCTATAGTGGACTCGATGAGTCCAGGGCTTTGGTGCCGAGATTTTCGATTTTCTGGCCAGATTTTGATGAAGATAACTACCATAACTCATTTTTCTTTCCAAAATCCGAATTTTTATGTTTGGTATGGTTATCCTTATCAATTTTGGTGGATATGGTTAAATATGGATAATATAGGATTATTTTGATTCAAATATTTGACCTTGTATTTTTGAAAATTTTCAAATTACACCCTTTAGGTTTTATAGTTTAAATTTAAACTTAAAAGTTTTAGTTTTTGAAATTTAAATAGTTAAACCCTAATATTTTCAAAAGTTTCAAAATTTGTCCTCAAGTTTTGGAATTTAAAATTTAATTAAATGGTATTAATTTTGAAATATTAAAATTCTAAAACCTTAATATTTTGAAAAGTTCAAAAAACACCCTTATGGTTTTATTAAATTAATTAAGAGCTTAATTAAAAGAGAGAATTAATAAATCCATTACAATATGATTTAAGATTAATCAAATTAAAAGTCTAATTTATTAATGGATTAAACCACCTAGTATTTTAAAAGTGTAAAATACACCCTTATACTTATAAAATTAAAAGTCTAATATATTATATATGTATAAGTAAATGTCATTCTTACCGTTAGTAGGTCTCATTCACGAAGTTGGTCTATAATGGGTGTTTAAGGAAGTGGTCTATAAAATGACCGTCATTGGGTATCCACTTTTACCCACCGCACCCTTGACTAGTAGAGGGTCGTTAGCCGAACGGGTAGGATAGGACACAACCTTCCATTATAAGTATAATGAAATACAAAGTAACTAAACACTTTTATAAATTCCCAAAATTTTAGTTACTTTAGGAAAAATGTGAATTTGGTGCTAATCCATGAAATTGCACATTGCACCTTGTTGGTCGTTATTGGAGCGTGTGTGTTTAACTGGCACACTAATATGGGAGTTTCAAACTCGAAGGGCATAATCGAGATTAAACATGCCATTGAAAATTTCAATGAATCTCAAAGAGATCTAGGAGTTTCAATTCATTTAAAACCTAAAATTTTCAATTTTCGTTTTTCATGGTGGAAATTGATAAATCGTCATTTACCTACCTTCAAATATCCTATAGCTGGATTATGGCATCCCTCTTCCGAGTTGTAGAATATTCTGTTGGATCCTAGCCTTAATATTTCATTTGGGTGTTATATTAAGGATTGAATCAACTAAGTTGAATTTCTCCCGTTTTGTAGATGTCAAATTCTAACAACTATGGTCTTCCCGAATCTTTCGGAAAAATCTTTCCACATGAAGATAATGTTCCACGATTGGATCATGGAAACAAAAATAATTCTTCACTTCCTCAACATCCTCCAATAATTCTCTCTGACCCACATGTTCGAAGACTTGAAAAGTTCAAGGTCACTCAAGACCTATTGGCAAGCAAACACAAAGATGGAAATTCTGTATGTGCTCATGTCTTGGATATGAAGTTACATATTGACAAGTTGGGGATGTTGGGTGTTGATGTCTCAAGGAAGCTGGCTGTTGACTTGGTTCTTTAATCACTTCCCGAATCATATAGTGAGTTCATTAAAGATTACTATATGACGAACCACGATGTGACCCTCATTGATTTTACCTATTTGCTTATTGCTGCTGAATCAACAATGATTTGGCGCATTGGTAAAGCAAATTTGACTGGTAGATCAACTTCCCAAACTTCCATGGACATTGAAAATGGCAACATTGGAAGTCCATAAAAGTCTTCTGTTCCCAATAGAAGGGGATTGGCCATGGTCAAACCATTTGATCGGATGGTAAAGGGAAATGCTAAATTTGAGATTATCCCATGTGTTGTTCCAAAAGAGTCCATTTATTTTTACTGCTAAGAGAAGGGGCATTGGATGCAAAGCTTTTGTATCTGCTTGAAGGATAATGAAGATGGGAGAGTCAAGATGTATGACTCTGCTTCAGGTAAATTCACTATCTAACTCTATTAAGTTCCTATTTATATATTCTTAATACATGATATGATAAGATTGCATTTCGATGTTTTGTAGGATCAAAGAGAAGAAAGGAAGCTTAAAAGAAAGGTATGCTGAGTCTGATCGTGAAGAGATGGATTTTGATCGCATGGTTCGATGATCGGATTTTTGAGCTGTTGTATAGGACTTATGATAGATTGCTTAGGAACATTTTAGTAACATATTTTTCATTTGTAATTGTGTTGTAAGGACAAGTTTTTTCCGTGTTTTTATAAATAAAATAAATTTTGATTTTTATCTTATTTATATATATCCTTGCAATGAGTTTTGTGAAAAATTGATGTTTGTATGTTTCTATTGTTAGCAATGTTGAAAATGGATGTGATTCTTAGTTATGTTATTTATGGTAATGTCGAAAATTTACCAATTAGGGAATGATTCTAATCACCCAAGTTTCAATTGGATAGAAACTTGGAATCGTGCGACTTGTGTTGTGTGATGAATGAGAACCTTCGTATTTGGGAAATTGAGACTAATTCCTTGTTCACACAAATATATGAGTCAAGTGAAGGACTAGGGGATCTAGTATACATTGTTGTGCACTAGGAAAAGTCTGCCACAAAGAACGATAAGAATATTCGTCATGCTTTGCTAAAGGTTTAGTAAATATGGTTATGATTACAAGATTAAGTGTAATTCTGAATCGTTGAAAAGGTCTCAATGTAAAGCAGAACGAATAGGAAGAATAAATTAGGCAAAAAGATAAAAGTTTCTCCAATCTGAAAAGAAGGGAGAATATTAATTATCGTGTTTTATGATTAACCTAGTGATTTTGAAACTGTGTCACAATTGATCCTCTAAGGACACCTTAGTGCATTTGTATGGCTAAGAAGATGAATTGACAATTTTTAAAATGGTTAAATTGATTAAGGAGAATCATACTTCGTTCCAAAATCAAGTCTTAGAGTCGTACTCCAAGATTGTGACTTGAGTGACATCATCTTAAGAAGGTTTATAATACCTATCAAATGTGAAGTAGAAAAATTTCTTACTCCTACACATTTGAAATTGGTAAGTTGTGATGTGCTGGATAGGACAAAGGCCAACTAAGACCAATTGTGTGAAGTGTTTGTCTTGATAACAATCTGCACTAATTCTTGAATATTTGTTTTGTCGAGAAATGTTTCATGACAAGAGAACCTTATATGTCAAGAGGTCAGTGGGAGTCTTAATGATCATGAAAAGTTTTAAGAACAAATCAAGAATAAACCTAGTTGTTCATCGCTAGCACACGACTTGAGGTTTATAACCTATCGTGTTGACATATTATTGTTTCTATGTCATTCCAATAAAGTTGACTATGCATGTGAGTTCTAAGAGTTCTCAATTGATTTCATGAAGCAAAGCACCTTGATTGGTGAAAGTTCATTGATTTGTATGGGTGAGCTGCTTGACTACTTGGAAGACATGGTAGACCCTTGTGCTGCTAGGTGGCAAGAAATAAAGTTTGAACAAATTCAATCCATATGAGTTTGGATTTGTCACAAACCTTGTCTTATGATTATGTGTATGAAAAATTCACATGGATAGGAATACATACACCATAAAATCTAAGTGTCATCAGGTTTCTCTCCTTCATGAAAATGATTGTGAGGAAACGCTTTCACTAGGAAGATTTTAAGGAGATAGCGATTGCGAGAATTGCATTCTCAAATACGATCACAATTACGACATCCTGATATGTGCATATTTAGTTACATATTTTGTCTAAAATCTTAATACTTTTTGGCTAATTTGTCCTAAGTATTTGTCACACCCCGAAACCAAAGGCGGAAACGTCTCGGGGCGGAGGTGACTTCATGGGAATATCATAACCAATGTACATAGTAAGTGAAGTAAAACACAAAACATTACATTACATAGATTTCATTACATCAGTTGAAAAGTTAAGTAGTACAAGTTTTATAGATACATAAGTTTAAACAAAAGAAAGACGTGACTTCCATTCGCTCCGTCTTCTGCAAAAGAACGCGGGATACCTGTCTAAGGAGAACCTGAGAATACAAGTAGTTTAAAAATCGGCATAAAGCTGGTGAGTTCATAAGTAGGAATGGCAACGGGGCGGGTTCGGGGCGGGGCATGGATTCCCAAACCCGCCCCGATAACTTTCGGGTATCTTATCGGGGCGCCCCATTGGGTTTCGGGTTTCCACGTCGGGTTTCGGGTATCTTATCGGGTTTACAAAAATTGATAACGAAATCTTTATTCTCTTTTAGGGTACCCCAATGTCTTATAAAATATACATGTCTAGCAACTCTTTTAAATTAAAAACATGATGCATCACTTTAATAAAATAAACTGGACGTTATATTAAAAATTATTTGATTTAAGTTTTTTTTAATACGTCAAAACACATAAAAATGATCATTAACACCAGATTGTTAATAACTAAAAAAATTGTCCACGATAAGTATTTTAAATTTGAACACGTACAATTAACAGCAAAATTTTTTGAACTTATTATATATATATATATATATATATATATATATATATATATATATATATATATATATATATATATATATATATATATAATCGGGGCGGGGCGGGTCGGGGCGAGGATAACCCACTCCCTGCCCCGAACCCGATAAAAAACCCGATAACGACCCGTTACCCGACCCGAAATGATCGGGTTTCGGGTTTCCCCATCGGGTTCGGGTTTTTTTGCCATCCCTATTCATAAGCGGTTTGTTTTGTGAAAAGAACGAGTTCCTTTAGTTTCCTGAAAAAGTGGTTAACCAAGAAAATCTCATATTTTCTTAAATACAAGACCGATTGAATATCACACAGTATAGTTTAATACACAAAACTATATATTGAGAATCATGGGATTACTATCCCGAATTAGATATAAAATACTTTGATATATGTGAATTGTAGATGGAAAGTAGTTTGAAAACCATGGGACTGACATCCCGTACTAGATACAAGATAGTTTGATATACATGAAAATATAGATTGAATACCATGGGACTACCATCCCGAACTAGATACAAGATAGTTTGATATATATGAAAATATAGATTGAATACCATAGGACTACCATCCCGAACTAGATACAAGATAGTTTGATATACATGAAAATATAGATTGAAAACTATAATTGTTCTTGTGAATTGTAAAGTTTAGCTATCTGAATTGTTACCTGTTTCTGGTTACATACTACTGTTACCCAGGAAAATCCTATATTTTCCTACTTGTGTGTGTGTGTGTGAATTGTCTCCTGAAAGTCTGATTATCCTTAAATGTACATTAGTTTTATTACGTACATAAAACTAATAATTAAGTGCAAAGTGTTCCTAATCTTGATTCCGAGTCCTTAACCATACTTCAGACTAGATATGACTCGGGCCAAGGCCAGTATCCTTTTTATGACTTTCATCACCCTTGAACCTTTCGGTTCGACTGTAGCTAGCAGCCAGGTGCGGGATTGTCAGTCCCGTATAGATCTATACACTCAAGTCATGTTCTCCCTCCAGGAGATTCTGGTTACAGGGTTAGTCCTCCACTCTCTCATGCCAAGGAAGTGTTACAGAGGACATGACTCCAGTCTTAAGATTACTCATTACTTCTCGTGCCTAAAGGAAGTAGTATCTATGACTAACTAAGTTCTAATGGTGCCTGTCCTTTACACTCGAGCCTAGGTGTTTTATTAAGGACATTACAAATGTTTTATGTTTTCTAATGGTGTCTGTCTTTTACACTCGAGCCTAGGTGTTTTATTACAGACATTACAAATGTTTTGTGATCTATATCATTATAAGTGTGAACAATCAATTGTGAAGTATACAACATAAGAATATATAATAAGAATTGAAAATCGGTTTGAACAAACACTCTACAAGTTAAAACAGTTTGTTAATAGGTTTTCAATTCTTAAAAAGGTACGAATTATGAAACCATTTAAATGAAATAATGTATTTAAGTACAAGATATTCTTGTACTTTTGCTTGTACTCCCCCCTGAAAACATTTAAAAACCATTGAAAAAGGGTAGGGGTATGAACTCACCGAACGCAGAATGTGACTACTAGGATGCTAAACGTCGAATCGAGGCTTGAATACGAGCGATGTTCCTATGTAATATTAAATAATTCACAAATATATCTAATTAGATTTAAATTCACTAATTAGATACACTCAAACATTCCAAGACGCGAAAACACTCCATATCGAGTGTTTGGAGTGACCCGGGTGACGTTTCTGGACATGAATGGCTAGGATATGGAGTTTACTCTTCAAGAGTAAACTATAAGGAGTGTTCATGGCCCTATACACCCATCCCCATGAGTTTACGGCCGTAAACTCATGGTGGGTGTTCTTATGAGCTAAATGGCCTTAAATCAAATGAGGGGTGTTGCTAGGTTTGGTTCTAGGGCATTTGATAGGGGCTAAATCAAACATATGGACTAATAGATGAGTTTACGATAGTAAACTAAGTGTTTACGGCCGTAAACTCTCACCCACATCATTCTTAAGTGTTTTGAAGGCCAATGATTTATCACAAATGATTCTACTCAATTTTACAAGCCAAGGGGTGAGTTTAGGGCATCAAATGACACATATTTAGGAGTTTACGGCCCTGGAGCATATGCTATGGCCGTAAACTCTCAAATGAAGGGTTTTGGTTATGTTTAAGGCCCCCAAATAATTTTTGGTTGGTTCTAGGATTTATTCCAAGGCTTATGAGGTGTGTAAGTTGCATTTTAACACCCAAAAAGGAGTTTACTCCCCATGAATGGTGTTTACGGCCCAAGCTTGTTCTTGGGCAGTTTACTCATGTTTACTCCTCAAATGTTGAGTTTAAGGTGTTCTAAGTCCAATCCAATAAGTCCTTAAGCCATATCTAAGCTCCTATGGTGATTTGGATGGGTTTTAAGGCTCAAAAACCCCATTTACATGTGTTCACGGCCTAAGGCTGTTCCAGGGCTGTAAACACATGTTTATGGTCCTATTCTATGATTTGAACATGAAAATGAAGGCTAAGGATGTTATACTAGGAGCTAGGATGATTACCTTGGTGTTTTGAGGCTTGAAATGGATGATTTTGGATCGACAAGTTGGATTTGTGGAGAGAGGTTAGAGAGAGAGTGAAAAGGATCCAAATGAGTCTTAATTCACTTTAAATATGGTTTGAATTTGATACACGGTGGAATTCTACTCGATACCAACGTTAACCGATGCTTTGAGTCGCACCCGATTAAGTTGTCGTTACCCGATATGGTCGAAACTATAATTTTTCTAATTATTAGTTTGGGACGTTTTCACATGTTTCCAACATGTTTGGATACTTACAAGGTCAAAATAAAAGTATTAACTTAATTGACCTAGTTCAAAGATGAAATCGGAACAATTTGCATAAGACGAGTTTTATTAACGAAACGGTTACGGTGAGGGAACAAAATTTAGGGTTGTTACAGTTTTGAACAAAGGTACTTAATTGTGTTTAAATTGTATTTGCAACATAAAAGACATGCTCGAGTCAAAAAGGAAGATGGATTAGCAAACGGAAGCTCAGGGAAGCAAACAAAGAAGAAAATAAGGCTAAAAGAATGAAGAACTCGGCGAGTTGGCCATCTACTCGCCGAGTAGACACGAATGTTTGTGAAGAATTAAAGACTTGCCGCCTACAGGAATTAAGCGATGGACTCGCCGAGTCAGCTTATGGACTCGACGAGTCGCCCCTGTTTTCAGAAAATTATAAATAAGACATGATAGCCCGAAACAAAACCCCTACTGGATCCCTTTAGCGACTTATCTGCGATTGAAGGGTTATTGAAGCTCTGGAGTTTGAAGGTTTTTCCCTAGAGTTCAATTTGAAAGTGATTAAAGGCAACATATCTCTTCTTCTTCTTAATCTAGTGAACAAAACCATGCTTTTACTTCTAGATTTCGTTTTTGAGTTATTGCTTGTGGTAATTATGAGCTAAAACTCGTAACTTATGTTTAGGGTAGATTAACTTGTTAATATAGTTTGATTTTATGGTGTGGATTATGTGATTTGATGAAAACTGTTTTGCTAAGCTTGTAATCGATCCTTATGTGTTGACAATAACTGTTTTTCTGTTAATTACCAAGTCTATTAAGTTGCATGAAGATCCTCTTAATTACTTTCTTCATATGCTTTATGTGAAAACAACATTATATGCCTAGTATTAGTGAATATAAACCTAGGATTAATAGAAAACAGGTAAGTTAATGTGTAAGCTTGTATGATGAACAACCATACAAGGTGTTGATTAAATCAATCATTTAATTAGCTAAACTACAAGTCTTACTTAACCCGAATCAAAATACTAGGAAATTTCTTAGTTTAACCAATCGGGCACTGTTTAAATTAATTTGTTTTCTAAGGATTAATAATAGTGAACACGAGCCTAATCACATTTGTCGGTAGTCAATGACAAAACAATCCATTGCACTTGCCATAAAATCAACTATAGAAACAAGTGAGTCGAACCTAAATAGAAGTCCCTTTTATTATTGAATCTTGTTATCTTCAATCTCCTTAGCTATTAGTTGTTTTTTTTGTTTAAAGTATTAGTTAATTGTTGAGTTTTAGTCTTTCAAAACTAGAGAAAACCCCTCCTTTTTATTGTTTATTTTAATTAGGTAATTTTAGTAGTTAATTAGCTATTACCGTTCCTATGTTTGATACCCTGCTTACTTGAACTATGTTGCTAAACGATACGTACACTGCCTTTTGTGTGTTTATTTTTGTTTTAAGTAGTAGGATTAAACTAGTGCATTTTACACACATCAAGTTTTTGGCGCCGTTGCCAGGGACGATTTTAATTAGTTATCTTAATTGCTAGAGTTATCGATCATTTGTGTAAGATTTATCTTACAAAAAGTTACCATTTTAGTTAATTAGTTATCTAGTTTTAGTTATTTATTAGTTTATTTAGTTTTTGAAAATTTCTCTTGAACTCGTTGAGTCCAGTCGAATTGATTCGACGAGTCCCTCGTAAATTTTGCAATTTCATTTTATTTCATTTTTGTTCTTTTTACACGTGTTTTCTATTTTCTTACATGTATTATATGACCCTAGGCTCAAATACACCTTTAGTCCCACCATTCGAAGACCCGGAATCCGCTCTTAGGAAGAACAAGGATAAAGTCATTGAAGACACTAACCCGCCAAAGAAATCACCTTTCAAACACCTTTAAAAAAGTCTTTGGGAAGAAGAAAAGCAAGAAAGTGGGTGAGTATAGCAGTCAGAAGAGTGAGGGAAGCAAGATTGATGTAACACCCATAAAAATCATGCCGATTTTAAACTTTTTAAAAACATATAAAAACCCAATTACAAATTCGTTTTCAAAATAGTCTATATCAAAGTCTCCCAGAAACAAAGTCATAAAAAATGATGAGCGGTACGATCATGCCTTTGCCTTGCCACGGTCCCCTGATGTACCTGAAACAATAAACTGAAACTGTAAGCCTAAGAGCTTAGTGAGTTCCCCCAAAATACCCATACACACAATAATACACATATAAACATAAACATCATACTATGGGTACAGTCAACCATTGGGTTGGAATACCCCAGGTCCTCAACCATCCGGTTGGAATGCCGACATATTACGGGTCCAATCATCCTCGGGTTGGAATACCCCAGGCCCACAAGCGACAGGTTGGAATGCCTACATACTATGAGTCCAATCATCCTCGAGATGGAATACTCATGGCCCACAACCAACAGGTTGGAATGCCCAGGTCTATTGGCTTCTACACAAAGAAGATAAGCCTCAACCGCCAAACAAACATGTACACATATAACATATAATCACATAATAGTCTATAGACAACAAATTGATCTAACGGATCATACCACATAACACATAATACCATCCTATCTACCAGGATACTGATCTAACAGGTCATACCACATACCACATAATACCATCCTAGCTACCAGGATACCGATCTAACAGATCATACCACATACCACATAATATCATCCTATCTACCAGGATACCAATCTAACAGATCATACTAGCATAACATATCCAGATAACAATCGAAAGGGTCGACCTTGGTGCCTTACACCCTTGAGTATAGTGAGGATAACTCACCTCGCAACCGTCGACTCGAAAGATAAGCTCTAACTCTCAGATCACCGCCACAAACTCCACCACCTATATTCACCATAGAACCATACCCATAAATTTCCAACTTCCCAAAATGCCCTAGAAGTCAAAACGTCAACCCTTCATCAAAGTCAAAGTCAACGATCAAGGTTAACAATCCATGTTGACCCGACTCGTCGAGTGCAATTACTGACTCATCGAGTCCTTCCAGAACTCAAGTAGTCATGAAAACCCCCCACTGACTCGTTGAGTTTCCCTGCAACTTGCCGAGTCTAAGCGTGTCTAATGTTGGGAAAACCCTAGTTGACTCGTCGAGTCACCCATATGACTCGCCGAGTCCATGCAGAAGTCCTTGCACGACAATCTTCATTGAACTTGCCGAGTTGACCATGCAACTTGCCGAGTCCTTTCAGTCCATTATCCATTCATATGCTTTTTAAGCCATTTTAAGGTTCCATATTGCAGATCCAACTTCCTAAGGCATGCTTATCACGTAAAGTTGCAAACTTTACGTGCATGCAAGGTTCTAAAGTCTTATAATGTCAAGACCAAGCTTGTAATGGAGTTTTACACTTAAAGAGACGTTCATACAGGGCCGGTCCAAATATATATGGGGCCCAGGGCGAAAAGACAAAAAGGGCCTCTTAAAGACAAATATAATAAAAATTAACAAAAAATATCTTTTATTCTTCACTATAAACACGTTCAATTAGCAATAACAAACAAGCTAAATTGTTTATGTTTTGAGCTGGTTTAAGTTTGAACCAACTTTAGGCCCTAAAAATCATTTTAGTAATAATTGGTTTATATATATACACTATATAACCCATAAATTTTGGGCCCCTGGAGTCGTGGGCCCTAGGCGGTCGCCCGGGTTGCCCACCGTCTGGACCGACCCTAGGTTCATACTTGCTAAAGCTGAGAGCTTTATGGGCTTAGAGACCAAGGAGAGTTCAGATATGAAGTTACAACTTTAGATCTTAGCTCATACCCAAGAATAGCTTCTTATTATGCAAGAAAACCCTAATCTTTAAGAAAATGAGATCTAGAATGAAATTAGGTCAAGGTAACGACTTGATACCTTCCAAAAGATGCTAACTGAGGCAGATAACTGATCCCCACACATTCCTTGCTTCTAGCCACTTGCTCTCCGAGCTCTTCTTACAAAGATCCACCTTTCAAATCTTAAACACACAAGAATGAAGCACACACACAAATTAGGGTTTGTGGGACTCTCAAGAGGCTGTAAGGGGGATAAGGAGGCTTATGATCCTTTAAATAGGGTGCAAAACCCCAAAAATTAGGGTTTCATCCTCCAACTCCTACTCGTCGAGTCCTATCTTGGACTCGACAAGTAGGTCACTTAAACATGTTGCCCAAATCGCTTCTACTCGATGAGTTAGGGCATCCAACTCGTCGAGTAGACCTTTCAATTTATGAAAATCAATGCCATAAAGTTATCACCTGAGAGCTGGGGAGTTATAATTATTCCCCAACTTGAACTAGACTTCTTCCTCGAAGTCTTATGCAGTGAACAACCCTGGATAGTGCTCCCGCATTTTCGCCTCCGAATCCCACGTCCACTCGGACCCTCTTTGGTGCTCCCACTGTACCTTTACCCAAGGTATATCTTTGTTCAGCAGAACCTTCACCTTCTTCTCCAGAATGGCGACAAACCTCTCAACATAATTCAGGCGCTCATTGACCTAAATGTCATCCAATGATACTACTGCCTCCTCATCCAGAATGCAATTCCACAATTGCAAAACGTGAAAGGTGCTGTGGATCCGAATGAGCTCCTCCGGTAGCTCTAACCTGTATGCCACCTTGCCAACCCTGGCCACGATCCTGAACAGCCCAATGTATCGGGAACCCAATTTTCCCTTCTTCCTAAAGCGGATCACAACCTTCTAGGGCGAGACCTTCAGGAGTACCATGTCACCGACCTAGAACTCTAACTCGGATCGGCGTCTGCCGGCGTAACTCTTCTGCCGACTCTGAGTGGTCTATAGCCGCTGCCTAATCTGTTAAATCTTCTCGGTAGTCTACAAGACTACCTACGTCCGCCCCATCACCTTATGTCCGACCTCATTGTCACACCCTCGAACTGGACGGCGGAAACGTCCGAGGGCTTGTGTGACGAACAATTGAATACCATTACAATGAATATACATGAAACAAACACATACATCACCAACATTACAGAGCACAACTTACATAGTTCACATCAAGTACATTAAACAAATATTACATAATTATAACGTATATTCATTTGAGAGTTCACAAAACATGAAAGCCTAATACGCTTGACAATTATCTTCTACTTATCTGTTACTTGAGAATACATGTTATTTGAAAACGGGTCAACATATATAATGTTGGTGAGTTCATAAGCGTGTTTGATATAAAAAATGATTTGTATCGTTGTACAACCTAAAAAATCTGATAGTTTCTGAAATAAAATATGTTTATGGAATGATGTAATGATCCAATATAGGTAAATGTATACGTGATTTCAAAACATGTATAATTGTATGAATTTCCCAAAAGTGCTCATTTTATTGTATTTGATGTGTTAAATAAATAATATAAATTTCCCGGAAAATCCGATATTTTCCGATTTAAAACAGTAGTATGATTTTGTATTATCGCATAAACCACATTGAATAACCACCACGTATAAAGTTAATTTCCCATGATTGATGAAATGGCAATGGATCTCTATGTGAGTCGTTATAACCATGCATGATAATGACTATTTCGCCTATCTTGGCATTTTTATAAATGCCGGTTTTGATTAAGATTTTGTTACCATAGACTGGCCGAGTCTAACTGTAGCGAACAGCTCAGGTGTGGGGAGTCACCCCCATATAGATCTATACACAAACTCTCGCTCTCTCTCCAGGAGACGCTGGTTACAACTTACAGACTACGATCGACACTTACTGGTGCCGACCGATATTTTCTCACTAAGACCCCAATATTACCCATGAATTTGAATGACATTGATTACAACTCGTTTGATGTTTACATAGTATAGAATAAAGCCTAACAAACACGAAAAAGGACACTGTGGCCCACTAATCATGTGTGTCCTTTATATACTGTCGAGTATGCTTATGGACGTTTGATTTGGACCATACTAGCAATGCAAATGGGCCACTAAGGCCCAATAGCACGTAAAAGCCATAGAGGGTCCCATAGGCATGTAATTGGGTCACCGGAAACCCAATAAACATGTTTTGATTATATTGGGCCTAATAATTGTGAAATTGGACCACGAAGGCCCAATGGACACAATGAGTAACATTAGGCCCAATCATTGTATTATTTCTCTGTTTTGGATATGTTTGTAATATAGAATTGGTTTTATGCTTAGTATTTATTTTCAATAGTAAAACACTTGACGTTGAATTGTAACGACACTTTGGTTATATATATATATATATATATATATATATATATATATATATGTATGTATGTATGTATGTATGTATGTATGTATGTATGTATGTATATATGTATGCATGTTTATATATATATATATATATATATATATATATATATATATATATATATATATATATAATTTAAATCCAGGTGTTATAAACTTAATATCTTTGGCCATATTTGACCCCAAAATATTTATTCGACCATTTTAGCCCATTTTTCATATAAAGTTACATTTTTAGTCCCTTTTGATGAAAAATAATATTTTTGGTCCTTAAATCTCTTTTCTTGACATTTTCGGCCCAAACATAATTTATATTACAATTTTAGCCCAAAAATATATTACTTGATATTTCCAGCCCTTATTTGTAAAAAGGTTTACACTTTTGGCCCCAAATTTTGTAAGTTTTACATTTTTTATCCAAATTCTAAAACTTTGCAGTTTAGTCCAATTCTTGCAATAAAGATCATTTTCAGCCCCTGAAATAGTTTGTTTGTGTTTTTGACTCATACTTTAAGTGAATTTACAATTTCAACCCCAAAACTTCTCATTTTTACAATTTTGGGCCCAAAATCCCGTAAGGCCCAAATGTAAGCCCAATAGACTAAAATTTATATTTTTGACCCCTTGAAAGGTATTATTTTCATAAAAATCAGATTTCATATAAATAAATACCATATAACCCTTATAAAACCGAAAATGTCATATTTTACCTAAATTTTTGTTATTTTTGCAAAGATGATACTTATACAATCTTTTGCTTTGTTTTTCCTTTATTATACGTAAAAGCACTTATATCCTTAAAGTATGTTGTTTAATATGCTTTTGTTTATGATTCTTTCTCATTTATACTAGAGATTTCGAAATATATCAAGCATTATCACATTTTTCACAACAATAACAAAAGAAATCACACATAACATGCATACAAACCTAGAGAAACACATAACACTTGTATTCTCCCCCCAAAAACAAGTAAAAACCGAAAAAAAGGGGGTATGAACTCACCTTGAGGTTTTTTTTTTCGGTTTTGAGGAAGATATGGAGAGATTTTTGGTCCTAGCAACAACTTGGAGGGACTTTCGAACTTAGAGGAGTTCTAGGATATTAGATCATTAAAAAAAGCTATGTAAGAAGGAGTTTTAGTATTAAGATGGAAGTAGATGTTTGTGTTTAATACCAACTTACCAAAGGTTGAAAGACTTGATGAAGATCCTTAAAAACTCAAGCAAAATTCGAGTATCTTGATGGAAGATGGAGAGTGATCTTGAAGGCGGTTTGGAGAGGATTAGAAAATGTGTGTGTGTGTGTGTGTGTGTCTTTTAGTTTTGGCGGAGAGGAAGAAAAAAGGGAGGGAAGAGAGAAGTGACCTTGCATGGAAGTATGAGAATGTATGGATACATGTTGTATAAAAGCCTCATTCTCCCTTAAACAACATTGAGGTGTCAACTTCCATTAATCCTCCATAAGCTTCCATATATATATATATATATATATATATATATATATATATATATATATATATAGTTGGGCCGAAAGGGAGAAAGAAGAGAGATGGAATGGGCCTTTAATACTTGGTTCCAACAATAGGAGGCCCATTTTGATGGTTTTCAGCCCATTGGGCCCTTAGGAGGGTTTACGACCCAATTAGAATGAAAGAATGGGTTTCACGGCCCATTGAAGTTTATTAGGTTTGTTATGGCCCAATAAGGCCCATTAGGGTAATTCATTTCATTTTAGGCCCAAAATGTAAAGTCTCATGAAAGTGGGTCCAATTAGGGCCCATGTAAGGGTTCTAAGCCCAAAAATCAAATTAGAAGCTTATTGGCCCATTGGGCCCAATAAGAAAATCCTAGTCCAAAATAGACTTAAGTCGGGATTCTTAGAGTTTCCAAACCCTAATTTGATCTTTGTAGTGTTTTGCATGAAGTTTGGGCTTTATAATTGGATTTTGATGAAAGTTTGTTGTTATTGAATAACATCATATGCATTATTAGGTCAAGGTTATAATTTATTGTCATTCATATTGTTTAAAAAGGATAGAATTTCCTAGCCAAATTTGCTAGTTGTGACACTCACCCCAACAAACCAGGGTGCGACATCTCCGACCATACAACAGCTCGAAAGGCGGGATGCCAATGCTGGAATGATAGTTGTTATTATAGGCGAACTCTGCAAGGGGTAGGTGGGAATCCCATCTCCCACCGAAGTCAATGACCCACTCCCTCTACATATCCTCAAGGGTCTAAATGGTCAGCTCGCTCTGACCGTCATTCTGCAAATGAAAAGTTGTACTAAAATGCAGCCGCATGCTCAGTTCCCCGTGGAACTTTTGCCAGAAACGGGAGGTAAATCTAACATCTCGGTCTGAAATAATGGAGACCGGAACCCCATGGCGAGCGACGATCTCGCGAACATACACGTCAGTCAACTTCTCGGCCGATGAATTCTCCAGTATAGCCAAGAAATGGGCACTCTTGGTCAATCGATCCACGATGACCCATATATCATCAAACCCTTTTGCCATTCTTGGCAGCTTGGTAATGAAATCCATCATGATTTGTTCCCATTTCTAGATGGGAATCTCCAGGGGCTGTAGCATATCATGCGGCCTCTGATGCTCGGCCTTAACCATCTTACAGGTCAAGCACCTCTTGATGTACCAAACGATCTCTCGCTTCATACATGGCCACCAGTAACTAAAACTCAGGTCTCTGTACATCTTGGTGGCCCCCGAGTGAATAGAGAAGTGAGACTTATGAGCCTCCTCCATGAATGTCTGTCTAACCCCACCAGACATCGGAACCCATACCCGACCGTATCGGGCACAAACTGGGTGTTCTCACCCCTGATCCTCTCCAACTTCCAGTTCTCTGGTCGCATGCCCTCAACCTAAGCATCTTTGATCAAACTCACAAGAGGAGAATCCGCTGCTATTCTCATACATATCGTTGGGGGTAGAAGGCCCACCTAACTTGCAGCTCAAGGCGTCCGCCGCCATATTCGCTTTATCGGGGTGGTAAAGGATCTTGCAATCGTATTCCTTGACTACATCCAGCCACCTGCGCTGCCTCATGTTTAGGTTAGGCTGATCCACGATATGCCTCAAGCTCTTGTGATCCGTGTATATGGTATAACAGACCCTATATAGGTAATGCCTCCAAAACTTGAAAGTGAATACCACTGCCCCCAGCTCCAGATCATGTGCAGGGTATCTCGTCTCATGCGGCTTCAGCAACCGTGATGTGTAGGCTATCACTCGTCCTCTCTGCATGAGGACCGCCCCCAAAACTGTGATGTATGCATCACAGAACACCACAAAATCCTCAACTCCCTCCAGAAGAGTCAAAACAGGAGCCTCGCATAAACGCTGACGGAATGTCTCAAATGCCTTCTGCTGCTCAGGTACCCAACGAAAATCCACCCCCTTCCTCGTCAGACGAGTGAGGGGTACTGCAATCTTGGAGAAGTCCTGTATGGATCTCCGGTAGTACCCTAATAATCCCAGAAAACTCCTGATATTTAAGGGAGATCTCGGCACCTCCCACTGCATGACTGCCTCGATTTTGGTCGAGTCGACCAAAATCCCATCCTGGAACTCTCGTAATCAAAACTTAAACTTAGAGAACTTGGCATACAGTTGTTCCGATCTCAGAACTCCCAATAACTCCCTGAGGTGCTCCTTGTGTTGTTCTTGGGTCTTGGAATACACCAAGATATCATCTATAAACACGATAACCAAGCGATCACGCATCGGTCTGCAAACCCGATTCATTAGGTCCATAAATACTACTGGCGCGTTGGTGAGCCCAAACGGCATCACCACAAACTCGTAATGTCCATAACAGGTCCGAAACGTGGTCTTCTCCAAGTCCTCCTCTCTAACCCGGACTTGATGATACCCAGACCTCAAATCTATCTTGGAAAACCAAGATGCACCCTACAACTGATCAAAGAGATCATCTATCCTTGGGAGTGGATAATGGTTCTTCACCGCCAACTTGTTAAAATCACTATAATCAATGCACATCTAGTGCGAACCGTCCTTCTTCCTAACGAAAGAGTATTGGCGCTCCCCACAAGGAACTTCTCAGACGAATGAACTGCTTGCCCAATAGTTCCTGCAGTTGTGATGACAGCTCCTGCATCTGTGGTGGTGCAAACCGGTACGACGCTTTGGAGATAGGGGCCGCACCCGGCACCAGGTCGATCTGAAACTTGACCTGCCTCTCTGGTGGTATCCCTAGCAACTCCTCGGGAAACACATCAGCAAAATCCCTAACTATTAGAACCTCTTAAACTGAAATCTGATCCCTGGCTCGCGTATCCACCACATACACTAGATAACCCACACATCCGTGCTGAATATACTGCTGAGCCCTGGCAGCTGAACAAAACCCCGATCCCACTTTGGTGCCCTCGCTATATACAACTAGTTCTCCCCCCACTTGGGGTTCGAACTACTAATCACTGACCCTCATAATCAATTATGGCACCGAATCGACTAAGCCAGTCTATCCCTAAAATACCTACAACTGCCTCATGGGAATCAAAATCAAGTCTACCGGGAAGGACTCCACGAAGATCTCTAACTCACATCCTCGGTAACGAAGAAGCAGAAACCCTGTGTTTGTTGGTGATAGAGACTCGCAATGGACACTCAAGCTTGCCTACCGGCATACTAAACTCCCTACTAAATGTCTGAGATACAAATGACCGACTCGCCCTCGAGTCAAACAAAACCAATGTAGGAAAGGAGTTCACTAAACACGTACCTAACCATAGGTAGAACAGATAAGCATAAAACAATTATAACAATAGAAATAGAGAATAGAAACATACCAGCAACCACGTCCAGCGCCACCCTGGCCTCCTCAGCCGTAAGCTGGAAGGCACACACCTGAGCCTTCGGAGGCTCTTCCTTAACTGGCCTCCCATCCGTAATCCTCAAAGTAGTCGGCGCTGGAGTCTGCACAGGCTTGGAGGCTAGAAGAGGACATTGGGCCTTCAGATGGCTCACCTACTCACAATGATAACAAAGTCAAACTCTGGGAGCCGGAGTATGCTGTCTGCAATCCCTGGCCAGATGGCCTTGCTTGCTACATCAGTGACACCCACTCCCTGATCGGCATGTCCCTGAATGAGCCTTTCTGCACTTCCCACAACTGCGGCCTGGCTGTTCCCCAGTCCTGGTATCAGTGGTCTTAGACCGCTTCGGTGCCGACTGCGACTGCTCCGGCTGTAACTACGTCGGGGCCTGCCGCTGCGCCGAAACATCATTTCTTTATGAGTTGTTAATGGAGTGTGTGTGGTTAACTGATACACTAATTTGGGACGATAAAGATGAAACGATGAAACAACTCGTGTTTATGATTGTTTATGGAGCGTATGTGATTAACCGACACATCATTGGGTGATCATAAATCGATTGAGGATGTTTGAATGAGTTTGCATGATTATTCACATCTTAATTGTGATTATCGGCATCCCAGTCACAACTTCTAAGTGCATAATCTGAGATTTGTCATGTCATTGATAAGATTCAATGAATCTCAAAATATATAGGAGTTTCATATGATTGAAATTGGTGAAATGCTTCTACCTACCTAAAATAGTTTCGTAATATGACTTCAACATCGCTCTTCTGATTACGAAATGAAAATATGGATCTTGGCCTTAATTTAAATTTTGGGTTAATAATTAAGGATTAAAATATACTAACTTGAATTCTCTCTTTTCCCACCTTTAGATTTATAATGAAGAAAAAATGGTCTTCCTCATTCTTATGGAAATGGTTGTCCTCAAGCATTTGTAGATGGGCTTCCAAATTCAAGTCAAGGTGAAATTGTGTTCACTTCCTTAGGTAATGGTGGAACAGGACATGATCTCTCTTCAACTCTTCCAAATCCTCTTCTTATGACTATCCCATCATCATGTTTCCTCAAGTTGAAAGATATGAGACTACTCAAGTCTTATTGGCATGTAAATATGAAGATGGAAATTCTATGTGTGTGCATGTTCCAAAAATGAAATGTACATTGACAAGTTAGAAAAGATGGGTGTCTGACGTTTCGTATTCCCAAAGGAGCAAGCCCATGATTTGGTTCTTCTTTCACTTCCAAACTCATATGGCCAATTCATTAAGAAATTTCATATGAGGAATGTCAACATGACACTAATTGATCTGACCCGTATGTTAATGGTTGTTGAAGCAGAAATTCTTAAGAGGACTAATTCCAATAATTCCATGGATAATGAAAATGGTAACATTGGTGATCGAGAAAATATTTCTCTTTCCAATCGTAAGGGATCGGCCAAGGTTAAAATATTTCATCGTACAATAAAGTGAAAGGGTGAGGGTTAGTTTGAGATCATTCCACATGTTGACCCCAATGAGTCCATTTGTTTCTACTTCCAATTGAAGGGTCATTGGAAACGAAGCTGCCCAAAATACCTGAAAGATCTTGAAGACGGTAAAGTCAAGTCGTGTGACTCTACTTCAAGTACATCCATTATCTAACTCCATTATAAGTTCCTATTCATAGACTCTTAATACATGATGTGATGATCACATTTTGATGGTATTGCATGATCTAAAAGAAAGAATGAAGCTTAAGAAAAGTGAGTTGAGTCTAATCATGGGAAATGGACTTTAGTTACATGGTTCAATGGTCAAAATTTGGAGCTACTACTAAGGAGTTAGGTTAATTTAATAGATTGTTATTTCAGAGATGTATAGAAACATAAATTTTCATTTTATGAATAGTAAGGACAAGTTCTAACTTTCCTTTTAGCAATAAAATGAAGTTTTGTTTATAAAGTTGTCTTATTTATATTTCCTTGCAATGGAATTGATAAGTGTGTTGATTATGTTTCTAATAATAGCAATATTAATTATGGATTTGATTCTTCTAGGGCATGCTTATCGCATTGTCATTTTTTGACAAGTAGAAATAAATCTCATCACCAAGTTGTAATTAGACATAAAATTGAAGTGATACAATTTAAATTGAATGATGCATGAGAATCTTGTTCATTGGAAAGTTATGAATAGTTTATTATTCACATGTCCATGTGACACAAGTGAAGGACTGATGGCTATAGTACATATTGATATGGACTCTTCAAATCCACCATAAGGGACGATAACTCAATTTGTCATGATTGGTTAATGCTTCAGTAAATATGATATTGTTTATAAGATTCAACAAAATTATAATACTTTTAAAAAGTTCAAAGAGTAACAAAACAAAGAGAAATAATCTATTAGGCAGAAAGATAAAAGATTCTCCACTCTGAAAGGAAAGGAGAGTGCTTTAGTATCATGTGTTATGATCATCTTAGTAATTATGGAATTGTATCACAACTGACTCCTCCAAGAACATCTTAGTTCAATTTTATGACTAAAAAGAGGAATCGAACATTGTTGGAAATTATTCGATCATATATGAGTCATGCTTAATTCCCAAATAAAGTTTTAGAGCCAGTCTCTAGTAACTCTAAATTGTATCTTGAAATTATTTCAAACTAAGAAGGTCGATAATGTTGGGTTTTATGTACTCTAACATCCCAATGGTGCACATACAACCCTAATGCTTTGTATCTATGTTTTCTCTAGTTATACACGCAATAAAATTATCCAAAGCATAAAGCCTACAACTAGCATACAATTTGATATTTGAATCATAAAACTAGTAAGAAGATTACATCTTTGTTGTAGCTTGTTGTATTTGGCCTTTAGGAGCTTAGTGCCTCAAATGTTGCACCTATAATGGAATCACAAGACATCATGAACAATTGGAGGACTTGATAGAGAGTTTTGGAGACACAAAATCGACTAGGTCCTACTTAGAACACACAAGTGCGATTTTAGGGTTTAGGGAAATACATATATAGTGTAAAATTCCAAGAGTCATATGTAAACCCTAATTCTTAAACTTAGACTTATGACCCAATAACTCATATGGACTAACTCTTCATGGACTCTCTCACATAAACTTAGTCCATCATGGATCAATAGCCTAAACCATATGTATCACTGATTTACATAATCAGTATCCGTTAATTTAATTGGTTTCTGTTGATCACTAAATTAATTCCAAATTAATTCTTGATCAATACTAATTAAATAATGTAATTTCACTATTAATATATTATACATATAATATATTAGTAAATCATAAATAACCTCTTTCTCAAATATCCATCCTATCAGATTGTTTTGGTGAATGCAACCCAAAAGGCCATGCTACTCTTGGGTCAAGTACATACCAATTATAGTTATGGGCTTAGACACCTAATCCATTAGTCTCCCACTTGGATAAGTATAATAACTATAACTGAAAGTACGACTTCAAGAACCAACTAGTAATCGTAGCTCTTAAAAGCTGATGTCGAACTCTGACGTGTCCTTTAGATAAGGGATCATATATTCCTCCATTCTAGATATCGTATATACTGTGACATGGATTATAATCATTCTCTTTGTCCATATGTTTTTTCCCGAGTTCCGATTTATGATGACTGACTAATTGAACAAATGAAATCAGTCCAGGCTTGGCCAAGTGCTTAGGGTTGTCATCACTAAATCATCGAGGGTCCCACATATATCACTTTTATCCCTCTAAGGGTAAAAGGAACGAATAAACTTTGAATCATATGCTTGCTCAATTTACTCATCAAATCACACATAATAGTATGTTTTATAACACCAAGTTACTGGTGCATTTACATAATATCAATGTGCAACCTATTTATAAACTGCAACTATATGTCTCCGTTTCAAGAATATAAGATACTATCGTCTCAAGAATCACTCGTGATAAAATTCATGAAGTGATTCAGATGAGCGTGTGTTTAATCCAATACTCAGATCTTATTACAGGAGTACTCATGAACACCACAACAAACTTTTTCTATATCTAAAACCCTTAGACAATCTAAAGTCAGATTCATGACAGTCTTACCTCAATACGTACTTCCAAAGTATGATCGATTGTGGATAGTTTGAATAATCTTATTATTCGGGAAGTCAAAACATGCACAGTGAAACACAAGAATAATCGAATTCAATATGGTCTCAAAACTTTTGAATATAAATAAAACACATTTTATTTAATCACCATATTGATTACTCATTATTCGTTGTATAATGTTTCGATTTATCAACTTAATACTTGAATTAAAACAATAGTTATCCCATGCTCCAAGCATTCACACTATGTTTGTCTATGGTCCTTACTATATGAAATAGATCAATCAAAAATATTTCAATGATGCTCATTTCATAATTCCAAATCCTTATTACTTAGTATAAGAAAACATAATTCTTACCATTATAAGACTGTGTTAGATTCTAAACTATCATGCAATGTACCTTTTGTAATGTCGAGGTACCAAAGTCACATAGACTTTGCCAATGATATTACAAAGAATTACGCTAGATATTGATAACAAAACCATTCCAAGGAAGCAAAGTCTCAAATTCAAAGTACATTCATTTAAACATCCTTCTTGCATAAAAGTTTCTAACCTTCACATAGATTCTTTATATCCAACTCCCATTATGGATACATTGCCATATGACGACTCATTATTAATTGAATCATGTATATTGATAATAATGTCAATATGGTCCATTCATTACCATACTTGCAACTACAAGCGACCAATCCTTAGCGAACTTTAGATCATCCTTGAAAATTGTTTAATCACTTTAGTCATATCCGGTTCTAGTCCTTTTTCTCTCTTAATGCCCTAGGCATTTTGATAAATAGAACGCGTAACTATTATAGCATATGCAATCGATCCTGTACCCGAGTCATATGGGATACGATTCATAATGTCTTACATAAAGACATGATACTTGACCAGTCTCTTGCTATAATATTTCCATATATAGAATTTCCAATGTTGAAGCAATTCAACATGGTATTCATACATATCCATGACAAAGTTTTATTAATGCTTCAATCTAAACTTTTAGATTCGAAATAAAGTATAAGTATCCTATCCCTTACTACAGCGAAACAACTTTTAAAACTTTACGACTTTGCAAATTAGAACTTTGTTTCCTACAAATAACATTGCTAATTTGCAGCACTTCGGATAATAATCAAGCTCCCACTATCATGATAATTATATTCTTTCTGGCATAACACTTATGCTCCCACTAGCTTTGACATGTACCTAGAAATCAGTTGAATCAATACTTATTGAATTTCTTTCCAAAGTTCAGATTTATGATACGATATGCTTCGATAAGCCTTTATCTAAGCTCATATATATTTTTATATGTGTGTATAAACTATTTCAGAATTTACAACAATAAGTTCCGAATGTTCAAACTATTTGCCATTTCTCATAATTCGAACTATGAAGAGGGATGCTGAAATCATAATCGAATTTGAGAATGCAATTAGCATAACTGCTATCTCCTTAAAATCTACTTAGTGAAAGCGTTTCCTCACAATCAATTTTATGAATTGGAGAGAAACCTTATCACACTTAGATTTTATGGTGTATATGTTCCTATCCATGTGAATTTGTTATTTCTAACCATTATTATAAGACAAGGTCTATGATAAAATCAAACACATATGGACTAAACTTGTTTAATCTTAATTTCTTTCCACTTGGTAGCACTAGGGCCTACCATGTCTTCCAAGTTCTTGAGCAGATCACCCTTACTGATCAATGAACTTTCACTAATAAAGGTGCTTTGCCTTATGCAATCAATTGAGAACTCATAGAACTCACATGCATAGTCAACTTTAACTGGAATGGGCATAGAAACAAGAATATGTCAGCACGATAGGTTACAAACCTCAAGTTGTGTGCTAGTGATAAACTATAGGTTTATTCTTGATTAGTTCTTGAAACTTTTCAAGATCTTTAAGACTCCCACTAGCCTCTTGACATATAAGATTCTCTTGTCAAGAAACATTCATTGACACACAAATATTCAAGAGTTAGTATGGATTCTTATCAATAATGACACTTCATATAATTGGTCTTAGTTGGTCTTTGTTTTAGCTAAAACATCACAACTACCAATTTGAAATATGCAAGAGTTAGAAAAAATTTCTATTCCATATTTCGTGATATGTTATAAACCTACTTAAGATATGTCACTCAAGTCACAATCTTGAAGTATGACTCTAAGACTCGATTTTGGAACGAAGTATGACTGACGTTAATTGATTTAACCATTTCAATAATTCCTGATTCCTCTTCTTAGCCATACAAATGCACTAAGGTGTCCTTAAAGGATCAATTGTGATATGGTTTTCATAATCATTAAGATAATCATAAAATATGATACTAAAGTACTCTCATTTCCTTTCAGATTAGATAAACTTTTATCTTTCTGCCTAATTGATTCTTCTTATTCGTTTTGCTATACATTGAAACTTTTTCAATGATTCAAAATTACACTTAATCTTGTAAGTGTAACCATATTTACTAACTTTAGTAAATCATGATGAATAATCTTATCGTTCTTGGTGGTGGACCTGGACCATACATAAGAATTTATACTAGATTCCAAAGTCCTTCACTTGACTCACGAATGCATGTGAAAAAGGAATTAGCCTTAATTTACCAAAGATGAACGTTTTCATTCATCATGCAACACAAGTTGCATGATTCCAAGTTTATATCCAATTGAAACTTGGGTGATGAGAATCTTTCCTTATTTGGTAAATTCTTGATACTACTACAAAGGAAAGAATCAAATCCATTTTCAACATTGCTAACAATAGAAACATACAAACATCAATTTTCACAAATGTCATTGAAAGGAAATATAAAATAAGATAAAATCAAAAAATTTGTTTATTTATAAGATGTGGAAAAACTTGTCCTTACAATACAATTACAAATGAAAACTATGTTACTACATATTTCTAAGCAATCTATCATAACTCCTAAGTAGGAGCTCAAAAATCCAATCATCGAACCATGCGATCAAAATCCATCTCTTCGCAATCAGATTAATCATGCTTTTCCTTTAAGTTTACTTTTGCTTTTCATCGATCCTATAAACATCAAAATGTGATCTCATCACATTATGTATTAAGAATCTACAAATAGGAACTTAATAGATTTAGATAGTGGACTTACCTGAAGCAGAGTCAAACATTTTGACTTTACCATCCTTGTGGTCCTTTAGGTAGATACGACAGCTTCGCAACCAATGCCCCTTCTCTTGGCAGTAGAAACAAACAGATTCTTTTGGAATGGTACATGGGGCAATCTTAGACTTAGCCTTTTTCTTTACCATTTGGTCAAACAGCTTGACCATGGCCAATCCCTTTCCATTGGGAAGAGAAGACTTTTATGGACTTCCAATGTTGCCATTGCCAATGTCAATGGAAGTTTGGGAAGTAGATCTTCCAACCAAATTTTCATTACCAGTGCGTCAAATCATTGTTGATTCAGCAACAATAGCAAATCGGTAAGATCAATAAGGGTCAACCCGCGGTCTGTCATATACTAATCTTTAATGAACTCACTATATGACTCAGGAAGTGATTGAAGAACCAAGTTAACAACCAACTTCCTTGACACAACGACTCATAACATTCTTAACCTATCAATGTGCGACTTCTTCTCCAAGACATGTGCACACACATACCTTCCATCTTGGTGTTTGCTTGCCAATAGGGTTTGAGTGACCTTAAACTTTTCAAGTCTTCGAACATCTGGGTCAGGGAGAATTATTGGAGGAGGTGGAGAAAGTGAAGCATGATTTTCATTTCCACGATCCAATTGTGGACATCATCTTCATGAGGAAAGCTTTTTCCAAAAGATTTGGGAAGACGATAGTTGTCAAAACTAGACATCTACAAGGGAGAAATTCATGTTTAGTTGATTTAAGTCCTTAATATAACACACAAATGAAATATTAAGGCTAGGACCCAACAGAATATTCTACAATTCATAAAAGGGATGCCATAATCCAATTGTAAAATATTTAAAAGTAGGTAAATGACGATTTACCAATTGCCACCACGAAAAACAAAAATGAACATTAGGTTTTAAATTAATTGAAATTCCTACATTCTTTTGAGATTCATTGAACTTTTTAATGACATGTTTAATCTCGATTATGCCCTTCAAGTTTGTGACTGGGATACCGAGGATCACAAACAAGGTGAGAATAACCATGCAAATGTGCTTGGTACTCTCGATGTCATTTATCACCTAATGAATGTGCTGATTAACCACACACACTCCATTGATTTACGACAAACATCGAGCTACCCTTTTCCATCCTTGTTAGTCCAAGTTAGTGTGCCGGTTAACCACACACACTGCACTAACAACTTGGCAAGGTGCAAAGTGCAATTTCATGGATTAACACCAAATTCACATTTTCCTAAAGTAACTAAGATTAAGGAATTTAAAAAAATATTTAGTTACGTTATTTCATTAAACTTTTTATTGAAGTTTGTGTCCTATCCTACCTGTTCGGCTAACGACCATCCACCAGTCAAGAGTGCGATGGGTAAGAGTGTATACCCTTTCAATCGCCATTCTATAGGCAATTTCCTTAAACACCCCGTATAGACCAGCTTTGTGAATGAGGCCTAGTAACGGTAATACTGACCTTTTACTTATACATATATAATATATTAAACTTTTAATTTTATATAGTATAAGGGTGTATTTTAGACATTTAAAATACTTGATGGTTTAATCTATTAATAAATTATACTCTTAATTTAATTAAACTTAAACCATGTTATTATGTATTTTATTAATCATCTCTTTTAATTAAACATTTAATTAACTTAATAAAATCCATAAGAGGTAATTTGAACTTTTCAAAAACATCAAGGCTCTAAATATAAAAATTCAAAATTAAAAACTATTTAATTAAATTTTAAGTTATGAACCTAAGAGTTGCATATTTTGAAACCTTTCAATTAAAAGAGATTTAATGTTTCATAAATGAGACTTTTCAACTTTCAAAAATTGAGGGCAAGTTTTGTAACTCTTGAAAAACTTTTGGATTTCAAACTTGATGACAAATTTTGTAACTCCTTTACAAAAAAAAAACTTTTGAGTTCCAAAACTTGATGACAAGTTTTGTAACTTTTCAAAACATTTAGATCAAATTTAAAACTAATAAAAATAATTATACATTCTTTATCATTTACCAATTTGACCTAATGCAACTCTTATACCAAGACAACTTCAAATCAAAGAATACTAATAATTGGTATATCATATAAACTAGCAATTATCTTAAAATTTGAAAATTATCTTTTAATTAGATGGGATAATCATTACCATATCAGAAAAATCATATTTTATGATACAAAACAGTTTAAGGTAATGATCCAAATCCAATTATGGCCAAAAAAACCCAACAAAACGGCAAACAACATATCCAACTTGTCGAGTCAAATACTGGACTCGTTGAGTTGGCTTGATTTGTGCTTGAGTCGTTGAGTTAGATCATAGGACTCGTCAAGTCCCGTGTTCTGACAACGGTTTTTCAATTTTTTTTCAGCTTTGAACAAATAACCAATACATTTATATAACATAAAACTACCCATGGCTTTGATACCACTGTTGGGTTTTATATACTCTAACATCCCAATGGTGCACATACAACCCTAATGCTTTGTATCTATGTTTTCTCTAGTAAGAATTATCCACGCAATAAAATTATCCAAAGCATAAAGCCTAAAAGTAGCATACAATTTGATATTTGAATCATAAAACTAGTAAGAAGATTACATCTTTGTTGTAGCTTGTTGTATTTGGCCTTTAGGAGCTTAGTGCCTCAAATGTGGCACCTATAATGGAATCACAAGACACCATGAACAATTGGAGGACTTGATAGAGAGTTTTGGAGACACAAAATCGACTAGGTCCTACTTAGAACACACAAGTGCCGATTTTAGGGTTTAGGGAAATACATATATAGTGTAAAATTCCAAGAGTCATATGTAAACCCTAGTTCTTAAACTTAGGCTTATGACCCAATAACTCATATAACCTAACTCTTCATGGACTCTCACATAAACTTAGTCCATCATGGATCAATAGCCTAAACCATATGTATCACTGATTTACATAATCAGTCTCCGTTAATTTAATTGGTTTCTGTTGATCACTAAATTAATTCCAAATAAATTCTTGATCAATACTAATTAAATAATGTAATTTCACTATTAATATATTATACATATAATATATTAGTAAATCATTAATAACCTCTTTCTCAAATATCCATCCTATCAGATTGTTCTGGTGAATGCAACCCAAAAGGACCATGCTACTCTCGGGTCAAGTACATACCAGTTATAGTTATGGGCTTTGCCACCTAATCCAACAGATAAAACCTCGAAATATATATGGAGTAAGAATGATTTCCTTACTCCAACACATTTATGATTAGAATTGTGATCTTTCGTTAACCGAGAAACAAAAGATAAATTGAGTTCTATTCTATGAAGTGTTTTCTTGTCAAGAATCTGTACGAAGATTTGAATATTTGTTTTAGCTTGTCAAGGAATGTTCCTCAAGAGAAAATTCATATGTCAAGAATTCAATAGGATTCATGTTGACCTTGAGCTCGCAAGAGTCAACCAACAATGATCCTTCTAGTTATCACTAGCATGCGACGTGATGTTGATAACCTGTTGTGTTTGACATATTATTATTTCTATTCATTTTTAGTTAAGTTGGAAATGTATTTGAGTTATATGTTCTGCGTTTAACTGCAAAAGCAAAGCACGTTGGTCAGTGAAAGTATATTGATCGATATATGTGAGCTACAAATAGCATGGAAGAACTGGTAGGCCATTGAGCTACCAAAAGGCAAGAAATTACAAATAGAAAAGTTCATTCTACAAAGTAAAACTGAATTAGAATTTTCTTTGCCCTAAAACATGTCTTATTACTATACGTTGGTAATGATAGATTCACATGGATAGAAGCATATGCACCTTGAAATATTTGTAGCAAAGGTTTCGCTCTAAGTCATGAATATGGTTTTGAGGAAATACTTTCGCTGATAGATCTTAAAGATCTGATAAAGATCAATATTGATAATGGTTATGTTAGTTGCATTCTCAAACTCACAATATGATTACGACATCCCCCTTCATATTTCAAATTGTGATGAATGACAAGTAACTATTTGAAATTTCAAGACATGTATTTATAAGTTTTGAAAGGGTTTAAACAAAAACACACACATACACACTCACAAACATAAACACACACACTCACAAAAACAAACACACACACACACACACACACACATATATATATATATATATATATATATATATATATATATATATATATATATATATATGTGTGTGTGTGTGTGTGTGTGTGTGTGTATACACACACACACAAAATCCAACTAAGCGTATTGATTTCTAGAAGTCTAATTAGAGACTTATAGAAGTATCACATAACAGAAATCTACACTTATGTATGAAAGTCTAAGGGTATTGATTTGTAGAAGTCCAGTTGATTTTTGGGTACATGTTGAAGCTAGTGGGAGCATAATTGTTATGCTAATATTTCATGTTGACATTACTGTTTATAGGAAACGATGTCTCTATTTTTTCCGATTGCAAAGTTTGGGTTCTGTTTCGCTATATGGACTTAAGAGAGAGGGCACTCATACTTCATTTTAAATCTAAAGGTTTAGATTGTATGGTTTAATAGAACTTACTCAAAGATATATATATATATATATATATATATATATATATATATATATATATATATATATATATATATATATATATCATGTTGAAATGTTTCAACATTGGTGATTCTATATATAGAAATATTATAGCAATAGATTGAACAAATATCAAATCTTTATATAGGACATAATGAATCGAGTCCCATATGCTCTAGATATAGATCGATCACATATTCTATAATATTCACTTATTCTAACTTTTAAAATGTATTTATAATTGTGAGAATGGGATTAGAATCTTATGAGTAAGGTTTTTAAACAACTGTCAAGAACATTCTTAGTTTACCAAAGATGGTTGCTTGTGGACAGTTAGAAGTATGATATTATTAGGATAGTCCTTAATGACATGTTTTGGATTGAGATGATTCTATGTTAGAATTGATGGTTATATGAGAATATATAAATGTTTTCATAATGGGATATGCTTGTAGAATCTACATGTGAGTTGGAAACTTTAATGCAAGAGAAATGTTCAAGGAGTGTCCTTGAATATGAGACTTCATAACCATGGAATTGTTTCAAGTAACAAGTTATAGTGGAACATTTTGTAATATTGAAGGCTCAGTCTCTGTGACTTTAGAACCTTTACATCACAGAAGGTCAATGCATGTGAAGATGAAATTCCGCTACATTTTAGATAAGTAATAACAATTTGGAATTATGAAATGAGCATCATTGGGGTAATGTTCGGTCAATCTGTTCACAAAGGAAGTACCATCGAGAGGCGTAGTATGCATGTTTTTAACATGGCATGACTGATGTTTTTTAATTCAAGTGGTTAGTTGATTACTCGAAACATTATACAATGAATAATTTCGTAATTGTTATGGTGATTAAATAATAGGGGTTTATTAATATTCAATAGGTATGATACCATAGTCAATTAGTTTATTATTGTGTTTCACTTTGTATGTTTTACTTCCCTGATTAACTTAAGTATTATTTAGCATTCCACAATCATTCATAATTTTGGAAGTAAGTAGTGAACTAAGACTATCATAAATTGTTTGTAGATTGTCCATAGGGATTGGACGTTGCATACAGAATGTTGCAATGTTCATGATTACTTGGAAATAAGATTTTAAGTATTGGATAAACCCACACTTAGAGATTACTTCATGGATTTTATCATGAGCAATTCTAAGACGATAATATCTTCTATTCTTCAAACATAGATACACAAGTTGTGATTTGCAAGTCAATTATGCATTGGAATTGTGTAAACACATCAGTAAATTGATGTTATAAATTGTAGTTCCATGTACAATTGGATGAGTAAAGGTTACAGTTATGTAGTCAAAGTTTATTCGTTCCTTTTTCCTTAACAGGAAAAGCGATATCTTTTGGCCCCTCGTTGATTTGTAAGAATTAGGCCTGTTCCGGATTAAATTGATGTGTTCAATTTTGTAGTCTGAATTTGATCACAAATCGGGAAATCGATAAAAAAAATATAAACATGAGGTTAATCTTTTAATCCACGACTCAATTCATATGATATCTTGTAGAACTAAGTAATAGTTGATCATTATCTTATGGCCAACGTTTGATTTGGATTAGAGTTCGAAAGTGGCTTTGGAAAGCACCCTTTGCTATTTGGTTCAAGGCTATACTTGTAATTGTAGTTATAAACTTATCCAAGTGGGAGACTGCTGGATTAAGGTGTGTAAACTCATAACTAAATTTGTACATTCTTCTAATTAAAAGCTAAGTCCTTTTTGGGTTACCCTCATAACTAGAACTTGGTCAGAATGACATTTCTAGCGAGAGGATAAATTTATTAGTTTATTATATGATTAATAAATTGTAATAAATGATTTTGTAAATATATTATATGATTAATATATTAATTGGAAGTAGATAGTTGATTTGTTAATTTATTATGTGATTAATAAATTAATAGTTAAATAACATATTTGTTAATTTATATGATTAATAAACTAATATGAAACCAATAATAATTAATTAATTAATTATCATAATTAATCTAGAATTAATTCAAGATTAATTGGAATTAATTAAAGGTTCGATGATGAGTTGGAATTGTTCAATAGTTGAACAAATGAGAGGATCTAGAAATCTTCATTATATAGACAATTTTAAGGACCCAATTAGAGTTTCTATAAGCCTCCAAATGATAATTAGGAAACTAGATAATTACGTGATTTGAAATATATTATTATATGTTCAAATTTAGGGTTTATAGGGTTTTTGGATAGTTATAAATAGGACCCTTGGGTCAGCTATTTTCTTGCTCTTCCTCAACTAGAGAATTTTGATTTCTCATTCTCATCCTCCTCTCTCCTCTCTTGTCTTCTAGTTCTATGGTTTGGATACGAACCATTAGAGGCATCATCCTTTGGTGCTAAGCTTTACAAGATCAATAACTGTAAGGTATTGAAGTGATTTGTTTACTATAACAAATTCTTGTATTTTGATTATACTAGAGTTTCATTAGGGTTCATGTTAGTTTTGTTGTTCATTGTATGTTACATTCAAAGTATTATGACATACATCTTTAGTTTCATGTGCCCAGAAGTGTTAAGTGAAATTCCACAAGCACATTGATTTTGTAACCTATAAAACCCATCCGAAAACTAAGGTACATGTCATATAACACATAGTATAAGAGAAAGAGAGAGAGAGAGAGAGAGAGAGGGATGGATACAAAGGGAGAAAGAGAAAAAGGAAGAGAGAAAGAGAGAAACAGAAAGAGGGATATATATATATATATATATATATATATATATATATATATATATAAAGAGAGAGAGAGAGAGAAAGAAAGAGAGAGGGAGAAAGTATATGTAGAGAGAGAAACAGGATGAAGTGTGTTAGTGAAACCACATAAACAACCCACCACTCCCAACCCTCTCAACTCACTCAAGAGGGAGTGGTGTCTTGGAGGTAATAATAGTACATTGTTCCCAATTTACCATGACTCCCTCCTCCCATATAGAAACTAATTTTAATTGTTTTTATGAAATAAAAGACAAAGTTTAATAACTTAAAATAATAGATGGAAAAACTTAGTGACTCTCGTAAAATGGAGGAATCGTACAATCCTATGACCTTAGGTATTAAAAACGATTTGGGTCATATACAAATCGTATTTTGGGTAGGATTGAAGATAACATCGTAGGTAAGATCGTAGAATTGGGATCTGATTGCTATCCTACCTTCCCTTGATTTATTGAAAAAAAAAGAATTTATCACTTTATATCTTTTACCCTTTACCTATTTACTAGTTATCATTTCGTGTTGTGATTTCTGACTAATGTTTTGAAATTTTTATACTTTTGATACAGAAAACTTAATCTTTGAGATATTTTTCATGTTTTAAAACTATAAGTTAAAATTATGTTTTATTTTATGGGATTTTAAGATCCCGATCCCGATCTTGCAAACCCAAAAATGATCGTATGTAGGATACCGATCTTGAAAACCTTTCACCTAACAATTCAATTCCCACTCGTTATAATACTTAAAGAATAAAACACAAGCTTACCCGCCAAGAATTTTGTAGTGTAAAAAGAAGTTTAGCCGAAAAAACAAGGGTACTAAAGTTGGGCTCTTTAGCTAGAAACTAGCAGTTAAAGAGGCCACGTATACTTTATACTTTGCAATATCAGTTGTATATGTGAAAAACAGGGTGTTACAACTTGGTATCAGAGCCGTGATTTAAGTTAATTAGGTATCTTGTAGTAGATTCCTAGTCTTAAATTAGATGGTAGAATGTTATTATTTGACTATACTTGGTAGACATAATTGTCGTGATGGACATTGCAAAGAAGGTTGTGGTGCATGTTGTGGCGCCTGTTATGGTGCCTGTTGCAGTGCATGAAGTGGAAAATGTTGCGAGACGTGGAGTGGTACAAGTTGTGATGTACGATTTTATATATATATATATATATATATATATATATATATATATATATATACACACACACACACAAATTTGTATAAATAACTTCATGATGGACGTTACGTTGCACGTGGTAGTGAACTTCACATATATATTGCGGTAGGAGATGTCGTGGTGTTGCGGTGTATGTTGCAAGATCTTTGTAGTGTGGAGAAACATAAAACTTGTAGCAAAATATGTGGTGTGGTAATTAGAGATGTGTGATGTTGTTAGTTGAATATAATAGTAATTTACGTTTCTAACCACGATGCAGACAGTGAGTAGTCACAACACGGTTATAAGTACAATGTTATGACTAAATGTGAAAAACGCGGTGTGGTTGGGGTAATGCCACGACGTGGTTATGTATTGTGAAAACTAAGGGAAACACACTTTGAACCGTGATGCGGTAGTGAGTGAAAACGACACAAAAAATGAAAGTATAATGTTAGAATGGAATGGTATCACGACGTGGTGGCATGATTACCACGGCATAGTTATAAATTCAGAAAATATATAATTTCGTTAATGGATCGTTATTAGACTATTTTATCCCTAAAGATTAGAAATGTAGCAAGTCGGATGATTATTAATCACTAGAATTTTATTAGTACTCAGTTGTACGAGATAGTTGCTCAAGGTTTGGATGAATTGGTGTAAAAGATAATTGTGTTGAACGACTAGAACTTATTAGACAGTAAAGTCTATAGCTAGAATTAAATGGAGTTGATGGCTGACTGATGTATTCAATAGAATTTGCAATGGATATTTAATAGTGATAAAAAGTTGTTAAGATAAACAAAAAAGTAGATTGTTTTGTGGTAAGGTTGAACTTGAATAGAGAGTTGGACCTGTGGACGTTTTGGAGGTCTTGCCAATATGTATTTAGTGGTAGAAATAACTCCTCAAAATGTGTTATGTAAAAAAAGGGGTTTGAAAGAACTCCTATACTATCTAATGTGGCAGTGATACCCTTAATTATGAAAAGTTTTTGAGAAAAGTAAATGTGAGTAGAAGATAAAACACGGGTGCAATTAGTGTCGTGATATGAGCATAGTGGAAAGTTAGCATTGAATTTTATGATAAGTAATAAAAGATAGTAAAAAGGGAACTGCGGAGTCATATTAGTTCATGAAATATGTGACAAGTGAGAAAGAGAAGATCTGAAATTTTCTGAGCATATGATTCTTTAATTTGAAGAACTAGTATAGAAGTACATATTGTTAATGTACTAGCTATAAAATCATGAATATGGGGATCTCGAATTGATGGAAACTGATAGAATGAACAAAGAATGTATAGAAAGGTGAACTTCTAAATCCTTATATATAGAATATAATTAGAAGAATGGAGAAATGGATTTAGTGAAAGTTGTGATCGGGAAGTGGAATGATGAAGTAAGGAGCATATGAATATTGTTTGCTTGCAGTATTATGGTGTTCTTATCACAACAAACACATAGCCCTCATTGTGACCTTATATAATCATGAAGTTTTTTGAGGATTGAGTTGGAAAGGGATATTTGGATAAGTAAATTGGGATATTAAAGATATCTACATAAAGAACCTTAGGTTGTAAATGTGGAGTGATGTTGACAGATGTGATGATATGATGGTAAAGGTAAATTGAACTTAGCAGACTTGGTTTCAGAAACGATAAAGTTTGGAATGTGTAACACCCGTTTTCTTGGATGAATCGAATTACGGTTTCAGAGTCAAAAGGTTGGACTTTTGGAAAAAAAAGGGTCCTCATGACGTGAGGCAAGAAGGATCACAACGTGAGAAAGGATGCACGAGGATTTCATCTGGGATTGGGCTCATGGCGAGAGCATTAAGAGCTCATGATGTGAGGTTCGCTGCAGCCCAAGCCCATGATCTTAGGATTTACGTCTTATTTAAACCCCATAAACTTCATTCTAGGGTTCTAAACCAGCCTCCTTCATCCCTAAACTTAGTAAAACCCTAACCCTGTCATCTCTTTGTGTTTCTTGAGCTTTTGGTTTTTTGATGGTTTGAAGAGGAAGAGATCATTATGGAATCATAGTTACAGCTTGTAAGCTTCATTTGCAACCTTTAGCTACACTTCCGGACCAATGTGAGTAATCAAGATCCTAGCTTTATGTTTCCTTGTTGCTAGGTCTAAGGTTTTTTGCATATTCATCCAAGATCTTATGAATTGGAGTGTTGGGATTCCATAAAGTTAACAACTTTTGTCACACCCCCGAACCAGACGGCGGAAACGTCCGGGGGCTGTCGTGACTCAATTGAATACCATCACAATGAATATACATGAAACATAACATCATTCATCACCAACATTTGAATATTACAACTGATAGTGTTTACATTCATTACATTGTCTCAACCATTACATTTCCAAAAATTAAATTGTTCGGTTCATACATAAATAAACTGCATCCGTCACTGAATATGTTTTCCTTTGGTTCACTGGTTCCCTGAGAATACAAGTATTTTGAAAAGCGTCAACATATGAAATGTTGGTGAGTTCATAAGTAGTGTTTGAAATCCAATGTTTTGTATTGTTTGAAAACCACCAGAAAATCCGATATTTTCTGAAAAGAAAAGCTTTTGAAAATGTTGTGAAGATCCATAGGTATGCTTGTTTGTTTCTATACTTAAAAAAAAATTGTTCGTTAAGATTGTATGCATTTTGAATATGTATGTATTGAAAAACCCTAGGAAAACCCGATGTTTTCCTAATTTCTTGTATTACATGAAGTTACATTGAAACCATTGCATAGCGTATAGTGTCAGTCCCAGGCGACGTTGGATTATTTTTTAGCATGATTAATTACTACAAACCCGCATTACACAAACGCCCAGTTTATAGCTATACTAACGATCCCGAAGGCGTTGTCCGTACTAATCACGTTATCCAATCGCCCTGACTATGTGTAGTCCCACATCCGAAGAGAAAGAGGTCACGAAGACCCCGGTGACTCCATTAACCGGTTGGGGATAAAAATGTACGAGGGGTCCCCGACCCGCCTCGCATGAAATGTAGACTTTACTAGCTACACCAAAGGACCCTTGGGGACCAGTAGTATACAAGCCATTGAAAGTCCATTTACGTTGTGTCGGATCGGTAAAACCCAACACCCCGTAAAAAAAAATGTCTTCGGGCCTTAAGATCAGGTCATTGGGCTAGCTAGGCTCAACGAACAAGATTTTACACTTTTGGGGCCCAAAGATGGTGCGTAGACGTCTGTGCACACTCGCATGTATAATGTATTACCAAACGTTACTTGTATGAGTCGTAGTATCGTAGTGTCGTAGTGTTAGTAATTGTAGATTTCTATTGGCTCGAGACCGAGCCAATTCGTTTAACAACGACTTTTGGTATTGTAATGTATTGTATTTCATCGATAGTCGTGGTACCATTGTTTGCATGTATTGAAATAGCCTTGAAAGTTTTCTGTTTCAGCCCCTCATTGATTGTAAAATTTACTTTTTCAACCCCTTTTGTAAAATAATTTCCGGTTTGGTCCTTGAATCGATTTTCTTGACATTTTAACACCAAAAATTATTGAAATTAATATTTTTCTGCATATTTTTCAATGAAAACAGTTTGAGTCCCTGAAATTTCAGTTTTCTCGGTTATAACCCTTCTTTTCGCAACTTTGACAATTTTGGCCCAAATTGTAATATTTTTGCAATTTTGGTCCTTTTTAAATTTAAAAAGCATTTTAAACCTTTGAATAGGATTTGGAACACTTATAGTCCACTGTTTTACAGAAAAATACAGTTTTGGCCCTCCAAAACAGAAAATCTCGCATAATGGGCCTCATTGGGCCGAAAATGTCATTTTTAGCCCATTAAGCTTGAAATTTATGTTTTTAATCCTCTAAATGAGTAAATTTCCAGAAATTATTTTATGGAAACTGTTTTGGCACACCTCATCCATCAGAATTCGTGGTATGTCCATTTGGACCCTTAATTTTGTATTTTTCACATTTTAGGCCCAAAATTTGGGTTTTTAGCCCAAAGAAAATTGTTACTAAACTACTTAACCACTTTTCTTGAAACACTTTGTATTTAGAAATATGTTTGAAGCTAAAATCATTTAACACAAGATGTATCTCGGTTTTGAGGGGTTTTATGGCTAGATCCAACATTATAACACACAAATGCATACATATAAGCATGGAAATCATACAAGGCATACAAAACACATATAGATCTACACTTTCACTTGTATTCCCCCCTCCCCCACAAAACTCATAAAAACAGAAAATAGGGGGTATGAAGCTCACCTTGGGTGTGGTTTCGGTTTTTGGAAGAAAAGATGGAGGAAAACTTGATGATTTTTGGCCTTAGCACCTTTCCTTGGTAGATCTCGAGTTTGAGATGGTTCTAGGGTGCAAGATCACGATTTTTGCATAGATTAGGAAGGGATTTTGATAACAAAAAGAATCTAAACCATAGATCCAAGCATAATCTTACCTTAGATGATGATTAACTTGCAAGATCCTCTTGAAAGTCCCTAATTTTCGATATTTTTGGAGAGGGAAGGAAGGAGTGTTCTTGAGTGATCTAGAGAGAGTTTGAGATATTTTTGTGGTGTGTGTGTGCTAGTGGCCGAGAGTGAGAGAGAGGAAGAAGTGAGGTGATCTTTGAAGTGATACTTGCATGGAAGAATGAGATATCTTGCATGGAAATCCTATGGACAATAATGATGTGGCACAACAAGTCAACTCTTCCTTATCTTCTTAGATTTGGGCCTTGGGCCGAGATTTTTGGGAGGGAAAGAAAAAAAATTGGGCCTTTGCCCCTAAGCCCACTATTAGAGTTAATCTTGGGTGTTCATTGGCCTTATAAAATAAAATTGTGATTTTTATGCTTTATTAAGCTAGGTTAGGTTAAATTATGGATCAAAGCTTGTGATTTATTTCATTCTAGGCCCAACATGGCCCAAAATGTTGAAATAAATTAGTGTGGGTCCAATTAGAGCCCAATTAGGGTTCTAAGCCCATGATAGTCTAATTGGAAGCTTATTGGTCCATTTGGATCCAATAAGGGAGTCCTAGTCCAAAATGGACTTAACAAGGACTTTTAGGGTTTCCAATTGTTTGATGACTATTTGTAGTACTAGTATGATGTATTTGATTGAAGTTTTTGATTCACATTAGCTTGAATGTATGGATTACATGACACAAAATTTCCAGTTGTGACAACTTTATAGGTCTCTAAGGTCCCTAGATGCTTATATATCATGGATCTAAAGTTTGAGTGTCGTTGGATTTCATGCATGAGAATTTATCATCTTTTTCTCCATGAATGACTCATTTTTAGCTCATATCTTGTATTAGACATACAAGACCTTAAAGCATTGTTTTTTTTTTATGATCATTGGGGTGTTAGGAAGCCTCTTGGAACAGTTGGATTAGAGGCTTAACGGATTAAGAGTTTTTTTGGATCAAAATGGCGTACAGACGGTTCTCACGACCTGAGGAAGATGCATGTCATTTCGTGAGGGTTGCAAGACTCGATTATATTGTCTTGTAGTGGCTCATGACGTAGACCAAAGATGGTCACGTTGTGAGTGCCTATTGACCGTTGACTTTCATTGACCGTTTTGATCTTTGACTTTTCGACCAAGTTTGACCTGTTGGATTAGGTGTCTAAGCCCATAAACATAATTGGTATGTACTTGAATTGATAGTGGCATGGTCCTTTTGGGTTGCCTTCACACATGTAACTAGATAGGATGATTAATAGAGGAAGAGGAAAGATTTATTTATTTGATTAATAAATTGGAATAAATGATTTATTAATATGTTATGGAAATAATATATTAATTAGCAATCATATTATTAATTAATATTTAATCAGAAATTAATTTAGAATTAATTTGGGATTAAAGGAATTAATTAAAAGTGTAGGGACTAAAAGTGAAATTGCTCAATAGTTGAGAAAAAGGGTCCAAAACCTTCCTAGGGTAAGGGTGACCGATTTTAATGTATATATGAAAGATTATTCTAGAGTTTCTAGAATATGTTGTCATATATGGATAATCAAATTAGGTAGATAATTACCATAATTGAGATTAGGGTTATCCATAACATATTTGGTGCACTATAAATAGAGTCCTTAAGCCTTGGATTTTTGGCCACTCTTTAGAAGAAGCAAGAGCCAAAAATTTGATCTCCTCCTCCTCTCTCATATCATTATCTTGCATTGTGTGTTTGTGAGCCATTAGAGGTGTTACACTTGTGACACTAAGCTCTCAAGCTTCAATATCTACAAGGGAATCATTGTTATTACAACATAACAATCAAGGTATGTAACCAAACCCTAGTTGTATATAGATTTATAAAATTATAGACACTTCCTGGGGTTTCTCCTTTGGTTTTTGAGTTTTCATGTTCAATTAGAGAAAACGTAGATCCAAAGCATTAGAGTTGCATGCATACATAGGAATTGTTATTATGCTCAAAACCCATCAGTGGTATCATAGTCTAGTATTAGTTTTTTTGTTGAATATGATGTAATTGTGAATTGTTCAAAGGAGAAGGGAACAACATCGTCTTTTTTTCATTGAACTCTCCGATTTGATCTTTGAACTCAACAAGTTGACATGCAACTCGACGTGGTAATTGCCTTGCCCAACTTGACGAGTTGCACTGCCAGATCCTAGATTTTCTGTTTTGATAATTGTCTCATGGATTGATTAGGATAATTACATTAAATTCGTTTTTAATTGTTTAAAATTGGATATTTTAATCAGTAATTTTGTATCCTTATCATGAATTCATGATTGGGTTAAAGTTTTTGATAAAGATAAAATTAATTTGTTAATTTAATTATTAAAAATTTAACCTAGTATTTTTAAAAAGATTCAAAAATACACCCTTGGTTTTAAAATTTAAAATTTAATTAAATAGTTTAATTTTGAAAATTTTAAATTTAAGAAGCCAAATATTTTAAATGTTTAAAATACACCCTTATATATATTATAAAATTAAAAGTTAATATATATATATATATATATATATATATATATATATATATAAAAGAAATTTCAGTCTTACCGTTAGTAAGCATCATTCACGAAGCTGGTCTATAAGGAGAGTTTAAGGAAGTGACCTATAAAATAACTGCCATTGGGTACCCACTCTTATCCATAACTCCCTTGACTAGTGGAGGGTCGTTAGTCGAACGGGTTTGATAAGACACTTAATTCTCATTAATAAGTATAATGAAATATATAAAGTAACTGAATTTTTTTTATAAAATTCTCAATCTTACTTACTTTAGGAAAATGTGATTTGATGCTAATCCATGAAATTGCACATTACACTTTATAAAATTCGTTGGTGTAGCGTGTGTGGTTAACCAATAGACTGGTATGGACTAATAAAGGGTGGCAATGGGTAGTTCGTAAATTATCATTGATTAATAGAGTGTGCGTGGTTAACCGACACATTAATTAGATGATAAACGACATCGAGAGTACCAAGCTAATTTTCATGGTTATTCACACATTGTTTGTAATCCTTGGTATCCCAATCACAAATGGGGTTCATTAGCAATATTTGTTTCAGCCATAGCTAAAAATGAATTTTGAAAATCTTTATGTCTCTTCCCTTAAAATAAGGAGAACACGAACATCTATTCCAAGTCTAAATAAATGTTTGATAGCAATTTGGACAAAACCGACATGTAAAAATTTATATTTCATTCTATGCTCTAGAATAGATCGTGATGATAACAATTTAAAAAAATTTATATTTCATTCTACGGCTAATATCACTAGAAGATTTGAAAACTTTGAAGACTTCAAGATGATTATAAATAGAAACTATGTTTTAGTAGAGAGGAGCAAGAAAAAATATTCATTCTCCAAAAAATATTCAACCCATTTCTAAAAAATCTCCAAGAGTTTTGTATCTACTAGTAGATGTTTAAAGTCTCTAGATTTTCAAATAATTCTTTTTCCAGATGTATTTATTGATTGTAATTCAAGCTTAATTCAAAAAAGTATTATCTAAAAGTATTTATTCAATTGTTGTTATTAGATTTATTTCTCCATGATAATTTCATTTCAAGTTATTCTAACTATTAATTCTATAAGATTTCAAACTTTTGTTAAAATAGTGCTCGTTTTTAATAATCAAGCTAATCAAATTCATGCTTAAATTATTTAATTATGTCTAACAAAATCTTGATAAATTGTATCCCTAATAAAGATATTCTTTTAAGAATACAATGAATTCAAGAATCTATAAATAATTCTGAGCAAAATCTTAAAGATTTTTATAAACCTACTAATCGATGTGCAATTTTGAACAATAATCAAATTTATGATGCTTGATGGCTTATAAGAACTAGTATTAAAAATCGTTAAAAACATATACATTATCTGAAAACAAAACTATTTGTTTTTCTAAAAATATTATTTAAAGTCATTGTATTATTATTGTTATGGACATTTTACAAATTGTGTTATTTTGATTGTTATATATATATATATATATATATATATATATATATATATATATATATATATATATATATATATATATATATATATATAGATTGTATGGAAAACAAGAAACCCTAAAAATCATAAAAATACATAAAAAAAAGATACTTAGACATCACAAATCTTTTTTTGATTTTATATTATGAATTTTTGCAGCTTTTTCTTTATATTTGTTGAATTTTTTTTTTGAAAACAAACCAAAAAAATATCAAATTTTTTTCAGCGATTTTGTAAATAAACCTGCGATTTTTAGGTAAAAAATGTCAAAAAAAGATATTTATGATCTCTAAGTATTTTTTTATGCATTTTTATGATTTTTAGGGTTTTTTTAAGGTTTTTTTGTTTTCCATATAACTCTTCCTTATATATATATATATATATATATATATATATATATATATATATATATATATATATATATATATATATATATATATATATGAAAAAGTTCAATAGAGAACCATTATTATTCAAGGAACCAAGGAACCAATCTAAAGCGTTGGAATTTAAAGCGATCAACGACAAAAAAAAAAGGTTGTAAATTTTTATAATGGACGCACATCTACCGGATTATAAAAAAACTCATTTCATTTTTTTCATTTAAAATTTTTTATAGGCCAAGTTTTTTATCGAAAAAAAATTCAAATATACCGTTGTTCACGATTTTTCATCATCTTTCCATAGAGATCCATGATGATATATAAAAAACGAACTTTTTTTTTCCGAAAAAAAACCCACTTATTTTTTTCAATATTTAAGCTTTTTTTTATAAAAAAAACTAATTATACCAAAAATATTAATTTTTTATACTCTATTAATAAACATCAACACCGGTTAAAAATAAAAAAAACCCTCGAGCAGTGTAGATTCACACTGTGAATCTAAACTGTAAATATTTCAATTTTTAACATTCACAATATGAAAAATCTCGAACAGTTCAGATTCACATTGTAAATATGAATTACTATTATGCAGACTGTGAATCTGAGAAGGTTCACACACACAAAAAAAAAAACCTCGATTAGTGTAGATTCACATTGTGAATCTAAACTGTAAATATTTCAAATTTTAACATTCACAATTTGAAAAAGCTCCGATCAGTTCAGATTCACACTGTGAATCTGATTTACTATTATACACAATGTCAATCTGAGGAGGTTCACAATATGAATCTGAACAAGTTCACAATATGAATCTATGTTTACAAAGTACAAAAAATATGAATTTTGATATATTTATTAATTTTTTTCTATAAAAAATAGACCTTAACTTTTTTATTAAATAAAATGAAGTGGGTTTTTTTTCGAAAAAAAAGTTCGTTTTTTATATATCATCATGGATCTCTATGGAAAGAGTACAAAAAATCGTGAACAACGGTATATTCGGGTTTTTTTTTTCTTTTTTTTTTGATAAAAAACATGGCCTAAAAAAAATTTTAAACCAAAAAAATTGGTGGGTTTTTTTTGTAAAATGTGGATTTTTTGGTATAATCTGGTGTATATGCGCCAAATGTAAAAGTGTACATCTATTTCCTTGGCCGTTGATCGTTATGATTTTCGATGCTCACGATTGGTTCCTTGGTTCGTTAGTTAATTATGGTTCTGTATTGAGCATCAATATATATATATATATATATATATATATATATATATATATATATATATATATACATGAGTTAGGTTTATATATAAACCTTAATTATTGTGTGAATGTGTGAACCAATGAGAATTTAGAAAAACAATAAATGATTAATTAAATAAGTAAAAGGTAATTTTGGAAGTTTAAATATAATTATTTACTAACCAAAAAATGAAGTCGTATATTTTCCTTAAATCATGGTTTCGGTTACAAGCATGCAAGAATACTAATTACTTTTTTGTTATTTATTAACTACTGTTTTTGATTGTATAGACCATGCTAAATTATTCTTCAAACCATTTGTAGTTAATTTTTTTTTTCTAGAATGTTAATATTATTCCTAAAGAATATTAGTTGTGGTCACTGTTAATGGATATTGATCCAAAAAAGTTGAAACATAAAGAATTTTAGGCCTTGTATTCTTCAAGAATTATTGAATTTTCAAAGAATTCTTCAATTATAACAAATTAATCATGTTACAGACTTTTTTATTCAAACTATTATTTTCGATAATATATGTTATACTATACCATATTCTTAAAGAATACACAAACAATAATAAACAAAACTGAAATACAAGAACGAAGGTAGCACTCATTGTAAAAGAATATACTCCAATTGATGGTATTAAAAAAATTAATCATGCTAAATGATGAAGTTATTCTTAAAGAATTTAAATATGCAGAATATATTATATCATATTTTTAAAGAACGCACGAATAATATTAAACTTCTCTTTTTACAAAAATTAAATGTGGTTGCAATCGGTTACAGAAATTCATTTAATACATTCTTTATTAAGAATTAATCAAAATATAAATTATGTTTTTATAATAATTATTTTTAATTTCTTATTAAAAAGAAATGTTTATGTGTGTTGTGTTCCATTGTAATTATGGTATACCATATAATCTTAGCCATATACACATCTAAATCTAATGGTCCAAAACTTGTCATACACTCACACAATATATATCATTCACATTTAATACTATATATATATATATATATATATATATATATATATATATATATATATATATATATAGAGAGAGAGAGAGAGAAAGGGGGAGAGAGAGAGAGAGAGAGAGTTAGGTTCAAATGTTTTCAACAAGTATTGTGTGCATGGATGCACCAATCACAATTTAGCAAATTATTAATTAATTTATTTAATCCATGAGGGTAATTATGTAATCTTTCATTTTAATTCCTTATTTATTCTGAATCTTATCCCTTTATATTAGGCAATGATTTATGATTGATTTAGTTATCTTTAATTTAATTTTCTCTATATAATCGATTTTAACGTCTGATCCACAAACACAGATCACAATTGTCGATTCCATAACCTGCCGATCAATTTGTGTTACACATTCGATGGATGTTCATACTGGAAATCAAAACTAGGTATTGCTACATATTTACCAGCATCTGTCAACGATAATCCTGATATTGTTTCAAACGTCCCCCACACACCCTTTTACTGTTTTTATATATACATATGTATTAAATCTGATAATCTTCCAGGAAAACGATGATCAAAATCTCGGGAAGGATTTGGGTAATGTCAATGATCCCAAGAATCCGGTGAATCAAGTTGTGAAGAAAATAAGAAGATGTAAAACATGCTTTGGAGTTGGTCATGATAGCATGAATTGTCCTTTTGGATTGAAGAAATCATAGAACTACAAGAACTTCATCAAATTGGTCGTTTTTAGATATTATTTAGTTTGATTTCAGTAAAATAAAAGTATTTTTTGATGAATTATATGGTATTATCAAGTTTCAGTTCAGTGTAATAAAGATGTCGTTTGATGAATTCTATGTGTCTTTCTTTAATTATTATGGTTAAAATTAATAAGATGTTCGTGTTTTCTGCTATATTTATGTTTTATATGATCATATAGTTTATCATTTCAACAAAATAACAGAGCAGAACATTATAGTTCTCATTCAAACATAATGTCAAAAAACAATGTTCATTATACTTCATTTTTATTTTTTTGATGTTTCATAAAATCAACACACATAATTTTCAAAACTTTGAATTGTAAACATTTTTGTTAGTTATATATATTTATTATTCTTACATAATGATTTTCAATGCGTGCATTGATTCGAGTTAACAAAAATTGATACGTTTTGTAAGTCATATTTGCTAGAGTATTCTGATAGAATTATTTCATTTCGGTAACATGCAGAGTTTTTTATTGCATATTTATATAACATTCTAATAGAATTATTTCGTCAATAAAATATTCTGCAACTTTTTTTTAAAAAAAAATACATAATAATATTGTTAAGCAGTTAATATAATATATTGTTGGAATTTTTTATATTTGGAATTTGAATATAGTACCGTATGAATATTTTTTCCTTTATCATGTTTAAAAAAAATCAAATCGGAATCATTTATGTTTATCAATGATCCCTAATATCAAGGCTTTTAATTTACATAGAATCCGTTTTCATCCCTATCTAGTTTGTATGACATTTTTAAATATTTTAATTTTTCAACTTACAAAGCATATACAAACACTCTCGGAATTTCTTAGCAATGGGTGATCAAGAACCAGATGTCAATAATCATATTTATGAGGAACATTATTTGGCTAGTGATGATGACAATGGAATTGAAGATTTCGATTTTCCTGATAACGATACACTATATAATGACGGATTTCAAACTGGAGAAAGCAGTAATCCTAATTTAGGTGAGTTTTTTGATATTTTGTTTAATTTTTCATTCTATTTTAGATTCTATATTGTAACAAACATGTTTAATGTTAAATGTTAATATTTTCATTGATGAACATACAGAGGATGCAAATAATGATGAAGACGAAAATCACTTCGTTGATGAAGATATAGAGGTTAATATTGATTACAGTGAAGGTACTAAATTCAATTCAGGATACTGAAGTTTTTACAGAAAAAAGTTAATTCTTTGAGAATAATATTTATATAATTCTTTTAGAATGATTATGTATTTGCTATTTTAAACAGGACAACCACATGTTACTCATGAAGATATAGAGTGTAATATTGATTTCAGTGAAGGTACTAAATTCAATTCAGTATATTTTAATTTTGATAGAAAAATAAAATTGTGTCAGAATAAAATTTATATAATTCTTTCAGAATAATTTTGTATTTGCTATGTTTAAGCAGGACAACCACATGTTACTCATGATTATGTTTCTCCTGGTGGCACCTTGTATTGGACTCCGATTGTTTTAGACGACATCAAACCAAAAGTTTCATCAAAATTTAATTCATATGGTGAAGCAGAAACAATGTATAGAAAATATGCATTAGAATCTGGTTTTGATGTCAGGCTTGGAAGAGTCCAAAAAACGAAAAATGGGATTATTACAAATAGACATCTTGTGTGCAATCGGGAAGGAAATCTGAATACTAGTAAACTAGATACTCTAGATATTCAGCATAAAAAGACTCAAAGAAGGAAAGATTTATTTAGGAGGAATTGTAAAGCGAAAGTTGTTTTAGAAATAATTCTCGGTACTCTTAGATATGTCGTGAGTGATTTTGTAGAGCGACATAATCATGAGTTGTTTAGCAAGGGCAATATGCACTTATCTCGTTCAAAAACAAAACTTGATTATTCCCAAGAAATTTTCATTCATAATTTGTCAAAACAAGACATTGGTCCTGTAAAAGCACATAGACTGTATAGTGCTCTTCAGGTTGGTCCTTCGGTTCGAGGTGGATTGGTTACTGATTTCAAGAATGCTAGGAGGAATCTTAATTGTTACATAGGTGGGAGGGACGTGAAATTCCTTGTTGACAAGATGAATGATAGGAAGAAAAATGTCCCATCATTTACTTTTGAGTATAAAGTGTCGAACAAGAGATTGAATTCTTTATTCTGGGCTGACGAAACAGCAAAGTATAATTACAATTCATTCGGAGACGTTGTATCACTCGATGCCACATTCAGCATGAATAAGTATTTCTAACCTTTAATAATTTTCAATAAGAATTTCATTATTTTCAGTTATGTAAACTAATATTTTATTTTTTAAATAGGTATGATATGGTTTTTGTTCCGTTTACTGGCATCGATAATCACAAAAAATGTGTAACATTTGGTGCTGGTCTTTTAAGTAAAGAAGATGGAGTTTCTTATGAATGGTTGCTTAGAGCTTTTTCGAAAGCTTTTAGAAAACAACCTCAATTGGTTTTATCTGATCAAGATCCATCTTTGAAAAAAGCTATAGATAAGGTTTTCCCATTGGCACATCATAGGTTATGTATGTGGCATATAACGAAGAAGTTGCCAAATAAGGTATGCATAAAACGAATATTATTCTTATTTTTTTGGTATGATTCTACAATTATTTTCTCATATTCTACCACAATGTTTTGTTTTAACATAATCAATTGCATTAACTCTTAATTTTTCTTAGCATTCTTCAATGATTTTTTAAAATTCTACCTTCATTATCTCATATTCTACCAGAATCAATTGATTTAACAAAATCAGTGACTTTAAGTCTTACTTTTTGTTATGATTCTACAATTATCTCATATTCTGACAGAATCACTTAGTTTAACTCTTACTTTTTGTTATGGTTCTACAATTATTTTTTCATATTCTACCTTCATGTTATCATATTCTAACAGAATGAATTTATACAGATTTTATCAATTGAAGATGCAACAACCAATCAAAAATTTCGAAAGCGTTTTCACTCTATAATTTGGAATTCTAAGCTGGAACCACATGAATTCGAGAATGTGTGGCGTCAGATGTTGGAGGAGTTTAAAATTACTGATAACACTTGGATGAATACAATGTATGGTTTGCGAAAATCTTGGATCCCCACATTTTTCAAGCACATTCCAATGTCTAGTCTTATGCGAACTACATCGCTGTTTGAAAGTCAGAATTGGTCATTTCAAACCACGACATTAACCGATTCTTATCTTGTCGTGTTTATGATGACATTTGAATCAGTTATGGAACGACAACGACATAACCAAATTCTCAATGATTTTAATACTGCCACCACTTTTCCTAAATTCATTACCCGTACTCCGTATGAACCTCATGCTTCAAATGTATATACACGAAAGATTTTTTATCAGGTTCAGAAAGAGATATCAAGATCTAAAGATAATTGTTTCCAAAAGAATGTGATATCTTCCAACAGTGTTCACACAATTATTGTTATGGAGAAAACAAAGAACATAACTATTAGACAAACAAATGATGTCAGTGTTGATGACAAAGATGAGGAATACAATTACGATTGTCTTATAAGGGATACTGAATGCACGGTATATTTTTTTTCACATTAATTTTCATTTTATCATTTGCATTTAAACACTAAAAATTTACAACTTAAACATTCTCACTAATCATCTTATATTTTCCAGGTCACACACTCAACCAAAGATGGTTCGTTCAAATGTACTTGTATGCATTTTGAACATGTAGGTATCTTATGCAGACACATATTATGTGTGTTTAAGTTTTATGGCATCGGACAAATTCCTGAAAAGTACATTTTGAAACGTTGGCATAGGGATGTTATTCCAACAGAATTACTGAAAAGACGCTTCAATAATTCTTTTGACGATTCTAATTCCGACATGACTGCTATTGATATTTTTTCAACTGTTGACCGTTGTGTGTCTTTTCTGAGCCATGATGCAGCTAAGTTAAAGTTATACCTCGAAGAACAGAATAAGTTGAAAAAAAAATTCGTAGACGACTGTCCAAATCATGATCTACCAACCAGAGCAGATCATTTCAAGAAGCTTTTAGGCGTGGTTGGTCCTGATGTAGAATCTGATGTTAATGACATTCAGATATTCGTAACAAAGGCTGCGATAGTCGTGGGAACATATTAAAATCTACAAAAGAGATGATTGAGAAGGAAATCTCGAAACCTAAGAGAAAATGTGCTACATGTGAACAGATGGTTCATCATGACAAAAGAAATTGTCCTCTAAAGAATGCCCAGAAATAAGTTCCATGTTTTTTTTTCGTTTTATTAGAATGACATTTCATTTAATTTTCTCGATTCACATTCATTGTTATCTTTTATGTCGTTCAATAAAGTATTCACTTTGATTGCTAGTGATGATGACATTGTCAATCAACATAACAATATTTATCTTTTCTTATTACTTAAAAATAATCATAAAACGTAATACAAAAATTCATTCCATCGATTGTATAAATTCATTATTTTCAAAAATGTTAATACAAAATTTCCATCGATTGTATAATTATTAACAACAACCTTGAAGTATATTTTTAAAAACTTTATAACCTCTGATACACAAACACAACCTTCATATGAAAATTAATATTGCATTATATGAAAACTACATTACTAACAACAACCTTTGATTTTCACAATGCACAACATCATCATCCCATAATTTAAACAAGGCATCAACACACCCTTTATATGAAAATTAACATTCCATTATAAGATATAAGCTTAAATACTGATAACATTACTTCATAACTTCTGATAGACGTACTACTTTTTCAAACATCTAACATAAGGCAGAGTCATGTTTCAACACCCAAAAAAACAAGTTCAGCTCATGACATATCAAAGTTTATCTTACAACTTATTAAATACCACTCCAAATTCTTACCTACAACCCTTTGTTTTTCTTTTTTTCTTCCTGTTTTCAGCTGACTCTCTTAGAAGCATATCTTGTTCCAAAATATCAAGCTTATGAAATGCTTCAAAATCTTTAACTATCATAGTCTTGAACTTATTGAAATCAAATGCCAACAATCTTGCCGTGTATTTCGTCCTTAACTTAATTGTAGCAGTCACATCAGCAGGCATTTTACCTGTAAGACCACACTCCCAAAGCCCTTCATTTTCCCCCATGTAAGTTTCCATATGCCTCATGAGGTATATTCCACATTCTGTTCCAGCTTTTTCGACTAGCTAGGATATGTTCATCACCCGTCCCGCTTTAAAAGTTAACGTTTTTGCCATTGGATGATGTTGTGATATCAAGTAGTTGCAAAACAGTTTTTTCTGTCATTAAATAGAACAAATACATCAAACATACTCTTATAATATTCCTTAGAATGGAAAACTATTGATCAGAAATTTATTGATTATCTTACCACCAGGTTTGGTATCATGCCATACTTTCATTCCAAAGTTCCTGTTCTCTTCACATGATCTACTATATAGTACAAACTTGATCTCAGATCAAAGATGAGTAAGTAATACTTTCCATCATCAACTATTGGGAAGAAAACCTTGTACCCATTATAAGAAGATGTTAAGTTAATATTAATTGATGCCGCAAATATTATATTGATAAAATAAACTTACAAGTGCAACATCTCTAAAACTTGGCTTCACATTTGTTGTTCTTCAGCTCCTGTTTCATCGCCCATATCGACATCATCATGCTCATCCCGAAACTGCCTCCCGAACCCTCCCAAACTGATTTCCAATCGTTGAATCTCTAATAATTTAGCACCGTTTATATGCCCAATAGAAGGAAGCCTTTGTCTATCTTGATAGAATACTTCATGTTATACACGTACACCAACTGAAAAAAAAAACATTAACTTAATCAATACATCAATAATAAATCGATACGAAATATATATTTTCATATAAAACTATTTCAAACTTACAATTAGAAGTGTAATAGGACCACTGTAGTAGCTTGATTTGTCATCCCTTTTCCATAGTTTTTTTTTCTAGATCCCAAACAATCAAGCATATATTTACACCAATTTAACTTTGAAAAGTCTTCTACCAACACCAACTTCCTTACCACTTTTATTTGATTTGTTCCCATCAACATTGACTCGATGAAGTTGTTAACAAAAAGGGTCAAAAAATTCAGCCTAAACATCAAACTATCCTTTGTTGTAGCCTGAATCCTTCTTAAATACTCCTCACCATTGAACTTATCACAACTATATTGTCCCCTCCATTCTTCTAGAATTTGATTTCCCTTATCACACAATGGTAACTCATTGATGTCTTCTCCACCAAATGGCAACCCCATCATATCATGCACTGTTTGTTCTGTTATCTCAATAACAGAGTTTTGTAGGACAAGTCTTTTACTATCTACATCATAAACATCTAAAAGATAGTAGCTTAATTGTCCCGGATAACTTGTAATATTCACTTGTAGAATTGATCCAAAACCCATTCTCAAGATTGCTTGTTTCTGTTCGGCTGACATTCTCATAACAGCTGCAGTGATGTTATCACATTTCATTCTTGTTGGAAGGTATCTTAAACCAGGTGGGTATTCCTTATTTATTTTTCTAACATTATCTTCTCTTTCCTCTTTGACAGATTCAGCAATTCCCTTATTCTTTAAATGTTTTACAATTGGATCTCTATCAAATTGCCTCTTCGACCTTATCTCTTTTTCCAAAAGTAGTGCATTTAAAGGTTTAGGACTTGTCTTTCGTTCAACTGATTTATGAAGTTTTTTCTTTGACCTTCTTTCTCGGTTCACATGTTCTTCTTCCTGAATTTGTTCTGATACAACACACAATAGATAGTATAATGTTTAGTATTAGATAATTTGGGATTAATGTTTTATAATATAAGATATTCCTTATATTATAACAGATTAAAAATTTATTTCTATAACAAAACCATCATACACACAAAATACCGATTCAAACAGAATAAAACATTAAAATCACACAAATATATTAAAATATAATAAATTCTAACAGAATATAAAAATAAACTACAAAAACATCATAAATTTTATTTTAAAACATAACCCACTACATATTAAAATACTTATTTTCATACACATTACAGTATGCAACTAAATTATTCTACAACAATCAACTACTGTTAATTTAGAATTATACCATAATCATATTCACACTCATATGCAACATTACATTCTTTTAGAATATTACACACGTAATCTTTTCCAATATATAAGATTATGATTGTTTCAGTTTAATTCATTAATCATCTACAAACTTTGATTAATTAGAATTCTACAAGAATCAAATACATTTAATTTAGAATTCTATCAGACTCATACAATCGAATTTCACACTCATATATAATATTACATTCTATTAGAATGTTAACTAGTAAAACAAGTAGACTTATGCTAGCAGAATATCAACCATGTTCAGGTTCATATACACAAAACATTCTATTAGAATATGAAACATGTAAACTTATTCCACATCCAAGAACTATGATTTTTTCAGTTTAAGTCATTAATCATCTACAAACTGTGATTCCATTACAATTAAAAATCTGTATAAAATACTAATTAACTACTTCAATATAGAAATTTAGCTTACAATGTTAACTAGTAAAACAAGTAGACTTATGCTAGCAGAATATCAACCATGTTCAGGTTCATATACACAAAAATTTCTAGTAGAATATGAAACATGTAAACTTATTCCACATACAAGAACTATCATTTTTTCAAATTAAGTCATTAATCATCTACAAACTGTGATTCCATTAGAATTAAAAATCTGTATACAATGCTAATTAACTACTTCAGTATAGAAATTTAGCTTACAATGTTAACTAGTAAAACAAGTAGACTTATGTTATCAGAATATCAACCATGTCCAGGTTCTTATACACAGAATATTCTATTAGAATATGAAACATGTATACTTATTCCACATACAAGAACTATCATTTTTTCAGTTTAATATGCTAATTAACTACTTAAATATAGAAATTTAGCTTACAATTTTAACTAGTAAAACAAGTACACTGATTTTACCAAAATATCAACAATGTTTAGGTTCATATACATAGAACATTCTATTAGAATTTAAAACCTGTATAAAATGTTTAGGTTCATATCAACAATCACTACGATTTTTTCAGTTTACGTCATTAATCATATACAAACTGTGGTTCCATTAGAATTTAAAACCTATATAAAATGCTAACTAACTACTTAAATAAAGTAATTTAGTTTACAATTTTAACCAGTAAAACATGTAGATTTATTCTAGCAGAATAACAACCATGGTCATGTTCATATAAACAGAACATTCTGGCAGAATAACATACACAGTAATGATTCTTAAGAAAATACGAAAAAATGACACATTTTTTTTTTCAGACCACAAATCATACATGCATAAATGATTTCAAATACACTTCCTAAATTCTACTACATTTTTCGAACTAAATAAACATTAAATACCACAAAAAATTGTTACCTTCAGGTTCAGCAACGAAATCATCATTGTTGTCTTCAAGATTCAACGCCGTTTCTACTGTATTCTTGAACTTTGACTTGAATGAACTGGATCATGTACTCCTCATTGTTGCAGAACACCGTTAATATAAGCCCCCAAATGTCGATTCCGTCTTCTAGGGTTAAATGTCGATATTTAGAAGAAAAACCTTCAAACGATCTTCCGATTTTGAAGACTGATTACAATAAATCAGAATGTTTTTCAACCTCCTAAGGATTTGGGTTCTTGATTTTGTGAGTATGCGAGATATTTGGGATTATCGGTTGATCATTCCATATTATCCACTGTTTCCTAATTAAATGACGGGGCAAAATACCATTCTATCCTTGTTTGACCGGTCAATTGATTAAAGCCCATTTATTTGATTTTTTTCTATTTAATTTAAAAAGAATATCACTTACTTAAATTACCACAAATGATTGGCCTACAATGATTTACATAGGCACACAATACTTAACAAAAACAAAATAACCTAACCCTATATATATATATATATATATATATATATATATATATATATATATATATATATATATATATATATATATATAAATGAAGGTTTTTTTACCACATGTCATCTTCTCTTTCATTTGGACACATGACAATTTCTAACATTTTTAAATTTTCTATTTTCCACTTGTTATTTTATTGTATTTTTTATTTTATTAAATTAAAATTCCACATTTAATATGTAAGGTAATATATATGTAGGATATTTATTAGAAATGATTTATATATGTAATGTATCTAATACATTAAAGCCTCTTTAATTTTAATAATTCAAAAGATTCCTTATTTTTCTTATAAATTCAAACTTTTCAAATTGTTAAAATTTTATATTTAAATTTTTTTAAATAAACTAATATAATATATGGGTCTCACACCTAATATATATATATATATATATATATATATATATATATATATATATATATATATATATATATATATATATATATATATATATATATATATATATATAACCACATTAAAAATTAAACAGTAGACGGATGTAGTATAGGGACCAAAAATTGTAATTTACTCCTGTGCCACAATAAATTCTTCGAAATAAGATCGGATATTTTAAGAGTTGGCCCCATGTCTTCCGGATGTGAAAAGAAGTTACTAGATGCTCCTAGTTTCCTTTTCTCTTCCCCGTTCTTTCCAGAACTATCTTCCTCTTCCACCTCTCCACGTTCCTCTCTACCGTATAAATCCTCTATCGAAATGCTCTCTTCGTCATTCCTCAGTAACAGAAGTTCTCGATTCATACTTGTAGTGTTCAATCGCGCTAGGATATTCGAATCAGATCATCAACAGAAATCAAAATGGATATCAGTCTGATGGGTTTCGACACGCCGTTTTTTCGCCACCTCCATCACATCCTCGACGCCAACGAAGACAACAACACCAACAGCAAATCAAGCAATGCCGGACCTACTCGCGCTTACGTACGTGACGCCAGAGCAATGGCTGCAACTCCGGCCGATGTGAAGGAGTATCCCAACTCTTACGTCTTCATCGTCGACATGCCGGGTTTGAAGTCCGGAGATATCAAGGTCCAGGTGGAGGAAGACAACGTGCTTGTGATAAGTGGAGAGAGGAAAAGGGAACATGATCAGGAAGAAAAGGAAGGAGTGAAGTACGTGAGAATGGAGAGGAGGATCGGTAAGTTTATGCGGAAGTTTTCGTTGCCGGAAAATGCTAATACGGATAAGATATCTGCGATTTGTCAAGATGGGGTACTTACCGTCACGGTGGAGAAACTACCGCCGCCGGAGCCGAAAAAGCCGAAGACGATCCAGGTTAACGTTGCTTGAAGAACCAAATCGAATTGCTGGTATGTCGGTAATCAGTGAAATTCTATAAATAATCTGGATTCTGTCAATAGGTAGGATCCTAGTGTAATCGTATGGGTAATTTGGGTTTGATCTTGAAGAACCGGTTATTCCATATCTGTAATGGTTTGTTTGTTTTGCTCTGTTTGCTTTAATCAATCTGTTGTTGGGTTTTTCATTTCAATTTCTTAGGTCGTTTTGGGTTATTTTGTTTTCTAAGTATTGTAATGGTAGATCGATGGTTCAATTCTATAAATAATCTTTTGATTCTGTTACCCACATTAGGAAGCAACAAGAAGTAACTAAACCCAGAAATGGATTCCAAGTTAAAATCTCATGTTGTTCATGTTGATGATGATGTCTAGAAGCCTTATGACTGTATGTACAATTAATTGCCTTCCACTGATGCCAAGGTTCTTGTGGTATAATTGCGATTGAAGTAGGAAGAATCTTCAGGGAAATGAAGATTCTGGTGCTTCTTCTTAATTTCCTATGGATAAAAGATTGAATCCAAAGAAAGGAACATGTAAGACATGCATTATGAAGAATAACATTATCAATCAAATTGATATTGATATTTCCAGCCTCATAAGCCTTATTTTGATGACCACTAGGAAGGATTTTGAACCGAATTTTGATTCGATTGAGAAGATTGTGAACCAATAAAATGAATAAGTGAACAATAAGAAACAAAGTAATAATGATCTGTAAAAAATGATGAAATGATGATTGGTTAAACGAGCTCCGATACCATGTTTGTGTTTGAAGAGATTAAAGAGAGAATGTAGGAATCTTTCATTGAGAATGAATTTCTTAAGTTACAAATAACTCAAGCTACTACTTATATATACGATAAAGAGCGGGAAATAAATATCTGCTAACTAACAACTAACTAACAAATTTGTAACAGCCTTGCATACGTGGCAGATGGATCAACTAACTATACTCTAAAAACTTGGAGCAAGCATGAAGCATGAGATAAAGAAGACACGTTTTGTAGGGTCAAAATAGTGGTCATTTCAGCATGGGCTTCCGGATAACAATCAAATGGTGTTGCTATACGAACCTTTCACTTACATAAATTGTCAAATTAAGGGTACATAGATACTATTACACTAACAAATGGGGTACACAAATCAATTTTTTTTTTTTTGAGGGGGAGGGGGGGGGGGGGGGGGGGGGGGGTTCCTTATAGAATTTCCCTTTATAAATTGTATATGATATATAATATTTTAAGAACCTATCATATACGCATCATATTATCCTGTTATATATCATTCTAGCTTTATTTGTTTTATCATTGTTATATAATAACCATTTGACTAATTTTTATATTTTTATTTTATTATAACCTAATCATTATTAACTTTATTATTTAATAATTACATTTTTATTACTAAATTTATTAGTATTAATAATTTTAAATTTATTTTTTATAAAAAACAGATAACAATAATATTGTTTTTATAATTTACTAATATAAATAATATTATAAAAAAATAAAATTCCAAATAAATTTTCATCATTTGTTATCTTTGTTTTTAGTCGTAAGCCCACAAATTGAATAGATTTTTTTTTTTTAAAATTTCCATAAACTTAATATCATTGATTGTAAAACAAATATAGATATTATTATAAGAAAATTAAATTCCAAACAAATTTTCATCATTTTTTTTTAAAATTTTAAAGATTACATAAAATCTGAGAAAAAAAATAAACATCTAATCATCTATAGTCATAAAAGATCTTTATGTAGGTTTTAGCTGCTTATAGAATTCTAGACGTGCCTTATACATGGTTTGTCATTCAGTTGCGGATGTGACTTTGTGGTGGATCCATAATGTTGAATTGGGAGGCATCAGATACTCTCCTTCTAATTGTACCATCACATAGTAATTTTTTTTATACATGTGCAAATGTAAGGACATGATGATTTTGAAACTCTCTATGACTTCTCTATAGAGGGAAAAAGTTACAGAGCCTACTGTGGTAAAAAAATTAGACGATCACACCAAATTTGTTGGCTATCAGAATACCCGTCTCAAGCATACGCATATAGTGTTATGGTGGTTTTGTCATATCTGTCATAAAGAAAGACAACGACCCAAGTACTCCATCGCGTCTAGTGAAAACTCTAGAATAGTCTTCATATGAAGTCAATAACTCGTCATATAATTAATGACGAATGACAAACCACTCATTTTCATCATACCCAAGATAAACGACTGCCGATAAAAAACCAAAATTTCCATCACCCTTTACATTTTGTATATACGTGATGTAAGGATGAAATATTGATGGAATTTTCTTCAACAATGAACTATGTTCCATCCGTGGTTCCTCCTTCAAGTTAAACTGGTACAACCATCGGCCTCGTTTGTGACAACCCGTTGTTTCTTTTTTTTTTTTTTTTTTTAATAAAGCCATAATCTCCAAGTATGTTTATTCAATATATATGCAAGGTTTTGGAATATCATGTTAAAATAGGAGGGTATAATCTTCATACTTAACAAAAAATCACACATGATTAGTCCTAACACACATTAGTTTAAAGTTAAAGGGGTTAGTTTGGAGTTAATTCAAAGTCTAAGGCATGAAAACACTCCAAAAGAGGGTTCACGGCCATAAAGCACTCCTTAAATGGAGTTTACGACCAAAGAACACCCCAAAAAGGGTGTTCACGGTCCAACCATGAACAAATAATGTGGTTCACGGTCCAATCTTGAAGGAGTGATGTAGTTTGTGACCAAAGTGGAAAAGAAACATGTGTTCATGGTTCAATTCATCCGTAAACACCCCCTTAATGGGCTAATATCCATTTCAAACCCAATAAGCCAACTATAAACACCTTAGGCCCAATTTCTTTTCAACCGTAAACACCTCCTATATATATGGTTTTACACTCTGATTAATTCATTTCACACACTTTCAACCGTAAACAACCCCAAATCTCTCTCAATCTTCAAGCGTGAACAACCCCAAATTCTCTTAATCTGCAAGTGTTTATGGTCCCATTTCTTCAAATCTTCATAATTTCCTTAAAGAACACTCATATATGTATTCAAATCTTCATATGGCATTCATATCTTCATGATCCAACCGTAAACCCCCAAGCATCCAACCGTGAACCCATTTTTCAACCATAAACCCATTTTTCCAACTTTCCAATTTAACCCCCCACATATCTCCAATTTATTTGTAAGTCCTCTCAGACTTAAATAATAATTTAACACATCAACTAAATTAATATTATTATTAATTTAAATGCGACGTCAAATATAATTATTTTAGGGCAACGTTATTAGCACGTACGTATACCCGGGAATCGTCGCTACAACTCGCTAACTCCAATTAACGCACATTCAAAGTGAGTTCATACTCCTATGCCTTTACTATTTTTAACGTTTTCAGGGGGATATTACAAGCTAAACATAAATGATTTTGTGAATTTATACAAAAGAATTTCAACATATTTAAAACTTATGCAATTGATACAACCAAAATATTTCCATATGTTATAAAATATTTAGATATTTTATCCCATTTGTAATATGTTGAGCATAAGGGACGTTTTCAACTTATAGTCATAATTGCATAGTTTTCAGATCAAAACATGAACCAAATACATAACATACGTGCAAACTATAATAGGTATAGTTTGGGATTTCAATATACCGTATTACAAATTCAGGATTATACATTAACACTCATATAAATTATGACGTGTATAGTTTATGGTATACATTACTACTATCTGAATACAAGAGTACCATACTAAATAGTTATTTAAGTATAATTATTTATACTCTACAAAACCTACGTTTAGATTTAAGTACAAGTGAACATTACATTACACGTAAACTAGTTAATACAAGGTTGTGAGACATCACTTCATTTGTACCCTTCGGGGTACGGGTTAAATCTTATCATAGTATAACCAACGTCTCCTGGAGGGAAAGCGTGAAATTTATGAATAGATCTATTCGGGACTGACAATCCCACACCTAAACTGCTAGCTACAGTTAGGTAGACATGCTTGGGGTGAAAAATATCATACCGTCCGACGCCTGAAGAACGTCGCAGAGGTCATCAGTCATATCAAGCATGGTTATACGACTCACAATAGTATAAACTAACCTTTGTTTATGAGCTTTCATTTCTTCATTAGTTTTATTCTAATTAATAGAACTATTATACACTACACTGGAGGATTCCAGGGATTACAATTCATGGTTTTATTTTAAGTAATAAAACTACTATACATACTGGTGGTAACCAAGGTTTTCAAACAGAACATTCAATACATTACTAGTGATAGCCAGGGCTTCATTCAAAAGTGATGCGTTGATGCAATATAGTGATAGTGTTTTTCCTAATTTACCCTTGGCCGACATTGTATTCAAATAGGAGTAAAGCCCAATTTTAGTTTATTTTGTTTTTTTATTTAGTCTTTATCTGTTGGGGTTTTCTAGTTGTATTAGGATTGCTTAGCTATAAGTACTGGGTCAAAAACGTGCATCAGGTTTTTTGGTGTGATAGGTTTTGAATTCGTTTTGTTTTGAAATAAAAACTCGAGATCAGTTTCTCAATTCTTGGTCGTCAGGCACACGATAATGCCCCTGTTCTTTGTGTTTGACAATACGCCTAGTTAAATTGTCTTATCCTGTGGTCACAGACTACATCAGGTGGTATCAGAGCCAAACATCCATGGCAGGCGAAGAAACCGATTCTGGACGAATCGTTAAGATCGAACAAACCCTCCAAACCCTCCAAAAATCCTTGCAGCAAATTATAGAATGTTTAGCACTTCTTACAACCAACAACAATCAGAATCGTAGGGAGAAAGCAAACCAAGAAGCACGCAATCGCAATAACCAACCACCACTCGTATAGTTCATTCGCAACCAGCAACCCATTCAACGACCTCCTCTAATCATCCATGCTTATGATCGAATACGGATGCAGGAACAAGAACAGAACAGGGAAGACTCCGATCTAGAAGAAGATGACGGTGATGAAGGTGCGAGAGGGCGTCCAGGTCTACGTAGGGATGCACATGATTTCGATTATCGCCAAAGAGCCAAAGATGTACCCTCTTTCAGTGGAGCCATGAACATCGAAGGCTTCCTAGACTGGATGAATGAGCTGGAGAATTTTTTTTTTCAATTCTATGATATCCCGGGAGATAAACGGGTCACTCTCGTGGCTTACAAACTCAAAGGAGGAGCTTAGGCTTGGTGGAAGAACCTGCAAACAACGCGAGAACGACAAGGTAAATTTCCTATTACTTCTTGGGATCGAATGGAACGTGAACTAAAGCGCAAGTTCTTACCCCCTAATCATGTTCAAATTTTATTCAACATGTTTCGAAATTGCACGCAAGGAGATCGATCAATGGAGGTTTACACCACCGAATTCCATCGATTAGCCGCTCAGAGTGACCTCACAGAAACCAAATCACAACAGGTCTCGCGCTATACTAACGGATTACGCCCTCCGATTCAAGATAGAATATCCCTAGTAGCAATATATACATTGGATGATGCGTATAATCTAGCTATCAGGGCTGAAACAGAATTGGCAAAGAGTAGTAAAACCTTTTCATTCCCTGCTAATCAGAATAAAGTCACCAATGGGTCAACATCACAACGAACAGAAAACAGCCAAGTGGTTACAAAAACACCAGTACCCGACAAGGGTAAAGGCGTCACTGCTACCGCTACTACCACCCTGAAATCCACCAACTCTTACGCTCGACCCATACCAGGGAAGTGTTTAAATGTGGCATCTCGGGTCATCGATCTAGCGATTGCAGAGGAACAACAACCGAAGTTAACCTTACCGCGATAGAAGAAGGAGAAGTTGATGATGAAGTTGTTAGTCAAGAGGGTAACAACGAAGAAGTTGAGATTTGTTTTGCAGCTGACGAGACTTTTTGTGAGGATGACACTGCTAAATCATGTGTCATCCGACGCATTATGCTTGCACCTAAAGTAACTGAAGAACCCTTGCAATGCCATAACATGTTTCAGACTCGTTGTGCAGTACATCAGAAGATATTTGACGTTATTATTGATGGTGGGAGTACAGAAAATATTGTTTCTCGAACAATCTTGCAACAACTCAAACTACCTACCAGAAGGCATCCGCACCCATACAAAATAGGATGGATCAAATCAATTGGAGAGATCCGCATCATTGGTCAATGTAAAATCCCTTTTTCTATTGGCAAATATAAAGATGAATTGTGGTTTGATGTTGTGGACATGGATGCATGTCATATTCTGCTTGAGCGACCTTGGGAATTTGATAAGGATGCGATACACAAGGTCAAGGAAAACACATACTCCTTTAAGGTTAATGGGGTGAAGATGATTTTAGTCCCTTTGATAGAATCTAGTAAACCCACGACCCCTCATCACGATGTGAAGAAAAATAGCCTGGTGGTGTTGTCTCATCGAGATTTTGAAGAAGAGATAAAGGGGAATTTGTCATTTATTCTATTGTTGCTACAGGTTCTATCCGGGAGGGGGCCGAAAATAACATTCCTGCCAAATTAACACCTATCGTATCAAAGTTTAAGTCCCTTATTCCCAGTGAATTACCAGCAACAATTCCACCCATGCGTGATATTCAACACCAAATTGATTTCATTCCGGGATCTAAGTTACCCAACCTAGCACACTATCAGAAGAGCCCAAAGGAGAACCAAATACTACAATAAAAGGTTGAAGATTTATTGAAAAAGGGTCTCATTCGTGAGAGCATGAGTCCTTATGTTGTTCCCGCTCTGTTGGTTCCAAAGAAAGATGGTAGTTGGCGAATGTGTGTTGATAGCAGGGCCATCAACAAGATAACAGCGGCATACAAATTTCCAATTTCCCGATTAGATGACATGTAAGACATGTTGGAAGGGTCCAATGTGTTTTCTAAACTCGACCTACGAAGCGGGTATCATCAGATCTGTATTCGCCCTGGTGATGAATGGAAGACAACATTTAAAACTAAAGATGGTCTCTACGAGTGGCTGGTCATGCCTTTCAGTTTGTCCAACGCTCCTAGCACTTTCTCTCGACTCATGAACCAAGTGTTAAAACCTTTCCTTTGATCTTTTGTGGTCATTTACTTTGATGATATTCTCGTGTATAGTAAGACAGAGAGTGAGCATCTTCTACACCTCACGGAGGTTCTTCCTGTTTTGGACAGTAATAAACTTTATCTCAACCTAAAGAAATGTAGATTCTTGACCAATCAGCTACTATTTTTAGGTTTTATCATTACTACGGATGGAATTCGAGTAGATGAGGAAAAAGTACGTGTCATACGCGAGTGGCCGGTTCCCAAAACCATTAGTGAAGTCCGTAGTTTTCATGGACTTGCAACCTTTTATCGGCGATTTGTTCGAAATTTTAGTTCTATTATGGCTCCTATCACCTAGTGTCTGAAAAAGGGTCATTTTCAATGGGGAAATGCAGGTACTCGAAGTTTTGCCCTCATCAAAGAAAAGTTGACTTCTGCTCCTTTACTAGTTTTGCCCAATTTCGATAAACTTTTCACTTTAGAGTGTGATGCATCGATTATAGGCATTGGTGCTGTTTTGTCCCAAGATAGTAAACCTGTGGCATTCTTTAGTGAGAAACTTAGTGAGGCACGACAAAAGTGGACTACTTATGAGTTAGAATTTATGCAATTTATAGATCCATACAACGTTGGGAGTAGTATCTGTTCCATCATGAGTTTAATATTTATATAGACAACGAAGCACTTAAGTATTTTAATAGTCAACAAAAATTAAATCGCATGCATGGGTGGTGGGTTTCATATCTGAAGCGTTTTTCGTTTGTTTTAAAACATAAATCCGGTGATCAGAACAAGGTGGCTGATGCGTTGAGTCGTCGAGCTGAGTTATTAGTAACCTTACGGACAGAAATCCTTGGTTTCGAAGATTTGAAGGAGTTATCGCTGATGATGAAGATTTTAAGAAGATATGGAGCAGCAAGATAGTTCCACCTATGTTTAAGCTTGATGGTTATCTGTTCTATGATCATCGTCTATGTATTCCCCGTACTTCTTTATGAGAGGAACTTATCAAAGAATTGTATGGGGGCGGATTAGGAGGCCATTTTGGAAGGGATATGACTATTGCGTTAGTTGAAGAGTGTTATTTTTAGCCGCAATTACGACGAGATGTGGGTCGATTTGTTGCTAAATGTGTTATTTGTCAGAAAGCCAAAGGCCAATCCCAAAATACTAGTTTGTATACTCCATTGCCTATTCCTGACGGCCCTTGGGAAGATATTTCTATGGATTTTGTTTTAGGTCTTCTCAAGACAACAAGAGGAAATGATTATGTGTTTGTGGTAGTTGATCGTTTCTCCAAAATGTACCATTTTATCCTTGCAAGAAAATGGCAGATGCGTCTAATATTGCCTTAATATTCTTTCGGGAAATAGTATGTTTACATGGCATTCCTTTAACAATCACATCTGATCGTGACTCCAAGTTTCTTAGTCATTTTTGGCGCACTCTTTAGAGGTTATTTCAGACCACGCTCCAATTTAGTACCTCTTTCCATCTCCAAACAGATGGGCAGACTGAAGTGGTGAACAAAACCTTAGGGAATTTAATAAGGTGTCTTTGTGGTGATCGCCCTAAACAATGGGACCAATTTCTCGCTCTAGCTGAATTCGCTTTTAATAACATGGTCAACAGGTCAACTGGTAAATCTCCTTTTCAGATTGTTTACCAAAAGCAGCCTAAACATCCACTAGATCTTATCCAGTTACCTGCGTTGCCTGGGCATAGTTTCGCAGCTGAAATTTTGGCTAAAAAAATCGAAGCAGTCCAAGAAGAGGTGAAACAAAAGCTAGTGTTGTCTAATGCTAAGTATAAAGAAGCATGTGAGAAACATCAACGTGAGAAAGTATTTGAAGTGGGTGATCTCGTTATGGTTCATTTACGAAAAGAACGGTTCTTAGTGGGTATGTACAACAAGCTCAAGATGAAGAAAATTGGACCTTGCAAGATACTTCGGAAAGTGAATGATAATGCCTATGTTGTTGATCTACCGGATGGCTGGTCGATTTCGCCTACGTTTAATGTGTCTGACCTCACGATTTTTCAGCCAGATCTGCCTTTGTATCCGGATAATCACTCGAGGACGAGTTCTTTTTCATGCAGGGGAGAATGATGCGTTGATGCAATATAGTGATAGTGTTTTTCCTAATTTACCCTTGGCCGACATTGTATTCAAATAGGAGTAAAGCCCAAGTTTACTTTATTTTGTTTTTTTATTTAGTCTTTATCTGTTGAGGTTTTCTAGTTGTATTAGGATTGGTATTGTTTAGCTATAAGTACTGGGTCAAAAATGTGCATCAGGTTTTTTGGTGTGATATATTTTGAATTCGTTTTGTTTTGAAATAAAGAGTTGAGATCAGTTTCTCAATTCTTGGTCGTCAGGCACACGATAGTGCCCCTGTTCTTTGCGTTTGACAATACGCCTAGTTAAATTGTCTATTCCTGTAGTCACAGACTACATCAGAAAGCAACAATATACAATACACCTGGTAGTAACCAGACATGCTAGTTAATACTTCATGGAACACAGTAACAAACTTATATGTTAGAAAATATTGGATTTTCTGGGAAGCATCCAAACATTTTTATACAGACTTCAATGACAGGTTTTTATTACAAAGACATTCTTATCAAACCACCAGCTTTATGCTGATACTCTTTTCAAAACTTCGTATATTCTCAGGAAATCAGTAGGCAGGTACTCCCACATCATTTTGAGAAGACGGAGCGTATAGAGTCACGCCTTTATATTTTGTTATACTTTTGATGTATACAAACTATGTATCATAGAAATGTAAATATCTTATATATATATATATATATATATATATATATATATATATATATACACACACATATATATATATATATATATATATATATATATATATATATATATATATATATATATATATATATATATATTCAATGTTATGGTTGTGTTTACTTTGATTACTATGACACAATTGTTGTGATACTTTACATGGCGTCCTCCACCCCCAAACGTTTCCGCTGTATTGGTTTGGGGGTGTGACATCGTTCAAGTCAAACTGCTACGACAATTGGCTTATTGGTTCATCATTTGTGCCCATGTAGAATTAACTAAGTCTTGCCGGTTCATTGGTCAAGTCGATGAATGATGAGCTATGCCTAGGTGATTCCTGACTCAAGTCTGAACAACTGTATCAATGAGGAGCTTGGCTTTGATGCTAAACACAGTTCACTTTTGGGCATCCGCAATTTTTTTTCTTAACCGAAGGTTAATTGATCATAATTTTTGATGGATCAGGTGTCTCTTCCATCTTTCTTATATAATTGTATTTGACATGATTTGGTTGATTGTTGAATTTTTCATAAAACCTTTCCATATGATGATCTACATTAAGATTGCTATAATCCACATATCCACAAGGCTTGAAATCAAGCGCTCTCTAAAAAAAATAAATTGAATCTGAAAGAATAGGCGAACATGTAGTAAAAAGACAAAATATTACCGAGTGGTTATACATATGAAACTTTTAAATTTAATACAATAGATTTAACGTACACGCACCAACATAAATCACATGTTCGTGAGCACATGGTATTTCAAAATACGTCTTCAATTGACAACCACAATTCTCAGGAGTTTGTACAAATCCTTTTGAATGATGAAGCTCTTCTAAGATGTTATCCAAAGTATGCTTTGAAACATGATGTCGTAGTGATTTGAATATCGAATCCTTAAACTTTGGCTTACAAATGCATGCTCATTGTGAAACTATCTTTGATAGTAGTGTCTTCTAACTGTACAACTGTTTCATTAACATATATGAATTTTTCCAAATCACATTTTCTAGATGCTAGGCGTTTTTTCATCTTAGCGTGTTAGCTCTCATTTGTTGTTGAATTTCAAAAACACAATGACAGATTTGTCGGGATACTTTTCCAACCAAGCATTGTAAAGATAGCCATATATATCTCAAATGTGAATGCAAATCAAATTAGTATGGCTGAGTGAGTATTAATGGTTAAAGAACATAAGAGTTTAGGATATATATTAATAATACTTGGATTTTTTGGACAATAAGGCCTGAAGGTCTGCATAGGCTTGCATATATGCACTCGGTGTAGGAGACTCGACTAATTTCTTCCACTTGAGATGAAGAGAATCCCCGGTCTTTTGTGATTTGATACATGGCCAACAAATGTTTTTTATATCTTTGAATATATGACACCTACAAAGTAAATGATTACTTTGTGGAAAAACATCTTCGCACACTTCCATCAACGCCAAATCTCTATCGGTGACATTGACACGAGGACAAAAAGAGTTGTTAATCGTCAATTTCAAACAAGTCAACGGCCACTATATTTTCTCGTTTTTTCAATATGCATGAATACAAAGGCTATTGAAAACGTCTTACTTGTAGAAGTGACACCAACAATCTCCAAAAAAGGAAGATTATACTTATTTGTTTTGTATGTAGCATCCATCAACACCACATGTGGAATTGCTTGTCATATCTGCAACGATATTGGGTGCATAAAAAATAACTCTTCTAACTCGTTATTACATTCGTTAAAACGATACTCAAAATTGTACCCTTTAGTATGCAAAATTCGTATAACATTTTATATCGGGGTTCTAACTTCTCGTGTTGAGATATCTTGGGGGCAATTCTATATAGTTCTCAGTGAAGGCACATCATTTTCATTTTGCTGCTTTAGTTTTGACAAAATATCTAGTGATTTCACATTTAGCTTTCTCTAATCTTGCACCAAACAAGTCTTTTTATCTGATAATCGCATTGCAAACGGACGACCCTCCATATATATATATATATATATATATATATATATATATATATATATATATATATATATATATATATATATATATTGATGGTTCGTGATTGTGCTTACCACGTACGACCCTTAACGTCTAACCATCATATGCCTTCAAATACCTTCATACCAACTTGAATGGACAATTTTTTTTATTTCCACATCTTTACTACCAGGTATACCACCATGATCACAACAAAGAAATACTTTAGAGGTGAATCCAAAAGTTACATCATTTGATTGTTTAGTGACGATAACAAAACCTTGAGAACGCACCGCATTTTGCACCCAATTCTCCGAATCTTCACAAGATCTAAAATCTATAAAAATTAAGAGAAACATTTAATGTTAAAAAAATCGATAAATACATCAAATACTTATACACATATAAATATAAGATTACAAATCCTACTTCATAGATAGAAAATTCCAAAGTATTCGTCATTTTTTTCCTAAAAAATCGAATTAGAAAAATAATAATTATAATTAAAAGTGATTAAAAAGTTTAATTAAAAACACGACATTAAAAATTTTGATTAAATATTTAGAGTTTAAGTAGCCTAAATTATGATTTTTTTAGCCCAAGAGTGCATTAAAAGTCTAGTCCGTTTTGTCCAAATGTATTATTAAAACGCTAGTTTTTTTGGAGACTCGTTTTTCCGTTCCAACTAAATCCATCTCTCTCTCTCTCTCTCTCTCTCTCTCTCTCTCTTTTGTTTGTTCATTACAACAGCCGCCCATAAGAACACCGTCGCTGCCGGACCACCGAGTCGCCGTCGTCGGACCACCTAGCCACCTAGTCGTTGACTTGCCTCGTTCTTCTGATCTGTCTCCGACTCTCTCTCCCTCTTTCTCTCTCCATCTTTCTCGTGCGTACCAAGTCACCCCCTCAGTGGACAATAGACACCACCGAGTTGCCGCCGTCGGACCACCAAACCACCAAGTCACTGACTATCATCGTTCTTCCAATCTGTCTCTGGCTATCTTTCCCTCTTTCTCTCTCCATCTTTCCCGGACATATATATATATATATATATATATATATATATATATATACACACACACACACACATTGACTTGGCGGCATTACATCGACACAGGGAGGGAGGCAGCCACTGGTGGAGGTGGAGGTGGTTCCGACGACGTAGTTAGTTATAGTGATCGGCTCCGATGATAACTATTAAGATTGATTTTTATGAGAGAAAGAGAAAGAACTTACAATGATTACTCCGACGACATTTTTTGGCTCGCAAAGTATTTTCCGGCGATGCATTTAGCTTATAGGTTATTTTTTGTGAATGACTTTTTATTTTTTATGTAACTGAATAGTAAAATTTATAGTAATATAAACTTAGTTTTTATGTGGTTTTTTTTGTATTTTTCTTGGAAATTTAAACTTGACAGCTCATAAAAACTTCTTGAAAATTTAAATTTGACTACATGGGAAATGTGTAAAATTAGACCGCTATGTGGTAAAAATAGGTTGGTGTGTAAAAAAAATCCTAAGTCTGAACGGAGTGGGGTTCAGGACTCGCTATAAACAAGAAAACACCGCCCCCCTAGCTCTCGTTAGAGGACTCGCCAAGATTCACTCGTCAATTGTATGGCGTGTAGAGAGAGTAGACAATAGAAGATTTTGATTGGCGCAGAGGAATTGCATGCAAACAGTTTGACTACTTTTTCCCAGTGACTTTATTTAATATATTTTTGTCTCCCAGTGACTTTATTTAACTTACTTTCTACTGCACAAATTAATTATTTTCGGCAGTTTATTTGCATGCAAATTCAATTGTTCATTTAATTTTCCAGCCACTTTATTCGCATGCAAATTCAATTGTTCATTTACCATTAAACGTTTTCTAACAAATAAAAATTAAAATTTTCATCTACCATTCAACTACTAAATCATACCACATTCTTAACATTTCACACACACAAAATATCACTATCTCAATTCTCCAACACAAAAAATGTCTTCATCTCAAACAAAAAAACCCCAAGAACCAACAAAAAGAAATCTTCAAACCTTCCATCACTACACCTTCCACCTCCAAACACTCAATCAACAAACCTTCCATCCCCAAACCTTCCATCACCACCATGTTACCGACCATCATTTGCCAATTCACTCTCCCGCTAACTTCTACCTTCCTACAATGGCTCCGCAAATGTTTCCATTTAATCCCTTCTCTTCTCAACCAATGGGATTTTACCACAACTAATATTTACCAACACCTCGTCCGGATATGGATCTTGATCCGTTTGAAACGGTTCAAGAAACTCAATTCTTTTCTCAACCCCAACCGCAAACTAACTTTCAATCTCAACCACGCTGCCTACTCGACGAGTCATCCGATTCTTTTGATGAAGTCCCCGTTGAAGATCCAGTTCAAGAATCCTTTCAAGAGCCCAAAGTAGAATCAGAAGATTGACTGTGGCTGGACTCCGAAGTTTTGCTTCGTTTGGACATCCCCGCGTAATCGTTTGGACTTTTTAGATCTAGCCATTTTTTGTTGCCCTTCCCAACTCCCCAAAACGATTCATTAACAAAAGGTTTTCCAACTTTCTCTTTGTAAATCTTTCGAAACTTAGCCATGACATCCACCTCAGTTGCACCACTGTGGGGATTTTTCATCGCGTTCATGTATATATCGTTGAACTCCATTGCGGCTCGGTTGGTGTTCCTCCACTTCGAGTAAAGTAAATCAGGGTTATGGTACTTCTTATTCATGCGGTTGCAAAAGTTAATCCAAACTTTTTGTTTGAAGGTTGTTGAGTCTTGGTCTTTCCCGTGGATCGGGTCCTCCGACACATCCAACCATTATTGAGCTAGTTCCCTTTCTTCATCATCCGTCCACCCTCTACTTGGACCCCCTCCATTTTTTTTGTGCGTGTGATTCTACTTCAGGCACTTAAAAGGATTTTTGAACTGGATCTTCAATGGGGACTTCATCAGAAGAATCGGATGACTCATCGAGTAGGCAACGTTGTTGAGATTGAAAGTTAGTTTGCGGTTGGGGTTGAGAAAAGAATTGAGTTTCTTGAACCATTTCAAACGGATCAAGATCCATATCCAGACGAGGTGTTGGTTGAGATTGGTTGTGGTAAAATCCATTGGTTGAGAAGAGAAGGGATTAAATGGAAACATTTGCGGAGCCATTGTAGGAAAGTAGAAGTTAGCGGGAGAGTGAATTGGTTGATCAAATGATGGTCGGTAACATGGTGGTGATGGAAGGTTTGAGGATGGAAGGTTTGTTGATTGAGTGTTTAGAGGTGGAAGGTGAAGTGATGGAAGGTTTGAAGATTTCTTTTTGTTGGTTCTTGGGGTTTTTATTGTTTGAGATGAAGACATTTTTTGTGTTGGAGAATTGAGATAGTGATATTTTGTGTGTGTGTGAAATGTTAAGAATGTGGTATGATTTATAGTAGTTGAATGGTAGATGAAAATTTTAATTTTAATTTGTTAGAAAACATTTAATGGTAAATGAACAATTGAATTTGCATGCAAATAAAGTGGCTGGGGAATTAAATGAACAATTGAATTTGCATGCAACTAAACTGCCGAAAGTAATTAATATGTGCAGTAAAAGGTAAATTAAATAAAGTCACTGGGAGACAAAAATAGATTAAATAAAGTCACTGGGAAAAAGTAGTCAAACTATTTGCATGCAATTCCACTGCGCCAATCAAAATCTTCTATTGTCTTCTCTCTCTACATGCCATACAATTGACGAGAGAATCTTGGCGAGTCCCCTAACGAGAGCTAGGGGGCAGTTTTTTCTTGTTTATAGCGAGTCTTGATGACCCGGTGGCGAACCCCACTCCGTTTAGCCTAAGAGTGTCACCACTCCCTTAGCCTAATATTTTATACTAGTCACAACCATGCAAGCTATATGTGTAACGAATTCTTACCCATTCCTAGGGATCAATCAAAATCCACTTAAAACCAATTGAAAAATGAGTATGCACAATGGTTGGTTCTTGGTTTTTCAATTTTTTTTGGTTTCGGTTATTTCAGTTCTTAAATTTGTGGGTACCAAGTTTAGAACTGACATGTGAAGGGACAAAAGATAAGATGCCCGATTTCTTTTGATTTATTCTCTCCTAGTGACTCCTTCTTTCTTTTTTCTTATCCTATGTTAACGTCGTTTGCGACATGACCCATTTGAGCAATAAAAATATAGGAGAAAATTAGTTTATTAATTTATTATGATTTAATAAGATAATTGGAGATTACTTTTGAATTAATTAAATAGTTCTAATTAATTAAATGGGTTGAATATTATTTATTTCATAAGTAATTAATTTGAATATTCCAGAACCTTCCAAAATTAGTGTAGGGATGAAAATCCTTAAGGATAGATATTATCATTGGGAATCTGAATGGCTTAAGGATTAAACTCGAGGCTATAAATAGGATGCTAGGGATCAAACTCTAAGACTCCTAACCTCTCAAGATTTTGTCGAAGCCTTTATTCTCTTTCTCTTTACGAAAATAATAACTCTTTATCGGGTTATTGTGATTTTTGAAATTACCCCCTCTCCTAGGGTTATTGGTGTCTTGGGTGTGAAGAAAAAAAAAAGAATTCCTACTTTGGGCCCTCATCATCCAAGCAAAGTGGCATTTACTAGATCTCAAGCAAGGAATCAGGAAGAACAAGATCAAGAGGTTCGTAATTTACAGTTTTCATAAGTTGGTTGCTATAATAGAACAAACCTAGATATGTTAGCGTGCATGTACACATAGGTTTTTGTTTGGTTTCTGCTGCCATACTTAGTGTGTATAGTTGCAATAAAACCCATCAGATTAAATGTTGAAACTTTAACATTTGGAGACATGGGACAAATACTGTTAAAAGGATTAAAGTATTATTGAGCAAGTGTTGACACACTTAAATGAAGTTGGACCAGAAAAAAAATTATGAATAGGGAAGGATTAGGTGTGGAAACTTTCAAAGGTAAGTGTAAAAAATGTGTTACATGCATTTTTTAGGCAAAAGATGCGTTCTTGAGGGTAGAAATCATAACTTAGCAAATAATATGCATCACCTTGTCTTCGTTTCAATTATAATCGGATGATGAATTGTTGGGAGATCTACTCATGGTGATTTCCATCTTCAATGGTGTTTTGAAGCAAATCTTGCTAAGGAAGCTAGGGATATGTTGAGGATTAAGGAGGAATCAATTAGGAAACTAAAGAATAGTGCTACAAATATCTTATCCGAATTCATACATTTCAAGAAAAAGGAAGATGAAACTCTTAATCAAGTGTTTGAAAGGTTTAGATTTCTATGTCAAAGCTTAAAAGGTATAAACATGATTTATTTGTTTAATTAAAAATCCATCTTAGATCTTGTTGCTAATATTAATGATGATGTTGTTGTTGAAAATAGGTGTCCAATGTTATAAGTAATTGGTATATCCTTGGGAATAATAACAAAGTACTTTTAGGTTGGCCCTCAAGAGCTAAAATAACTAGAAATAGATTTAAGAGAATGATATAAGTGGTTTATTAATTTATCACCGACTAATAAATTAATTAGAAACTAGTTGAATTTAATTTGGAAACTGGAGTTAATTTGAATTAACCAAGATTTATTTAAAGGTGCTTGGACTGAATGTTAATTGTTTAATAGTTGAGGAAGAGGCACATTATGGTTCCTTCATGAGGGTGGACAGTTTTGAGAGGTTCTAGAAACCTTCTGGAGTCGATTTACGTAACAGATAAGGTAAAGATTTGAATTGGGATTAAATCTTATTATTTAATTAATTCAAATCAACTTTATCTACAAGTTACCTAAGCTATATAACGACCCATATGACCTTCATAAAATCTGATCCTACTCCTTGTAAGGTTGTGGATTCGGTTCTCTTAAGCTTCTCTCCTCTCTCCTAAATTTTCTGGGTTTTAGTCTTTGGGTTGTGAGCCTTTAGAGGCATTCCTACTTTGGGTGCTAGATCCTTCCAAGATAAACCAAGAGTTCAAGAGCTTCAAAGGAATGACAAGTATATACGATTATTCTTGAAAGGTTAGTTATTCTACCCCTTTTGTTAGTTTGTATTCATAGTTTCCAAAGTAGGTTGCCCTAATACTAAAACCTAGATCTAGGGTGCATGTACACTTAAAATTATTATTGAATGCTTTCGTTGCCTAAAATTCTTGTATAGATGCATAGAACACCCAATGGTGGTATTAGATTCATTAGATATTAGTTATGAGTACTACTTTGAAAACCTGAGAAAAACGAAGAAACCTATGAATCACGAGACGCGGCGCTCCCTAGATAGTTTCTATGGTTTTAGGATTTTTTCTATTATTTCGAGTTTTAGGGTTTATATTTAGTTTTAAATATTGTTTTAATCTATTAAAATTGAATACTTAAACTAAGAGGATAAATATCCCCAAGTGATTTGAAATCATATATAATTGATTTAAAATTAATTAAATAAAAGATAATATCTTTAAATTATGTATTCTTAAATTGTTTAAAATACACCTTACATATAATTATAATAGTTTATAAATAGTATATGTAAAACTAATAGATTTAAAAATATCGTTAGTCGACTCAAGAGTAGACCTCATTCATGAAACCATGTTATAAGAGTGGTATAAGGAAAGAACCTATATAATGACTGTTGAATGGGTGTCATTTTCACTCACCGCATCTTTATGTGGTGGATTGTTGTTAACCGGAAGGGTTTGATAGGACGATGTGTCATTAAAAGTATAACATATAAAAGTACTAAAACAAAATTCTCGTCTTATTTATTTTAGGAAAATGTTAATAGTTGCTAACCCGTGAAAAACACATATTATTCCTTATTGTCTATTTATGGACCGTGTGTGGTTAACCGGAACATAAGTTTGAGACGTAATAAGAAGATGATGTGGCACTTGTGGTTGTGGTTTGTTGGCGGAGCCACTACTAGAAAAACAGCCTTTTACGACGCTCATTGCGCGTCGTAAAAGGCTCAGACGACGCGAAAATGCGCGTCAAGGAAGGCCCTATCATAAAGAGAGACGACGCGCATTTACGACGCTCATTTACGACGCGCAATTACGACGTGCGTTTACGACACGCAATGCGTATGAAGGAAGGCCCTGTCATAAAGGAAGACGACACGCAATCGCGTGTCGTAACCTTACGATGCGCGTATTAATGACACGCAATGCGTATCAAGAAAGCCCCTGTCAAGAAAGGCCATGTCATAAATGAAGACGACACACATTTTTGCGTATCGTAAATTTAAATATTTAAAAAAATATATATTTATATATTTATTAATTTTTAAATTAAATTTGCATTTAATGTGTCATAATAGAAATAAAATACCATATACAAAAAAATACAATCCATTGAATAAAATTTAATGTCATACAATTCTAATTCTTACAATATATAAATTTGCATTCATCTAATCTACTCTATGTTTCATACTAACAATTGAAATGAAGAATACAACACTTGCATTTTCAGCATCTTATCTCTTTCGGCTTGAGCTTTCTTTTCCACTTCTAACTCGAGAGCTATTCGCTTTCATCAACCCTGTAAACACAACACAAAATCACTTGTCATTTTCATTCGCTTTCCAATTTCCGTTGTGTGTTTTCCTATTTCCTTAGTTTGTGTACAATGGAGTAAGCCAGTGTGTATTGAAGCACCTTCCATGTAATAGTACCCCCTTGACCAATACTAGTATTAGAACATAAAGCACCTTTTTGCACAAAAAAACAACAATAAGTCAACATGTTAGTTGCAGCCTTGTTTCTTCTTCTTCTTCTGAACTCATCTCTTGCAACCATTGCTCTAAGCCTACTCTGAATAGATACAACAACTCCTTGTCAAAACATGTACAACCGGTTTCAATCAAGACACTTAATCAATCAAAAACTTCAACAATTAATTTATTTCCTTATTAAAGTTAGTTCTTTTACAGCTATATGTTTGAAGATATAAAGAAAAAAAATGTCAAAGGAGAATAAGGAAATACTGAATGGTAGAACCTCATTACTGTTATGCACAAAATTATTCAAACCAGACTGCCAAATTCTAACAACTTCTCCAACTGTTTTGTTTTCAATCCTGTCAAGCACAATTTTTTCACAAGTAAGGCAGAAGCATGGAAATAAATAAAAGTGGGCTTCTTGAATTATCCTTCATTTTGATAAATATACAAAGTCATATGATGTGTGTGTACCTAATGGGGCCATATCTTGGTCCACGACGGAGTACAACAATGAAACGTGATCCCTCTTCATAACCTCGAATTCCAGTCCTTCAAATTTCCGGAGTGCCATCTTCCTCCCTCAAAACAAGAAATATGGTGTCTTCCTTCTCAATTTGAACAGGAAATGACCATTTTGTGCCTTCATCACGGATCTATTAGATAAACAATATGTAAGGAAAGTATCACTATAATAAATAGATAAAAATTGTATAATGAAAGAAATACACACACACACACACACGAAGGACCCCTAATCACCTGTAGCTTGCTAGGTTGGTCAGTCTCACGGTAAACAATGAACTAGAAAACCAAACTTAAGGGCTTTTATGAACCAAAAAGAAAGAGTAAAATCGAACATTTCTATCAAACTTAAAGGCTTTAATAAACCAGAGGGTAAAATTAAAATTAAAAAAAAAAAGTTGCAAAATATCCGAATTTAATGAACCTAAAATCTACAAGAGGGTATGACCGACAAAAACTTACAAACTTAAGGGTTTTTATGTCATTATCCCTATATTTAAATGGTTTCCTTTAAATCTTCCATAAAATAACTTGTAGTAGTCGCATAAGAAAAAACTCGTGTTTTCTTGTATACGATATGGAAAATTCAAAAGTGGACTACCAAAAATTGCCAAGTTAGATTCATAACTTTATGTACATTTTGCTAAATAAATCATCCAATATATTTCAAACAAGACCAAAGAACTCTAAATATGTACTCAATTGAAATGAGAATCACGTTCCAAACCCAAAATACCCGGTCTAAATCAAATCTTTTCAGTTCTCTACCAGTTTAGCAGAGTTTTGAGTTATGTGATTAGAACAAAAATCATCCAATTGATCTCAAATATCATCATCTATCTATACGTTTAATATGTATATATTTATATAAGGACCCATAAAAAGTAGGGTTAGAGAATAGATATGGGACCTAATTTTCACCAATGGCGCAAGGAATGCAAGGCGGATCTTTTGCTTGGTCTTGAGGAGTGATTTTTTGCAAACATTGATCATGAAAAGTATGGCCACAAGGAAGAACAGCAACTGCTGGTGGTGCTGTAGGCTGGTATACTGCACCTTCTGATGTTAATGAAAGATCCCTCTTGCATAGCAAGCATTTATATTTTGTCAATTCAGGAGGACTTGTCTCAGGATTTGGCATATAATCAAACACATTACATTAGTTAGTAGTTACCATGTCATATATATATATATATATATATATATATATATATATATATATATATATGAAGAAATAGTAAGAGTAAGAAACGATATTGTACCTTTCCATGTAATATGAGAGACTGTAGGACTAGGAGCAGCTGTCACAGGAACACGAGGTCTAAAATTTGATGTGTAAGGTATAGATGGATTCATAAGAGCACGAACACGTTGTTGAGTTTGTGATTGTGATTTGTAGATTTGTAGATTGGTATGGAAGGATGAGCAAGATTGGCTGTTACAGAAGCAGCTGGTTTTGTGGGGAATCGGATTGGCATTGAATGATGAGTAGTTGTTGGATGTGACATCTTCTGGTGTTGAACCCAATGGGGGCCTGAAGGTGGGGCCATTGCACTTCTCTTGTGATATGGTCTCGCATAATACTCAGAATTATTAGAGAGACCATCAACAGAAGTTGTAGGAGCTTGTCCTCTAGGATTGTTAGGAAGCTGAACCATTTGAGATTGGCCTACATAAGACCAAACAAAAAAAATATCAAATATGTATGCAATATATCCAACTGTATACATACACTTCTTAGGTTTTTATTTACCATGACTGAAAAGGGGACCTTGAGGATTCATCGGATAACTGACAGGTGCTGCATCAATTCGATCTGATTGTCATAAAAACGATCTCAAGAAATTAAAAAGAGAGCAAATAGTCATACCAATAGAAGGTCGAACAACATTATCTGGATACTAACGTGTTTGACTTTGACCTAAAAATAAAAAATTAATCTCACATGATAAGTAAGACTTAACTTGTTGTCTATATCTGTATAAAAACAGTCATATGCCACTCAAGATACCTGCACTAGTTGTCTGCAAGCTTATTTGTCTCTCAGCAGATTGAGGGCTATCTCTCCCATTGAACTCAACTCCCAGCCTTTTTGGGAATGGGAGATTTGTTACACCTTGACCACTGCTAACCCAAGATACTTGAGGAACTGCTGTCCTCTGGTTTTGTGAAAGCAGACCACCCCCAGGACCTTGGGTAGGCATGTGATTCTGTAAATAGGGATGTTTTCCTACAAGAAAACATATTGATTCAATAAGGATAACCTTAATGTAAACTGAAAACAATCACCTTGCTTACCTGCATAATTCTGTCTGGTAGAAGTAGAACCACTTCCAAGTTTGAGAGAAGAATTCATGGAACTCTCTCATGGTGACAAATCTATATTGCTTGGATAACGAACCTGAGATACATATAAGAGTATAAGCACTCCATGTTACTGAATCAAAAAAGGTTACATGAACAAATAACAACGTACTTTTAAATTTATTTGTTACTTTCCTTTTCCTATTATAACATCGTAGCACCCAATTATAGTAATGTCATGCAAAGACATGATATTTACTGCTATGATTGAGTAGATTTTTCATGCAATAATAGGAAGGAAAAAAATGAAAGTAAGATGCTAATGCTATGCATTTAGACGAATCCAAAAAGAAAATGAAGTTACCGCAACATTGAAGGTAGGAGTTGGGTGTTGTCCACGAAGTCCATTCGGGCCCAAAATAGAATGTCTGGAGAGAGTTTCTTCCCTTGCACGAGGAATATTTAGAGAACTAAAGCAGCAAGAAAACCAAAATCACTAGTTTGTGTCATAAAAACAACCACCATCAATTCTAAGTTCTAACTAAGGACCTGATAATGTCAAAAGGTAACACGATCTCTTTTTACAAGGATCCCTTTGGTGAAATACATGCCAAAGGGTATAAAATATCGGATTTATTTGTCCTCCACATAATTAGGAACCAACGAATTGCAATAACCATCTTCAAATTGTACACAGTAAAAATCCCTAGAAGTTTCAATTTAGTCATTAATTTTTATCCCATTCATTCTGTCGGTAGACATGCTAAGTTGGCATCCTATACTTCACACGGATTCTCCACATCAATACTTTATTTTCTTCTTATATTATAGAGAAAGAAAGAGAGGGGGAGGGGATATGAAGTACATAACAAATTGAAAAGAACACTTACAATTGCCTAGTTTGCTTTTCCAGAGTATTAACAAGTGAATACAACTGCATCCGAGTATCTTGATAGCCATACCCCCCATTAGCATTATTAACCTGTACCTATGGTGCCTGGTACTTTATCATAGAAAAGTAAAGTTTGTTTCTATCAAATTGCTATATAACCTTTGGAAGATATACGTTCTAAAATCTAAAAATAATCATCAGATTTTCACATGTTTACACCAATATGGCAATAATCGATCGTCTTATTAAAAAAGTGGTTATGTCACATAACATAACAGCCACAAACTATTGCCATATTGCATGCTAGGTCACTCATCATGTACTTTTAGTCTTATACAAACCGAACATTGAACTTCATATTTTGTTCCGCTTTAAGCTTTTGAACAGGTAAACCCATCTGAGAAGGCATCCTATGTGGCATATAGTTGGCAAATAGTGTCCACTCTATGTCCATGTGGTGCTGACATGGTATCCAACGTGGACTTTTTAATTTAAATTCTATTAGAACTTACAACTAATACCATAAATATAAATACACCCATTCCCATAATACAATAACGGAAACAGAGAAGATGGACATCAGGCCAAATGTGGATTTTATGCATCTCCGCCCAAGATCTGGATGTCAAAGGGGAGTGAAAAGCTATCATCTAAGATTGTAGAATCCAGTGTTTATGATATGTGTATACTAACTGGATCGTGCTTTTTTATAGCAAACATGGAGTCCCAACGACCTGTTGTACTAGTTCTAAGTGGAAAATCAAAAAGCGAGAAGGAATTTGCAAGGTCTTTAAAAGAAAGTTCATCCCTTAAAATCACAGATGATGTAAAATTCCAGACCTATTTGCATTCTGAGATGGAAAATCAATCGGAAAAAGATGAATTCAACATTGATACTTACATGGATCCTGAAATCACTAAAGAAGGGCATTGGTCCTTCAGAAAAAAGATGAAAAAACTGACTACTGAAGAAGGGCTTCGTGGAGAAAATTGCAATCAAGCCTTAAATTGAATAGTTCTCCATTTAAAGAAAACACAGTATAGGGCTAGAGTTGATAATTTGGAAGAAAAAAGATGAAGAACAGAAGAATATGAGGTCAAAGTAACAAAATGGAATAAATAAAGGAAAATTCTTACCTTTTTCTTCGAACGGAGGGTCAATTGACTTTCAATTTTCGGTGTTAGGGCTTAGCGATTGTAAGAGGAAGAAGACAGACGTACTCTCAAAGATGATGGTTGTATGCGCTCGATTTTGCAAAGACGAGTTAAAGGAAAGAACTAGGGTTTTCTTGTTGTAAGTCAGGGGAGAAGCCGAGAAAGTAATTAGAGGAGAAGGTGGGAATCGCTCAAGAAGAAAAATAGGATGTCTTCGTAAGATGGAAGGGAAAATTGGTTTAGAAGCTGGTCAAACGTAATGAAATGTTGAAACGTTTGGAAACAACTTCTCCCAAATGGTTGGCGAAGATGGTCGGAGACAGTTGGCGGTTCGAGATCGGAGGTTGGGTGGTGGTGCGATGCTGCTATGAAGACCAACGCCATAGGGCTTTTTCTTGCTAATCGGAAGCGGCGGGGAGGGGGGGGGGTTTAATTTTTGGGATCCAGTATAGGCGGGTGAAATCCCGCTTAAAACACGTGTTTCATTAAAAAATTATAAAGCGACACTCTTAGATGACACACGTTTTATGAAAGGTGCCCTCTGCTTTTTCTTTTTTTTCTTTTCTGACACTAATTTTAGGGCACGCACAAATGCGGTGCCCTCTATCCTTCATATTTTGCAAAACTGACATTATTTTTTAGGGCACGCACAAATGCGTATCGTCTATCAGCGCGTGTCATTGTTTGCGCGTCATTAAAGGGCTTTTTTCTAGTAGTGAGCATTTGTGGTAACCGACACGTCAATTGAGGATCGTGACATAATCAAGGGTCATACGTTTTTTCATGGTTAGTTCACCATCTTATTTGTGAGACCTCAGTATCCTAAGCACAAATAGAGGATGTTGTCGCACCCCCAAACCAGAATGGCGGAAACATTCGGGGGTGGGTGACTTTACGTAGTACCATAACAATTAAATATCGTAAAGAAAGTAACACAACCATCATATATATAATAAAAACGTACATTGTTGCGTTATACATGTTTCCAAAAGAATATTACAATATGATGATTTAAAATGTTTGATAATAAACGCCTTAGCGTTCCTTCTTCAAAAGCTAGTAGTTATCTGTATTACCGATTCCCTGAGAAATACAAGTGGTTTCAAAAAAGTGTCAACAATAAAGTTGGTGAGTTCATAAGTGTTTTTGTACTGAAAAAGTATGTCTTTTTGGAAGAAAATAGATGAACGTAGTTTCCAGAAAATCCAATATTTTCCACATATAGTTTGAAAAGCTCCCAAAGTTGGAGGGCGTTAGTATCTTTCGTACTTAAATGATAAAGACGAATTTTGTACTCAAAATAATGTAAATGCTGAATGCATTTATGAGTCTCATAAATCAAGCTTGTTTTTATACTTTCGTGTGAGTCTTATAACCATACTATTGACACAGGCTGCCTATAACAACATTCTTCAGGTGTTGTAGTGTTATGACATTTGTCACCCAGAACTGCCGGTCTAACTGTAGCTAACAGTTTAGGTGCGGGGTTGTCAATCCCGTATAGATCTATACACAAGTATCACGCTCTCCCTCCAAGAGATTATGACTTATAATACAGGACTTGAAATGCATACTTAAGAGTACGTTGAAGTTGAATTTCTCACATCACTTAGTATAAATAGATTTACGATAAGAAAGTCTTTATTTCGCTTCAGATGAAAGTATTTCGTTTTTCAAGATGTTTACGTAAGAATGTATGAATAACTCGCAAAACTATGTCCATTATAGTTTTTCTGAAAATGTGTTCCATTTGGTTAAAATAACTTGGTGAAATACTAACCTTTTACGTAAAGTAAAATGCTGATATCGAATAATAATAAGATAGAAGTTGTATTTATATCTATATAAATCGATAAATTTTCTTGTATTGTACTTGTATTCCCCCCCCCCCCCCCCCCCCCCGTAAAACATGAAAAGACTTGAAAAGTAGGGGTATGAACTCACTTGTTCGGTTTGAAGAGAGTGAGACTAGAGTCGAGCAGAACTTCAACTGCAGAAAGCTGCGTCTTCGAGTTTCTCGGGGATCTCGGTAGCGTAGAACCTTCGTCGGGGGCTCGGGTGTGGAACCGAGGGTGTCGGGATGGCTTCTGGTGCTTACAAGTGTGTCAGAGTGAGTGAGAGTTTGAGAAAAGTGTGCCAAAATCCGGAGTTCATGCCCTCTATTTATAGGGTTCAAGGCGTGAGTACGCTGGGCGTACTTCGGTTACGATGGGCGTAACTTTGCGTCATGGCTTACGACTTGGGTCTAGCTAGGCGTAGAGCTTGCAGCCGATGGGACTCGACCCTGCACCTGAGTACGCTGGGCGTACTCTTGAATTACGCTGGGCGTAATCCCGGCTTCAATCTTCTAAATTCCGTAACTTCCACGTATGGGCTCTGTTTTTCGCATTCTTTATATCCACGTGTAGGTGAGACTATGCTCTACAACTTTCATTTAGACTCCGTCGGCTAGTTTTGAATTTATTTTTAATACTATGTTTTTAATAGGCCAGGACTACTGAAGTCCGTTAAAAATTCGTAACTTCTTTATCTGATGTTTGTTTTCGTTTGTCTTTTAATCATCTTACTCCTGTTGTGGAGACCATCAACTCTTGTTTAGGTTGCGTTAGCTAAATATCGTTCGATCTTCAATTCGAGTTTTTAGCTCTCTACTGCTGTTACGAAACTTGGAAAATTCGTAACTTCTTCATACGAGGTCCAATTTAGGCGATCTTTTTATGCACGTTCACTGTTTAACGTAATCTACGACTTTTGTTTAGATACTTAAGGCAAAAATGCATTTTATTGAAATTTCACTTTTTATGTTAAGTAATGTTTTACCGGGTGTGTCGTGAATTTTTGAGTGGTCATAATCTTTTTATTATAACTCAATTTTAAATGTTCTTTTATGTTTTTGGAAACCTTGGCAGGATATATAACATTTGATGCATCCCAAATTTAGATTTTTGAACATTTTATTCTTGAGGTTAATTCCATTGATTCCAAATAGTTTCGTTGTATTTGACTTTTGAGTGTTACATTGCTTTGGAAAAAAATATAGGGTTGTCACATCATCCCCCCGTTAGAGGGAATTTCATCCCGAATTTAATCTAAGATAGAGTTTACGGGTTAGGAAAAAGATGTGGGTACTTTTGTTTCATTTGATCCTCGCGTTCCCAGGTGTATTCAGGTCCTCGCTTGGCGTTCAAGCAGACCTTTACAATAGGTATGCGGCTTTGTTTGGTTCTTTTAATTTCACGATCCATGATTTCTACTGGTTCTTCTACGAATTGGAGATTCTCATTTATTGCAATTTCGTCCATTAGGGACGACGAGGGTCTCATCGGACAAGCACTTCTTTAGGTTTGATACGTGGAAGGTAGGGTGTACGTTGTGGAGTTCCTGAGGTAATCGAAGTTTGTAAGCCACCGGACCGATCCTGGCAAGGATCTCAAATGGTCCGATGTACCTTGGGTTTAGTTTCCCACGCTTTCCAAAACGTATTAATCCTTTCCAGGGCAAGACTTTTAGTAAGACACGGTCTCCAACCTGGAATTCCAAGGGTTTCCGTCTTTTATCCGCATAACTCTTTTGTCTGTCCCTTGATGCCTTTAGTCGTTCCTGGATCTGAACAATCTTCTCCGTAGTTTCTCTTATGATTTCTGGCCCAGTGAGAGTGTTGTCTGTTGCTTGTCCTCTTGCTAGTTGTGTGTCACCCACTTCAGCCCAGCACAGAGGTGATATGCACTTACGGCCGTAGAGGGCTTCGAACGGCACAGCCTTGATGCTAGTGTGGTAGCTACTATTGTACGAAAAACTCGACTAATGTTAAATGGGTGTCCCATGCCTTGCGAAAATCGATTACGCAAGCTCTCAGCATATCTTCTAGGGTTTGTATGGTTCTCTCGCTCTGGCCGTCGGTTTGTGGGTGATACGCAGTACTCATGTCTAGTCTCGTGCCTAGAGATCTTTTCAGCAACTGCCAGAACCTTGAGGTGAATCTACTGTCTCAGTCCAAGATAATGGATATTGGCACACCATGCAATTGTACAATCTCCCTGAGGTATGTTCTAGTTAGCTTCTCCATTTTATCCGTTTCTTTGATTGGTAGGAAGTGCGCGGATTTAGTTAACCTGTCGACGATCACCCAGATGGTGTCGAGTCCGCTTGCCGTCTTGGGTAATTTGGTTATGAAATCCATGGTTATCCGCTCCCACTTCCATTCGGGTATTTCTGGTTGTTGTAACAATCCCGAGGGCTTTTGGTATTCCACCTTGACTTTGGCGCACGTCAGACATTTGCTCACGTAGGTAGCAATTTCGGATTTCATGTTCGGCCACCAGTACAGTTTCTTGAGGTCGAAATACATCTTATCGGAGCCGGGATGTATGGAGTATCGTGTCTTATGAGCTTCGTTCATGACGACTTCTCTGAATCCACCAAACTTCGGTGTCCAGATTCAATCCATGAAGTAAAGAACTCCATCACTCTTAACTTCAAGATTCTTATCCATTCCCCTTAAGGCTTCCCCTGTCACATTTTCGTATTTCAAGGCTTCTATTTGGGCTTCCTTGATTTGCGCGGACAGGTATGAATGGATTGTCATAGTTAGAGACTTCACTCGGCGGCCAGAGTATTCCTTTCGGCTGAGTGCATCAGCCACCACGTTAGCCTTTCCGGGATGATATCGAATTTCGCATTCGTAATCATTTAGTAGTTCTACCCACCATCTTTGTCTCATGTTGAGTTCACTACTAGAAAAAAGGCCTTTTACAACGCTCATTGCGCGTCGTAAAACGCTCAGACGACGCGCAAATGCGCGTCAAGGAAGGCCTTGTCATAAAGAGAGACGACACACTTTTACGTGTCGTCTATAGACGACGCGCATTTATGACACGCAATGCGTATCATTTAAGCCGATGTCTAGAAAGGCCATGTCATAAAGGAAGATGACACACATTTTTGCGTATCGTAATTTTTGTTTTTTTTTAAAAAAAAATTATTTATAGATTTACTGTTTTTCAAATTAAATTTGCATTTCATGTCTAATAATAGAAATAAAATACCATATACAAAAAATACAATTCATTGCATAAAATTTAATGTCATACAATTCTATTTCTTACAATATATAAATTAAATTTACATTGTTATTAAGAGGTTTTCCCTAACAATATAACCTAATACTACCTTGCTATAAAAGGGGCACCTTCTTGTTTCAGTAACTCGTCATTAAGCTGTCTGAAGAAGCTCTAAAACCCTTCATCATGTCTCTTAGCTTCAATATCAATCTCAACTCTTTATCAAGAACAACACAGAAATCCTACACAATAATCATGTCAGTTGTACAATACCAATTAATTGCAGGAGTCAATTCTCTACTAGTAACAACGTTTAATTCCGTTATTGCCCTTGCAGCTTCAAAGATAACAGGTGTCAATCATTACTTAAATTAAAGAGTACCTGACTTGTGTAACAAATTAAAAGGCATTGGGCTAAAGGTGAACGAACGGTACCCCTTGTTAAACTGATAACTAATTTGCTAACATCCAATTTGTCATTTTGTCTTATCTGAAAATATATAAAATTAATTAAAGTAATGGGACAAATGTCGACAATTATCACATTAAATGTGCATGGTCATTTTGGTCATTTTTGTGATTAAGCCTTTAGGCTTTAGTTATACCTGGTGGAGCTGAACAAGTGCATGAAACTGTACAAGTGCAACCCTTGATTGAACAACTTCTTGTACCTCATTGTTCCATCTTTTCAGAATCTCTGGATTTGTCTAAGATACAACAACAAATACAATATAATTAGGAATTTTGTCGTTAAAAGAATATCATTAAAGATAACAATGCTAATGATTGGTTATACCTTGAGCAAATGGATGCCACTGACTAAATCTGCACTAGCAACTACATGATTTTTGTCAACAATAGAATAAAAAATTTAGTTTTTTGTACCTTAATCATCAAATCAAGGTAACCATTAGAATTTGGATCTGATAACAGGGTGTATCTGAAAATAAACATTCATCAAAATTAATAATAAGTAAAAAACTATCTCCAAATACAACATATTGCATGGCATTTTAAGATGAAAACGGTTAAGAATGGAAATTATGATATCAAATAATTAAAGGAAGTCGTAATACCACACTAGCTATAGAGAGAGAGAGGGAAAAAAACTATAAATGGGCCAAAATAGTAGGGACCAGAACTGTTGCAGGGACAAAAATTGTACAAGGACCAAAAATTTAGGGACCAAAACTGTTACCTGTTTTGTTGTTTCCTCTTTCTGAGAACATAAGATGCTGATTCTGATCCGGATTTTTGTCACATTTGGAGGATTTAGTGATTCCAACGCAACTCATTTGTCCACTACTAACCTCAAGAAGCATTTTAGCTGCTGAAGTGACTTGTCATAAGCAGGATCAAAACAAAAAATCTGCAAATAACTCTTGTTTTAAATATTCACCAAATGTCTTAAATACCCTTTGATAATGATGCATTTATGCATTAAAAATTATAAATTTCTATCAAAAAGTATCCAAACATTTAATTAACTCATGTACCTCTTTATCCGTGAAGTCTTGGAGAAGAGTATGCTCCAATTCTTTTGTTGTTTCCTCCCTATCACACCTCAATCGCCTATATTCATTATCATTAAAAAAGAAGATTAAATACAAATAATTTTAGCTTTGTATAAAAAAATTAAAATAAAAACATACCACTTTCACTAATTTTTTTATGCGATACAACAAATTTATAAGAAATTAAAGAATAAAGGTTTATTATATAAAATAAATATGATATTCATATTATAATTTATACCTATAATTCAACAGTGGAACCTCCACCACGAGCACAAAGTTCTGCTTGCAAGCATTCCAGTTGTTGATGCATTTTTAACATGTCACTAGACACCGAATCCCTATTCACCTATTAAATTGTTTAAAAAAGTAATGATTTATTTGTGTATTATATATAAAATCTCACTGTAATAATTTTTCTATAATAAGAAAATAAATGAAAGCAGGTTGCTATTTCTAGCATATAACTCAAACTTACCACAGGCTTATTCTATGTATTTCGAGCCCTGTTTGCATACTTTAAAGTGTTGAGAGTCTCCTCAACATTTATATCGGTAGGACTAACACAAGCTGAAATTAGGAAAAATTATATGTTTACTTAGTACCAAAGATTTTAAATAATAAACAAAATTATAATTATAAATAATAAACAATACTATAAATTATATATGTTACCTATAATAACAGTTCTACTGTTCCCACCAAGTGAGTCCTGTCAGTTTGGTAAAACATATTTAGATTAAACCAAAAGCAATAAACCGATTTGCATTAAAAAATAGTTAATTAATAATGTCCAACTAGCAAGAGGTAAGTAAGTTTACTATCTCATCACTAAAGGCACTTATGACATTTCCAAGTGCAAGAAGCCCCTTATAAATATGAACTCATGTTCAACAAATCAAGTTATCTGGCAGGTTATTTCCTTTTTCCAATAATGAGGATGAGGGCATTTATGTCTTTTGTGTGAGACAAAAGCTGCAACTTTTGTCCACTCAGTCCTGGTTTCGGTCCTGTTCTTTTAGCCCTTTCTGAACCAGCAAGATCAACTAAATGCAATTTGGCACACAAATATTCATCACATATAGAATCATTCGAGATTGTCTTGTTCATTTGTTCCGATGTGATTGTGAAAACTGCATGTGCTCGACTACACAAAAATTTGAAAATGTCATAAATATATATAATATATGTCATATATAATATATTATATTACTTAAAATACAATTCATAGATTAATTACCTTTTTGCCCTTAAAGAAAGCCTTGTTTCTAACTTTCCTAATATCCGGTGGTTTTGAGTACATCAAGAGGCTAATCCGGATAGTCACACATAGTTTAAAGAGTCAACTTTATCTATGGTATGAAGCATTGTAGCTAGAGCTAACACCGATGGTTGATAACCCCCAGATCTTGAATCTTCACTTCAAAGAAAATAAACAAAAACATGATGAATGGAATAAATAACTTTGTGATCTGATATGGATTTTGAATGTTATTTTGGTCAAACTTAAAGAAATATTTTACTTAGACCAATGAACTACCATAGACCAGGGACTCGATTTTCAGAGGAAAAAGAAAAGACAAAAAAAACTACATATACACATCTGGAACTCGATTTCAGCCTCAAACAGTTCTACAAGAACTACATTTACGCATCTAGAACGCGATTTTCAGATGAAAAGGAAATGGATACCTTACCTGCAAAAGCTGGAGGATGCGGAAGCATGAATGGAGAAGTTATCGGAGGTAGAGGGGAAGCCGACGATGGAGGCGGTGCAAATTAGAGGGTGGCGACAACGCTGAAGGGAGGGACGTAGAAGTCTCGGCAATAGAAAAGTTGCACCTAATTCCAAAATTAACAAAATTCCAAACGTAAATCAACCCAAAATCAGGAAAAATTAAGAGTTAAATGACGCTTCTCGATCAATTGAACCCTAATAGTTATTGAATCCGAAGATCTGGGGTTAAATGTGTGATGAAGGATTGAAGGGGAATTGTGAATTCATACCAACAACCTTGACTCTCGATTTAGTATAGGGAATAAACCTTACAAGATCTATCAAATAACCCTTGGAGTGAAATTAAAGAAACCGTGAAGATTTTAGTGGATAGATGAACAACGATTTTAGTGAAGAGATGAAGAGCTGGGGAAGGGACGAAATCGATTTCTAACTGAAAAGAAAAATCTAATTGAATAGATAAACCTATTAAGGTAGCGGCCAGGGAGGTGAGACGGGACGCAATCATAGGTGTGGTGGAAGAGTCACATTCGTAGTCATCAGTGTGATGGAGGAGTCGCACACCCAATTGAGAGTGAAACGATTCTGTTATAAGTATTAGCTTATCGTTAGTCGATTTGTAATGAGGAAGGCCTGATGTCGCCGGAGGAGAAGTGACCAAAGGCGAAGCAAGGTGAATCGTCCATTGTTTCAGAGCTAAGAGAGATGCGAGAGTGTTTTCGTTCTTGAAAAAAGCCCTATCTAAAATGGTCATAACCATTTTGTGGAATTTAGTATTTGGTGATGTTTTGGGATTTTGTTGTGCGAGAAAAGAGGAGTGGTTATGATATTAGGGTTTTTTGGGTATTGATCAGTGAGGAGAGGGAAGAACGATGGAAATAATGCAGAGGATGAATGAGATGTTTGATGATACTGATAAGAAGGAGATCGAGTAGAGATCCGATGAACGAGATGTTTGATGATACTGAAGATGAAAATGAGGGACCTAGGGCTTTTTCTTGCTAAGTAGAAGAGGCGGGGGGATTAATTTTTGGGATTCAATAGGCGGGGATAATTTTCGTCGATTTCATTTCCCGCCTAAAACGCGTATTTCACTTAAAAGTTATAAAGCGACACATTTACATGACGCACATTTTATGAAAGGCCCCCTCCACATTTCTTTTTTTTTTTCTTTTCTGACACTAATTTTAGGGGGCGCACAAATGCTTGCCCTCTATACTTCAAATTTTGCAAAACTAACATTATCTTTTAGGGCACTTACAAATGCATGTCGTCTATCAGCGAGTGTCATTGTTTGCGCGTCATTAAAGGGCTGTTTTCTTGTAGTGGTTCTTTCTGGTTGAGGATATGCTGGAGGCTTTTATGATCGGTGAAGATTGTACATTTTGTGCCGTAGAGATAGTGCCTCCATATCTTTAGAGTGAAAACGACTGCTCCTAGCTCAAGATCGTGCGTCGTGTAGTTTACTTTGTGTGTCTTTAGTTTTCTTGAGGCGTAGGCGATGACCTTCCCTCGCTGCATCAGAACACACCCAAGTCCTAGGTTTGACGCATCACAATAGACCACGAAGTCCTCTGTTCCTTTTGGTAATGTTAGGATGGGCACACTACATAAGGCTCGCTTTAGTGTTTAAAACGCGACAAAGTATATCGGCATGGTGAAGGCTTAACCAGTCCATACCGATGATGACATCAAAACTTCTTATTGAAATGGGCATACGATCGATTTGAAACAAGTGCTCGTTTAAATTTAATGTGCACCCTATGTACATATCGCTTGCGCTTTCTGTTTTACCGTTTGCCATTTCTACAGTGAATATTTTATTGAGTGGTCGGGGTTTTTGATTTAGTAGGTGTTTGAATTTATGACTCACAAAACTTCTCTCCGCACCGCAGTCAAAGAGTACGCTTGCATAAATGTTGTCGAGGAGAAACGTACCTGTAACCACCGTGGGGTCAGCTATTGCTTCATTTTGTCCTATCACTAGCACTCTTCCAATGTCGCCAACATTCTTTGCCTTGGGGCAATCCCTCTTGAAGTACCCAGTTTCTCCACACCCATAACATGCCTGGCTTACTCCAGTACCCGGAACTTGAGTGATTGGTCGTGTCGGTGCTTTACAGAAACGGGCAATATGGCCTTTCCTGTCGCAGTTTTTACAGTGCATTTCGCGGCAATTACCGTGGTGATGGTAATTGCATTTGTTGCACTTTGGCAGGTTCCTAGCATATTGTTTCATTGGCGCAGGGGTAGCAGGGGTTGTAGTGGGGGTAGTAGCGGCATGGACCGCCACCATTTGTTTCTTTGAATGTTCTTGCGAAGTTTGACCTTTCCTCTTGTTCCATAACTTCTTCTTGTTATTGTTGTTGGCATTGTTGTCGTTGTTGTTGTTGCTACCTTTGGTTGGTTCGGCGACGATGGTCGTGACACTCTGACAGACACCATGATCAACGAGAGATTGCGCCAGTTCCTTGGCACTGTCGAACATCGTGGGCTTGGAGGCTAACACACTCCCTCGAAGTTGGGGTGATAGTCCCCAGATATACCTTTCCACCTTTTGGCTTTCCAGGATCATCATTCCTGGGCAAAGTATTATCAAGTCATTGAATCTGTTGGTATAGCCTGCGATGTCCGAGCCTACCATCGTAAGGCCCCATAGCTCCTGTTCGAGCTTCTGAATCTCGCCTCTTGAGCAGTACTCTTGTAGGAGCATTCGTTTCAGGTTTTCCCAACCCATGGAGTTCGCCACTACTAGGGTTAGTGTCTTGACGTGCCCGTTCCACCACGTTAGGGCTCATTCGGAGAAAGTACAGGCGGCGAATTTTACTTTGCTTTCTTCGGGGCACACGCAAATTTCGAACACAACTTCCGTTTTCTCTATCCATTGGGATAAAGCCATTACTCCCCCAGTCCCATTAAAGGGAATAGGTTTGCCGTTGGTGAAGTCTTTGTAAGTACATTCCCCGTAACGACCTTGATGTTGGCCATTTGTTGAGCTGTTTATTCCTCCTCCTGACCCGTTGTTACTCATTTGTGCCATCTCTACGGTTACAGCGGCTGTTACAGTAGCTTGGAACATCGCTGCATCCATAGTTGGAGGGGGTGGTGGAGGTGGTGTTGGAGCTGAGTTTCTGCGTGATGATCTACGAGGAGGCATGTTCTGGTAGAGAAATAACAATGAAGACTATAAGTTTCTAATGATTTGACAATTTTGTACTAGAGGGTTAGTTATATGTTGTAATTTGTTTTCACTTTAGTTAATGGTTTCGAAGTAGATATAGCAATTTAGATATTCCGATGAGTTTCGAAAGGTATGTAATGAAATACTTCATATATATATATATATATATATATATATATATATATATATATATATATATATATATATATATATATATATGTCACACACACGGTGCGTTACATTATGCCTCGTGGTTAGGAAAATTTTACCTATCTAAAGGTCTCCGATTACAAGCTCAAAGAGGGTAAGAAAACTTTATCCGAGGTCCTATTCTATATCAAAATTGTTGGAGTTGGGCAAGTCCTACTTGTGGCGTGTTGTGCATTTGGAGCTAGACTCGACATCCGATTGTTTGACTCCCATTAAACGCCTCTCAAGAACCACTTGTTGTTCCTTCATCTCTCTTATTTCTGCAAGTGCTGCCTCCATTTGGCTTTGAAGCGTCCCTGTATGGAGTTGGGTATCTTCGTGTAGTCCGTCCAGACGACGGATGTCTGCTGCGTTACCCTGTGCAGCAACATTGATCTCACGAATTCTGGCCGCTTGCATGTCCGACTAGTAGGTCTGGGTGGCTATTTGGCCCACAGGAACAGGAAGCGCTCGATCGGCTGAGCCTCCCCCACTAACGTTGTAGAATTCGCGACACATGCCGAAGGGAGGGCGTACACCTTGTTGACGGCTCCAATAGTAGAGATGGCTTCCCCAAATGGGAATGGCACCTTGATAACCCATTCTAACTTCGGGAGAACGAGGAGCGGGAGGGTTGATCACTTCCGGCTCGGAGTCTGTTCCGTCCGTAACTTCCTCTTCCTCCTCTATAGGCTATTCTTCCTCTTGGACTTCCTCATCGACTTCGAATTCCTTTTCGACTTCCTCTTCGATTTCCTCTGGGTCTTCTTCCGGATCTTCTTCTCTCCATCCATTGTTACCTTGGTTTGGGTAGTAGGGATCTCCCGATATATGGAATATGGCCATTTTGTCTGTAGAATAGAGGTATCAGAATTTTTATAAGAAAAGAAATTTCTACTTAACGACATCCTAAGTTTAAATATATCTTGTGGTGTGCAGGTTTTTCATTGTCCTTATAACAATACTCCTATAGTATTTCGAATTTGCAAGTCTAGAAATTTTATTTGGTAAGTTTTTGACTTGTTGTCCACTACGACCATTCCTCGACGTACGTTGGTCAAATCCAGGATAAATATAGTTGATCAGGCTATATTTATTCTCGATTTGATTACATACCTCGAGGCCCAATCGTAGTGTCGCAACTTGCCTTAATACTTTTTAGAAAACTTTGTTATGATACGAGACCGATGCATGCGTGTAAAAATGTATATTTTAAAAGAAAAATATATTGTTTATGAAAACGTTTTGTAAAAGGGGTTTTGGTCCCCTTTTGCATTTATTGTTTGTATATCTTATGTGGTTCGATATACTTGGTCCACTATAAACAATGCTCTGATACCAATCTGTCTCACCCCCAAACCAGAATGGCGGAAACATTTGGGGGTGGGTGACTTCATGTTGTACCATAAGAATTGAATATCGTAAAGAAAGTAATACAACCATCATATATATAATAAAAACGTACATTGTTGCGTTATACATGTTTCCAAAAGAATATTACAATATGATGATTTAAAATTTTTGATAACAAACGCCTTAGCGTTCCTTCTTCAAAAGCTGGTAGTTACCTGTATTACTGATTCCCTAAGAAATACACCGTGGTTTCGAAAAAGTGTCAACAATAAAGTTGGTGAGTTCATAAGTGTTTTTGTACTGAAAAAGTATGTCTTTTTGGAAGAAAATAGATGAACGTAGTTTCCAGAAAATCCAATATTTTCCACATATAGTTTGAAAAGCTCACAAAGTTGGAGGGCGTTAGTATCTTTCGTACTTAAATGATAAAGACGAATTTTGTACTCAAAATAATGTAAATACTGAATGCATTTATGAGTCTCGTAAATCAAGCTTGTTTTTTACTTTCGTGTGAGTCTTATAACTATACTATTGACACAGACTGCCTGTAACAACATTCTTCAGGTGTTGTAGTGTTATGACATTTGTCACCCTAGACCTGCCGATCTAACTGTAGCTAACAGTTTAGGTGCGGGGTTGTCAATCCCGTATAGATCTATACACAAGTATCACACTCTCCCTCCAAGAGATTATGGCTTATAATACGGGACTTGAAATGCATACTTAAGAGTACGTTGAAGTTGAATATCTCACATCACTTAGTATAAATAGATTTACGATAAGAAAGTCTTTATTTCGCTTCAGATGAAAGTATTTCGTTTTTCAAGATGTTTATGTAAGAATGTGTGAATAACTCGCAAAACTATGCCCATTATAGTTTTTCTGAAAATATGTTCCATTTGGTTAAAATAACTTGGTGAAATACTAACCTTTTACGTAAAGTAAAATGCTGATATCGAATAATGATAAGATAGAAGTTGTATTTATATCTATATAAATCGATACGTTTTCTTGTATTGTACTTGTATTCCCCCCCCCCCCCCCCCCTTAAAACATGAAAAGACTTGAAAAGTAGGGGTATGAACTCACTTGTTTGGTTTGAAGAGAGTGAGACTGGAGTTAAGCAGAACTTCAACTGCGGAAAGCTGCGTCTTCAAGTTTCTCGGGGATCTCGGTAGCGTAGAACCTTCGTCGGGGGCTCAGGTGTGGAACCGAGGGTGTCGGGATGGCCTCTGGTGCTTACAAGTGTGTGAGAGTGAGTGAGAGTTTGAGAAAAGTGTGCCAAAATCCGGAGTTCATGCCCTCTATTTATAGGGTTGAAGGCGTGAGTACGCTGGGAGTAAGCATTACGCTGGGTGTACTTCGGTTACGATGGGCGTAACTTTGCGTCATGGCTTACGACTTGGGTCTAGCTAGGCGTTGAGCTTGCAGCCGATGGGACTCGACCCTGCACCTGAGTACGCTGGGCGTACTCTTGAATTATGCTGGGCGTAATCCCGGCTTCAATCTTCTAAATTCCGTAACTTTCGCGTATGGGCTCCGTATAGACTCTGTCGTCTAGTTTTGAATTTATTTTTAATACTATGTTTTTAATAGGCCAGGACTGCTAAAGTCCGTTAAAAATTCGTAACTTCTTTATTCGATGTTTGGTTTCGTTTGTCTTTTTATCATCTTACTCCTGTTGTGGAGACCATCAACTCTTGTTTAGGTTGCGTTAGCTAAATATCGTTCGATCTTCAATTCGAGTTTTTAGCTCTCTACTGCTGTTACGAAACTTGGAAAATTCGTAACTTCTTCATACGAGGTCCAATTTGGGCGATCATTTTATGCACGTTCACTGTTTAACGTAATCTACGACTTTTGTTTAGATACTTAAGGCAAAAATGCATTTTATTGAAATTTCACTTTTTATGTTAAGTAATGTTTTACCGGGTGTGTCGTGAATTTTTGAGTGGTTATAATCTTTTTATTATAACTCGGTTTTAAATGTTCTTTTATGTTTTTGGAAACCTTGGCAGGATATCTAACATTTGATGCATCCTAAATTTACATTTTTGAATATTTTATTCTTGAGGTTAATTCCGTTGATTCCAAATAGTTTCGTTGTATTTGACTTTTGAGTGTTACATTGCTTTGGAAAAAAATATAGGGTTGTCACAGATGTGAAAATTTTGAGATTAACATGCCTATTGTGTAGTTTCACCGAATCTCAAAAGATATAGGTATTTCATAGTGATTAAAATTGGTAAAATGGATTAACTACCTAAAATAAATTTGTGACATGATTACTGTATCCCCTTCATAAATCGAATCTAAAATATGGATCCTAGCCTTAAAATAAATTAAGTAATTATTTATAGATTAAAATCAACTAACTAAACTTTCTCTCTTATTTTAGAAGTCGGATATCAATGGTCTTCCTCTCCCACCTCCTCCACCCACCAATTCAAACTTCTCCCTCATTTATGTTCTTTAAAGAGACAAACTCACTGGCGGGGATAACTATATCGATTGGATGAGAAATATTAGGATAACAATGAGGTATGACAATCGTGAATATGTGCTCGAAGATCCTATTCTAGAAATCAATGAGAACTCCACTGATGAATAAACGTTGCCCACGCGAAAGACATCGGTGAATCAAATAAGGTTTGTTGCATCAAGATTTTCACCATGTCCCAGACCTCCAAAAGGCTTTCGAGAACACTTGGGTGTATAAAATGAACTTCCAGTTGGTTGAAATGTTTCAAAAAGGCAAGGAAATAATGATTTGAGATTGTTATATCCCTAACTTTGTGCAATCTCAAAGAAGGTGGTTCTGTGTGTGCTCATATTCAACAAATGAAGAGCTACATAGACTGATTCGAGAATCTCAATGTTGTCTTTGATAAGAACATAATTGTGGACCTAGTCCTTGGTTCTCTCCCTAGTTTATATGATAATTTCATCATGACTTATCAATTGAATAGTGTGGACAAGACATTGACGGAGCTCTATAGCCTCCTCTACACACCTAAAGCCGGTGTGAAAAAAACTCAATTTGCGCCACAAGCTCAAGTTATCTCTATTTAGAATGGCGGTTGACAGAAAAGGAAGCGTTCCAGTCCAAAATGGAAAAGGGAAAGTAATGGCTTCCCCTTCTCATGAGGGATAGGGTGATGTTGGTCCAAAAGAAGCATTGTGTTTCTATTATGGCGTTAAGGGGAATTGGAAATGAACTTGTCCAAAGTACTTGAAAGATCTCAAGGATGGAAAGGTTCAAGCAACCAGGTACAATTTAAGTACATATATGATCGAAGTTCATAATACTACTACCTCTAATTCATGGGTTGTTTATACATATTATAGTACTCACATACGTACTATATTGTATGGACCAAAGGAAAGAAGCAAGATTAAGCATGGATATTTGAATCTACTCATGGTATATAGATGAACGTTGCATGTCTCGATGGTTAGAGAGTTTAAGTTGAAGCTTAGTAGTGGAGTTTTGATTAGCTTAGTTAATTGTTGTTACTCTTCGGAGGTGTCTAGAAACTTTATTTCATTTCATGTATTGTATAAACATAGTTTTTAGTTTTTGTTTGCTAATGAAAAGGGTGATATTGCGTTTATAAACATGGTTGTTTTATGTTTAAATCTTCCCCTTGCAATGGAATATATGAAAATGTTCTGTCTATTTCTAATAATAGCAATCTTAACTTAAATATTGATTCTTCTAATAGTTTAGATAAATCGTGTTTATGGCATTGTCGCCTTGGCTATATAAATAAGAAGAGCATCTCCAAGATCCAATTGGAAGGAATCTTGGAGTCATTCGTCTTGAAATCAGATGATTTATGTCAGCCTTGTTTGTTGGGAAAGATGACTAAATCACTACTCATAGGGACTTATGAAATAGGCGAATGATTGTTGGATCTCATACATACAGATGTGTGTGGACCCTTCAGATCCGCCACAAGGGACAATAAACACTACTACGTTGCCTTTATTGATGAGTTCAATAGATATGGATATGTTTATTTTATTAAACATAAGTATGATACTTTTCAAAAGTTTAAAGAGTATCAAAATGAAGTAGAGAATCAATTGGACAAGAAGATAAATGTTCTATGATCCGATAGGGAGGTACCTTAGTGTCGAGTTCAATAATCATCTTAGAGATCATTGAACTGTTTTAAAATTGGATCATTCAAGAACACCACAACTTAATGGTGTTTATGAAAGGAGAAACTAAACTTTGTTGGACATGGTACGATCTATGATGAGTCGGGCTTCATTACAATTAACGTTTTGGTGGTATGCACTTGAAACAACAACTCATATCTTATGTAACATTCCGGTGTCAAGGTATTTTCTATTTTAACCCTATGTATGAATAAATATTGCATTTTAGTGCTTGAGTAAAAGAAAGAGTGCAAAATGGCCCATAGTGGCATTTTGGTGATTTTGTACAAAAGGGAAGTATGTTAGGCGTATGTTGTGTACACTGAGCATACTAGGGTGGAACCTAGAATGCTAGGCGTACACCATGTACTCAGGGCATACGTGAAGAAACTTCAAAACCTAATTTTTAGGGTTTGGTCCATATATAAGCATCATTACCTCTTTGTTCTTCATTCCATCTCTAGCCTCCAACCTTCATTTCGTACTCAGTAACCCTAATCCCTTGTGTGTAATCATTTAAGCTTAAAAGTGTGTGTTTGTGGTGCCTTTGAAGCAAGGTGAAGAAAGAACGATCATATTGGAAGATCAAGACCTTCTAGATCCAGGAACACCTCACCTTCAAGATCCATTTTGAGGTATAAATTTATGAACTTGATGATTCTAAGCATAGATCTAAGTTAACCATGGATTTTGTGTCCTTTTGGTCCCATTATTTGGGTATTTTGAGACTAAGATACTCTAATCCATTTAAGCTATCCTTTCAGTCACTTTGAGGTGTTTAGAAGCATGAAAATGTAGTCTTGAACATGTTTTTTCCTTCCATGCATGTGTTTTGAGGTATTAATGGGTTAAGTAGTTGAGGTTTTTGATGTTAAGACCTTATTGGCCATGGAAGATCATAAAGTTGGAAAAATTATGGTAAAAAACGTTATTTGGGACTTGGATCTACTTTTTGACATGATAAGTCAGAGTTTTAAGCTCTTAATCAATTAAGAAGGGAGTTGCTGCGTATGTTGGGCATACCAAATGTTACGCTATGCATATGCAGATTTGGTCCCGATGCTTAGGAACTCGAGTACGCGTACCTCCGGAGTACGCCTCGCATACGAAGCATGAGTCCACTCGATTGAGTTGACTCGACTGTATGACTCGGTTGACTTGTGGATTTTGACCAGTTTTGACTAAGGGTATTCTGGGAAAATGTTATTAATTTAGAATGAGAAATGTTTTGACATTTTGGATTTTGGTTGAGTCGGTTGTCGGAGCGAAGAGTTATTCAGACTACATTCAGATTGTGCGGTTAGTTTTCCTCACTGTACTTACGGGTCGAAGGCACCAAGGTTGGCCCATTGAATTGATATCCGAGTTTACTGTATGTCGATATGTTGTAGTGATCTGTTAGATCTGTATCCTGGTATATGAGATGTTGTTATGTTATGGTGATCTATTATATCTGTATCCAGGTATATACGATGTTGTTATGCTGTAATGATATGTTAGATTTATATGACTATCTGTGTCTTCTAGCTATTGATTGTTGTGGTATATGTTGATATGTGTTGGTATTCTGGGTTGAGGCGGGGCATTTCGGACTGAAGGCCAGGACACCCAGGGCAGTGTGGATAGACTGAAGGTCTGTGAGATAGACCAGCAAGGCCAAAGGCCCATAGAGTGGTCCAGATAGGCTGAAGGCCCAATAATGCAGTCCAATCATATTGAAGGCTCTGTATGCATATTGTTTGTTATGTTTATGTAGTGGTACATTTGGGGGGGAACTCACTAAGCATTGACTTACAATTTTAGCTTTGTTTTAGGTACTTCTGAGGACCGTGGCAAGGCGAAGGCGTGGTCATACACATCCTTGGTTTTATGTTACTGATCTTGGGAGACTTTGATTTGAATAATGTTTTTAGAAACAATGGTTATGTAAACACTTCTTTTTAGTAAATCGGTTTTGAAAAGTTTAAATTTGTTGTGGTTTTTGAGATGTTACATCTTAAACCTTTTACCAACTAAGAATGTTTCAAAGACACTTCATGAAATGTGGAATGTAAAAGTTCATTTTCTTAATACAATTAAGGTATGGGGTCGTGAGATTTTTGTTCGACGCAAAAACCAAGATAAACTTGAATCCAGATATAAGAGATTTCATTTTGTCAGTTATCCATAAAAGGCTTTTGGATATTTGTTTTACAGACCCAGTGAAAATGTGGTGTTTGTAGCTCGAAAATGAGTATTCTTGAGATAGAACTTATATCTCAAAAATTCAGTGGGAGTTAAATTGAACTTGAAGAAATTAGAGAGAGTGAACCTTTAGTTGACACTAACACTAAATAAGAGGCTGAGATACCTATTGAGCCTAATGACATATCCTTACCTCTTCACATAAAAATGGAAGGAAACATGTTGGTTAGTGATAAAATAGTGGTCAATCTGGATGAGCCAGCTAGCTATAAGGAAACAATGGTAGGTCCTGAGGCTGCCTAATGTAAAGAGGCAATGGACATCGAAATTCAGTCCATGATAGATAAACATGTTTGGAATTTGGTTGATCCTACACCTAGTTTTAAGACCATAGGTTGTAAATGGATCTTCAAGAGGAATACTGACTTGTATGGGAATGTACACAAATTTAAATCTAGGTTGGTGGCAAGAGGTTACACTCAGACTCAAGGAATTGAATATGAGGAAACATTTTCACCAGTAGCTAAGATAATGTCTATTAGAATACTTCTTTCCATAGCCACATTTTATGATTATGAGGTATGGAAAATGGATGTTAAAACAACGGGAAAATTTTAGAGGATATGTACATGACACAACCTAAATGTTTTAAACATGCCAAGTATCCACATAAAGTGTGTGAGCTTGAGAAATCCATCTATGGACTTAAACAAGCATCATAATGGTGTACTTGAGTTGGCACACCAAACCAATGCTGACCCGACCACAACAGACCGATTTACAAATGTCAAAGCATAGATGTTTGGCCCACCATACCAACACCGAACTGACCATGAAAAATTAGTTTATAAACCACAAAATGCAGCTGTCCAAAGTAATCGACCCATAAGGCAACACCAATACACAATGAGAAAAAATGGTAAGTAAGACATATACTAGAAGTCGTGCACAAGTACAAGATCCTGGAATCAATAAAATATAAAGTAGTATTGTAACATCCCCCTCTGGCACGTATCACAATATTTTCCACTTTGGGCCACTCGACACGAGCATTTCCCAGGGGTCTACCATCCCGGTACTACTCCCGCCTGAGCACGCTTAACTGTAAAGTTCTTATGGGACCTGTTGCCCTTATGGCTTTAAAACACGTTGTGACAAGGAAGGTATCCACACCTCTTATAAGGAAATTTTTTGTTCTCCTTCCAAGCCGATGTAAGATCAGGTGCAACCCACCTGCCCCCTACATTATAGGGTTCAATGTCCCAGTCGAACACATCGATTCATGTCCCAGTTCTAATACCATTTGTCATATCCCCATCTGGCACATATCACAATATTGTCTGCTTTGGGCCACTCGACATGAGGACTTCCCAGGGGGTCACCCATCCCGATACTACTCTCGCCCAAGCACGCTTAACTGCAGAGTTCTCTGCTACCGTCACGACTTTAAAACGCGTTGTGACAAGGAAGGTATCCACACCCATTATAAGGAAAGGTTTCGTTCTCCTTCCAGATCGATGTACGATCAGGTGCAACCCACCTATAATTGTAATGCATGGTTTCTAGTATGAATTTCATTTTATTTTTGTGCATTTTCCTTGGAGGAATCATCAAATTTGGAAGCCTCAACTCGACGTGTTGAAGTTGTTTTGGGCGTGGAGTTTAATGAGTCAACTCGACGAGTTGAGGTGCCTCAACTCGACGAGTTGGCAGCTGGGAAGGAAACCCTAATTTTAGTGTTTTGTACCATATTTAAACACCTTAAGTCCTAGGTGTTGGCGTCATTTGCATCCTCCATAGCCCTTAAATATAATCTCAAAACCCTAGAGCCCCCTTTGAGTGTTGTGAGTCCTTTGTGAGCGTGTTTTGATGTGTTTGAAGCTCTTTGAAGGCAGTAGAGCTTGGTGCAAGGTGGTGGTTCAAGAAAGAGCTCTTAGATCTTGATTCTCTACTCCATTTCCTGCATATTTCGGGTATAAAGTTCTAACCTTGCTTAATATTGGCTTAGATCTATTTTTGGGTTAGTTTTTTTTGCTTTTGGCGATGTTTGGGTGGTTGATGAGGGTGTAGGACTTCTCAAGTGCTATTCTTTTCAGATCTAGGATCCCCATCAGCTCTTTTGGCATAAAGGTGCCAACTTTATGGTCTTAAGGGCTACATACATTCATTAAATCCATCTTATGGCTTCTTCTAAGCATGCTTGAAGGTAAAGTAGGAAACTTTACATGGTATTTAAGCTTTTAGGGCCAGATCTACAGTTTGGGGTTATGCCTTTGGTGATTTAGTTCTTAATGATTAAGTCCTTACCCTTTTAAGCCTAGGGTATGGGTTTTGAACCCATTTTGGTGGTTCTTAGGGGTAAAGTAGGAAACTTTACCCTTCTTGAGGCCATTTCAGTTATGATCTGAGTCATGAAGCTCTTAGTTTCGTTAAGGGTGGCTTAATGGATTAAGATGGTGAATTTTTGTCGAACTCAACGAGTTTATGGAGGAACTCAGTGAGTTGGATTGGTTTCTCCCGACTTTGTAGACTGATGGATAAACTCGACAAGTTTATGTCACACCCCTAAACCAGAACGGCGGAAACGTTTGGGGGCGGAGGACGTCATGTACAGTATCATATCAATGCATAATAGTAAACAAGCAACAACATCATCCACTGCATTAATAGTATAATTTAATACAAGTGTGTTCCGTGTATAGTTTGAAAGACACCAAAATATGAATCAAAATAAAAGTCGAGTCTCGAATGTGCTCCGTCTTCTCAAAACCTGGTCATCGGTACCTGTTTACTGGTGACCTGAGAATACAAGTTATTTTGAAAGAGTAGATCAACATTTAAGCTGGTGAGTTCATAGATATTTTAGTGTCATTGTTTTGTATAAGTTTGAATGAAAGTGTCTGTAAATGTTTGTTGTACATGTATGTTTAGTGTTTGATGTAAATGTCGTAACTCCTAGAAAATCCTATATTTTCTACTTTATTATGAAATGTAGTCTTCTACCAAGACCCGACTGTTCTGTATGTTTGCACTTTTGTAAAAGTGAGCGTTTTTCCCAATTATGACTAACATTACCAAAAGATAGTTTACATTACCTTTTATGTTAGAAGATCACAATATGAATGTAATGGGAAAATAAAGATGTACTGTAGTATTGTATATAAGTAACTACCGATGTACTAACTACCTTAAACCAATTTTTTAAATTAAGGTAAAATGTGATATGATTATAACCATACTTGATTGACTGGAAAAAACGACGATCAAAGACGTCGAAATGGTATGACATTCGTCACCCGTATACTTGTAGGTCCCACTGTAGCTAGCAACAAGGTGTAGGATGGTCAATCCCGTATAGATCTATACACAAACTCACGCTCTCCCTCTAGGAGACTCTGGTTACAAAACGTGACACAATAGTATATTGCCATGCCATGAAGTAGTGGCTCACATTAATGTTATAGTATTCTTGTAGTTGTATAGTATGTTCTCTCTATTCTAGAATATAGTATGTTCTCCTTGTTCTAGTGTATAGTATGTTCCTCCCTGTTTCTCATAATAGTATGTTCTTTCTGTTTCTCATTATAGTATGTTTGAACTGACTCATGTATGAACTGACTCTTTAATGTTTCATTGTTCTAGAAATAGTGAGTAGTAATTCTCTAAACTATACCTATTATAGTTTATTAGTAATGTTGTTTGAATGACTGAGTATGTTTGTACACCTTTGCTACCCAAAGGTGTTGAACTGATGTAAGAACTTTTATATCTATACACATATACATAATATGTAACTAAGATTCAAACGACACTCGGACAAACAACCGAATACCCTAAGTCCACAACCAAACAAGGAACAGGAAATAAAGTGAGTTATCAGTCCTAAGCCCTTTCAACCTTATTTATATAACTATATCTATATAGACATGATTTTGACAATATATAAGTTTAAAAGAGTTTGATAAAGAGTTTAACATATAAAAGAGTTTTAACATAAAAAGAAATTTTAACCATTTGAATGGTTACAGATGACTTGATGTCAGTTTATAAAATGTTTTGCAATAGCTTGTTTGATAAAACAATTTGAAGTATAAGAAATCCACCTGTTTGATAGTTATTAATCACATGTGATTGATATAATAACTATAATGTTTCAACTTGTATTCCACACTATAAAAGTAACCCCTTAGCTCCAAATTTATGACCCCAAGGGTTCTAAGAGAACCATAGCCGATTTTGGTGGTTCTAGCCTCTCTCTCAAAGTCATCCATTTGTTCATGGTGTTTGTGACTTGTTTGAGGCATCACACTTGAGGTGATAAGCTCTTGAAAGGCCATCAACTACAATCTACAAATAAGAGGTATTCTTCTAACTAGTTTTATGAATCATGTACCAAATTTATATGCTAGATAGATTTCATGCTTTGGATAATTTTTTGTTGCATGTATAACTAGAGAAAACTTAGATCCAAAGCATTAGGGTTATGTGTGCACCATAGGAGTGTTATAGTACTTACAACCCAACAGTTTTGAGCCGAGTTCGCACCGGTGATTGAGGTGCAGCAGTTGGCGCGAGAGTTCCAGGATCTCTGTCAGACTACTGAGTCAGTGACTGAGATCATTGCTATGTTCAGGGAGAGGGAACTCCTTGTTCTGCAGTACGTGGTGGACGAGGAGATAAAGAAGGCCTAATACCATGAGATGTTGAGGAGCGATATCCGGCAGTTTATGAGCCGATCCAGCTGCAAGATGTTGGCAGACATGATAGCGAGTGCTAGGGAGAGGAAGATTGACTTGGAGAAGGAGAGAAAGAGGAAGCCAACTTTTTAGTCCAGTGTTGAGACTTCCGGAAAGAGGTCCAAGGTGGTGGATTCGAGAGGGAAGGGCCAGTAGGGGTGAGGCTACTACGGAAAGTGCAGCAGGTCGCACGAGGGGATGTGCATGGTGGGTGGTTCTGGCTGCTTCAAGTGTGGACGGAATGGTCATGTCAGCAGGGATTGTACTGCTACCACCACCATCACCCTGGTATCTGATCTTACTTGTTTTCAGCGTAATTAGAGGAGCCAAAAGAGGGCCCAATGTATGATCTTGGCTGAAACAGGACCGGTGTCAGCACCTGCTCCTGCGACATTGAGGATTACTGATCGTCGACAGGGTCGGGCAGATACGCCAGCGGCAAAGAGCAGAGCATTTCAGTTGACGGAAGAGGAGGTGCATGCAGCTCCCGACGTTGTGATGGGTATGCCTCTTCTCCTTATCTCTTTATTTCTATTGAATTTTTGGTTATGTTATGTGTTTTATTTTGGGATCGTTCCTTGTGATCGTCATCTCTGCCTTGGTATTGTTTGATTCGGGGGCTACCCGATCTTTTATATCTCTTGCGCTTAGCAAGAGATTTGATGGAGCTCTGGGGGAGCTAGATTGTTCTCTTTATATAGAGATTGCTGATGATAGGATGGTCAGAGTTACGAGGGTTCATCGGGATTGTACCCTTCATTTGTTCAGCGAGCAGTATCCAATGGATTTGGTTCCCATTCCTTTGGGTAGGAACAAGGTAATCATGGGCATGGATTGGTTGATACCTAATGGGATAGTGATCGACTATGAGAAACAGTTGGTTCGGGTTCGGAACCCAAGTAGGGGAGAGTTAGTGATTCAGGATGAGAGACCGCAACTGTGACCGGTTATGTGTTCTGCAGCGAGGGCCAGACGCTCCCTTCATCAGGGATGTACGGGTTTCGTCGCCTATGTGGATGATATATCGATTCTTCTTGAGTATCCAGATTTCTTCTTGGAGGTTTTTCTTAGGGTACCTCCAGAAAGGCAGGTAGATTTCAAGATCGATTTGATTCCAGGTGCGGTTCCGATAGCCAAAGCACAATATCGGTTGGCTCCTCCCGAGATGCAGGAGTTGTCTACACATCTGCATGGGCTATCAGAAAAGGGATTTATCAAGCCAAGTAGTTCTCCTTAGGGAGACCCGATTCTATTTGTTAGGAAGAAGGATGGCTCTCATCCGATGTGTATCGACTACCGGGAGCTAAATAAGGTAATGGTGAAGAACCTTTATCCCCTCCCAAGGATTGATGATCTTTTGGACCATCTTCAGGGTGCATCTTTGTTCTTCAAGATTGATCTGCGATCGAGTTATTATCAGATGCGAGTCAGGGATGAGGATGTGCAGAAGACTGCTTTCCAGAATCGCTATGGCCATTATGAGTTCGTTGTGATGTCATTTAGGCTCACCAATGCTCTTGCCACATTCATGGATCTCATGTACAGCGTGTGCAGACTGATACTAGAGAGGTCTATGATAGTCTTTATTGATGATATCTTGGTGTATTTCAAGACCCAGGAGCAGCACGAGGAGCAGTTGAGGGAGGTGCTCGAGACATTGAGGAGGGAAGGACTTTTCGTAAAGTTCTCCAAGTGCGAGTTCTGGTTGCACGAGGTGTAGTTCTTGGGGCACCTTGTCAATCAGAAGGGTAATTTGGTCGATCCGGCCAAGGTCAAGGCCGTGATGCAGTAGGAGGTACCGAGGTCTCCATCTGAGATTTGGATTTTTCTTGGTTTATTGATACGTGTGAAACGAACTAGTTGTTAATCCTACTACTTCAAACACAATTAAACACATTAAAGGCAGTGTACATATCGTTTTGCAGTATAGTTCAAGCAAGTAGGGTATCGAACACATGAAACGGTAATAATTAAACTAACTACTAGAACTTTCTAATTAAACTAACAATAAAAAGAGGGGTCTTCTCTAGTTTTTCAAGACTAGAAACTTAAACAAGCTAACAACACTTAAACAAAACAATTAACAACTAAAGCAAATTGAAGGTAATTAAATTCAATAATAAAAGAGACTTCTGTTCAGGTTCGACTCACTTGTTTCTATAGTTGATTTTATAGAAAGTGCAACGGATTATTTTGTCGTTGGCTACCAATTAATGTGATTAGATTCATGTTCACTATTAGTAAACCTTAGAAAACAAATTAATTTAAATAGTGGCCACTTGGTTAAACTAATCAATTTCCTAGTATTTTGATTTGGGTTAAGTAAGACTTGTAGTTGTAACTAATTAAATTAGTAATTCAATTAACATCTTCTATGGTTGTTCATCACACAAGCTTACACATTAACTTACCTATTTTCTAATTAATCATAGGTTTATATTTACTAATACAAGGCATATAACATTGTTTTCAGATAAATCATGTGAAGCAAGCAATTAAGAGGATGTTCATGCAACTTAATAGACTTGATAATTAAAAAAAATAGTTATTGTCAACACATAAGGATCGTTTACAAGCTTAACAAAACCGTTTTCACCAAATCAAATAATCCATGCCATAAATTCAACCCATATTAACAAGTTAGTCTCCCCTAAACAAAAATAATGAGTTATAGCTCATATCTACAGTAAGTAATATCTGAAAAACGAAATCCATAAGTAAAAACATAGTTTTGTGCAATAGATTAAGAAAAAGAGAATATATGTTGCCTTGGATCTTTTCCAAATCAATCTCTAGGGTTGATCTTCGAATTCTAGAGCTTCAGTAACCTTCCAATCGCAGATAAGTCGCCAAAAGGTCCAGAGAAAAGTCCTTGTCTCAGAAACTAGTTCCCTTTATATAGTTTTCTGAAAACAGGGGCGACTCGTAGAATCCATAGACTGACTCGCCGAGTCCATCACTTAAATCCCATGTACGGTAAGGCACCTGATGGTTCACGAATATTCCTATCTACTCAACGAGTTGAGGACCAACTCGCTGAGTCCTTCAACTTTTTGGCTTAATATCTTCTTTCATCAATTCCCGAGCTTCCGATTGCTAATCCCGCTTACTTTTTAACTTGAGCATGTCTTTTAGTCTGAAAATACAATTTAAACATAATAAAGTACATTTTGTCCAATAATTAAGACAAAATAGCCAAAAAGTATTAAGATATTAACCAAAATATATGACTACATATGCACATATCAAAATACCCCACACTTAACTTTTTCTTGCCCCCAAGAAAAACTGTATTTTAAACACTAGTACCACATAAGACAATCCTAATCAAACCCAACCATTATGCCAAGACCGCAACACATGCATTTGTGTCTAAATTTTTTCCTAAAGATCCCCTAATCCTAAATACTCACAATATTCATAAACACTCGCCCATTTCTTTTGAACAATGCTCATTTTATGCATCCCTCCAAACCCATCCACGGAAAACTTTCTTAACCTCAAGTCATTTTCGGTTAAACTACCAAGCATACATAAATTCTAGAAAAATTACAATTTTGATACCATAATGGAGCTCTTTGAATTCTTCACTTATTTGATTTTTGATCTCTTTGAATTCACCACCTTCTTTGTTTTTTTTGGTATCTTCAACTTTTGAATTTTGATCTTCATACTTTATACTTTGACTGCTCCATAATTCTTTAACTTTTTGGTAATTTCTCTTTATTTTACATGTTCCTCACTTTTTTTTCACTCAAACCCTACATGCTTAAGCAAGGAGCTTAACTTCATCCTTTATTGGTTAAGGTATTAGTCTTATGTGCAATGACTACATAAGTTTTCCTGGATACATTTATGGTACACAATGCTAAACATATTGCATTCCACAAACTAAGAAAGGTTATGTTTTTGTCCCATGATTTCACTAAAATAAAGGGGGCCACAAATGCATTATAACGTGTAATGGCTCAACTAAACATTTGGGTCCTCATAAAATCATTAAACACAATACTAGCATGAATCCTAATTGCTTTACCAAGATTTCCTAAATTAACCCTAGCAATTTTTATGCAAAATTAATTTTTTAAAATTGACTAATATAACCAACTCCCTACCCGACACTTAATTTATGCAATGTCCCCATTGCATATTATGCATGATAAAAACATAAAAGTAAAGATAGAATTGGAACAAACTCCCTTAGGATAGTAGTGGAGATGTTGATCTTGTTCATTTAAAGCTCCATCTTCAATTGACTTTAGGCATGGGAAAAACTCATCCGTACCTCGGACATCAAATCTCGTGTGTACAACTCCGAATATAAAAGAATAAGCTCTTGGAAATTCTTGGAAAATGATCTTCAAATAATATAATCGAAACCAACGTCGAAGGGCATCGAATTATCAAGCGGAGAATAATAAGTTGAGAAACTCATCGAGTCCATATGGAGAATCGGCGAGTTATATTTATAAAAACAGAAAAATCGCATTTTTTCACTTGGAATCATCGAGTTCTAAATGTGGACTCGATGAGTAGGTACTGTATGGAAAAAAATCTCTTTTGCTTCAGGTCCGTTTCTGGGGTGTTTGGGTAATATCAAGATGACACTCCCTCTCGTTTTTCTTCTATTAAATAAGCACTCTTCAACCCATTTCATAATTGTACTCATACACAGAATCAAAACTCCTATTCTCTTGCCTAAAATAGACTTCTCTCTAATTTTTCTATACTCTCTACTCCGGAACTTATTTCCTCACCCTTAAACTAAAAAAGATCAAAAACAAACATACATAATAAACAAGGAAAAATAAATAAAAATCCTAATAACTAGGAGTTCAAACATCAAACAAATAAAACAAAAACAAACCAAACAAAATAAAAATTGTCTTAAAACAAACCACACAAATAAAATTAAAAGGATAACTAGTCTTCATCTCCTTCATCATCTTAATCTCCAATTCCTGTCCCCCGACTCCACTCCTTCTCGCATTTACCCTCTCTTCCCAACTTCTAACATAAGGATACACGGGCCCATCCATAGGTGGTATGTTCAAATGATTAAACAAATGGGCGATTATTTGATGGTTATAATTCATACTCCTCTGCAAATAATCTTGATATCTCCTGACTTCCACATTATACCAATCCATCGGTCTAACCCGTCTACCTGGTTCCTCAGGCACCACAACCGTATCATTATCCGGGATTGCAAAGTGACCATTACCATAGTCTTCCACAATTCTTTCCCTCCTATAAAGCATGATACTAAACGGAGGTGTTGATAATATAGTCAACATGCTCCCGACACCCCTTTCCATGATACCATATGATCTTGCCAATAGAGTAACAAACATACCCTTATTTATTTTTGAATTCGTCCTATTCTTCACCGCTCCCTCTCCCAAATACCTTTCCAAGCAATATGGAATATTGCAAAAGGTGTTGGACATTTTATTGCACCATAAGTAAAACACGTCAAGGCTCGGGACCTTGTCATTATCTTTCCGCATGTTAATGGTGCTAGAAATTAGGCAGTGAATCAAGCGGTGAATGGGGGACCGTATGCTCCCTTCTTAAGCTGCAAAAGGAATATAGACTTTATTTGCAATTATATTCCACCAATTTACTAAATTTGTTCCCTCCGAAAGATGACGAAAATACGATTTTGGAGGTGTTTCTTCTCCGATTTCAACGATTTCTGAAGATCTGAAGACTGTGGATCATGTCCTTCAAGTAGATTAGCAAGATTAGTTGTTTGATATCTCTTTTCATTTGCTTTTATCATATTTTAGCCATGTCTGGCTTAAACCTTAGTTTTCAGTTCTACAAACACATGTACTTTTCATGTGATTGATCATTAAATCTGATTTTTGATTTGTGTTTCTATCTAGATTCTTTAGTTTTTTTCTTAATGAATGTTCGATTTGAATTCTTCTTAGTATGATCACCTAATTATGGTTTTATCATTCCATTTAATCAGTTAATAGAATCCGTAATTGTTCTTGTCAACTGGTAAAAGTAACAAGTATCAGACTGGTTCCGTGTTTGGATTTTACTCTAGTATAAACTGAAAAATCATATCTTTACGCTTCCTGGCCTGTCACAAGTATTGGATATGGTTGGGATTTTTTCAAAAAACTTAATGCAATTTTTCTGATCTTAATTAAGAGCTTGTTTGATTAGATAGTGAAAAGTTAGGGTTAATTCAAAGAGCTTGTTTTGGTTAACTAGTTTAGGCAAAAGAGATTATACTAGAGCTTGTTAGTTTTTTTCAGTACCAGCTTAGATAGAACGCTTCTTAAATAGTCAGATCTGGATCAGTTACAAGACTAGGAAAGTCTCAACAGAACTAAAATCGTTTTTATATTGATTTTTTTTTAGTTTAATATCACTGCATTTTTAGTTTTACTTTTTAACCCCCTTTTATATTTTTTGTTTCTTGACTAGATTGTGCCTGATGAAAAAAGGCATTCACCATTAGGCTGTGTCCCTGAGGATTCGACCATGCTTCCTTGTGCTATGATTTTTACAGTTTATAATAAAGTCAAATCCCAAACACGGAACCGATTTATTACTTGTTACTTTTTACCAATTAATTAGAACAATTATGGATTCTATTAATTGATTAAATGGAATGATAAAACCCTAGCTAGGTGATCATACTAACAAGAGTTAAAATCAAACATTCATAAAGAACCAAACTGAAGAATATAGACACAAACACAAATCAAAAACCTGATCTAATGATCAATCACATGAAAAGTACTTGTCTTTGTAGAACTGAAAACTAAGGTTTAGCCAGACATGGCTAAAATCTGATAAAAAAATGAAAACTAAGGTTTAGCCAGACATGGCCAATAGAACCCCACATCAAAAACTGTATTAGCAGTGAATTATACGCCATGATGTCCTCCTGCCGGCCTTTTGTGGCAATGGTCTAGATTTTCACAGATTTCCTTTCCAAACACACATCTTCTAATAATCCCATCTGCACAGCTCCTCAAAATATAAGGCTCATCCCAGAAATAATATTTAATTTCTGAAAAGAGCTTTTTTTTGTTGGTGAGTGATCCCTTTTGGAAGAAAATCTCCTGCCATGAAGATTGCAATATCGGCATACCATGGTTTTCCCCCCATTATAACCATCACATACTTTTTTGGGAAGCTATCTTCAATGTCCTTATCATCTATCTCTTCCTTTTATGGATTTCCTAATATGGAAAGATGATCAGCAACTACATTTTCCATCCTTTTCTTGTCCTTGATCTCGATGTCAAATTCTTGAAGTAGCAGCACCCATCGGATCATCCTTGGCTTAGCATCCTACATGGAAAAGAAGTACTTAATAGCTGAATGGTTTAAGCACTTAAACCCAAACTCTAGATCCATCGAAACCCTAATAAGTGCTTAATGGATTAAGCACTTAAGCCCAAACTCTAGATCCATCGACCAAATGTGCCATAGGACTATAAAGTATCAAACTTTATCACTTTGGATGTCCAGAAAGTTTTTAACACATGGTCTTAATCCATTAAGACCTTCCTACTTCATGGATGAGACAAATATAGCTACTGGGACACCATTTTTATCACTTAGGACCTCTTCTAAGTTCTGAAAGGACAGCTCATTTCGTCCAAATCATAACATGCACCATTTTGGGACTTTTGGGACAAGAATGCTTCCATAAAGCTAAACTAACTAGATCTATCTCATACAAGTTCAAAGTTCCAAGCTTTTTACCTTCTGCAGCTTCTCGGGCACAAACCAACTTCAGATCTACAAGCTTGATCTTCTTCTCCAACTCCTTGATGCAACACCTTCTTCTTAAAACACTCAAGAAACACTCAAAAAGCTCAAACACTTAAGGAAATGGCTAGGGTTTAGGGAAAATGATTCTAAGCAGTGGAGGATGGGGTAAGGGAGGGTTTTGTGCTCATAATGTTGCTAATATAGTCCCCAAACCCTAAATATTAGGGTTTCCTTCTGTCATGAGTATGCCTAGCGTACACAAGTGTACGCCTAGCTTACTAGGGGGCGCCTAGTACGCTCAACATGCCCTTATGTACGCACAACGTACTCCCCCTGATCCCAAAATTGCAATTTAGCCCTTAGAATTTTCATGGCTTCACCCTTCCATCCCCAGGGACTATAAATGGTCAATCTTGGGATGTTACAACTCTCCCCCACTTAAACTAGGTTTCGTCCTCGAAGCCTGCTGCAGCGAACAATTTAGGATAATTATCCCGCATCTTCGACTCTGTCTCCCAAGTCTATTCATATCATTTCCAATGCTACCACTGGTCTCCCTATATAGTTCAATTCCTTTCCGACCTGAACATCATCCAACGATACAACTGCTCACTCATCCAAAATGTGCCTATTTCGTTTCCCGATGTGAAAAGCGATTTGAAACCAACTGAACATTTTCAAAAGGTCTATCCTGCACGCCACTTTGCCAACCTGACAAAAATCCTAATGATCCAAAGTATCGGAAACCCAACTTTCCCTCTTCTTGAAGCGAACCCTTTATGCTGATAGGTTAAAAGCGTCCTTCAGCTCCTAAAATATCATACATAATCAATCCACTAATAAACATGAACACTCATGCCTGCTCCAATCAGCCTCGGGCTGGAATACCAGGCATGCCTATGACGGGTCCAGTCATCCCTACGATGGAATACCCTCGTATCCCACACATGTTTGGCCTAATCAACCATTAGGTTGGAATACCAAACATATCAGGTCCAATCAATCATAGGGTTCGGTCATCCTCAAGATGGAATACCCTAGATTGGAATACCACTAAATACATAACCTAAGTCTAAACCCATAACTTGAGATCCAAGGATCTATCCTTGCATCTCCTCCAAAATCCTCTGATTCGACACAACCGAGTACAACTCACCCGAACCCCAACAATAAATCCATTCCGAACGCGCTCCAACAAGAGGCCTAACCATCACAATCTCTATGCCCACAACCTATGACTAGAATACCCTTACATGGTCCTTAGCATAAGTATGGATTGCCTTTGAGCCCATAGCATGAGTCTGGTATGCCCTCTCCAGCCCTCAGCTCATCACTAGAATGCTCCTGATAACCTATCGACACCGTTGTTGTCACTTCAGTTGCCCCAACACTCCAACCTGGAGATTCTCACCTCCACCATTGCCCAAGAAGGCCTTATCAATGTCCTTCACAACACCAACAAGTGTCATAGTACTGAAACCTCACCATACACTATCCACTTATAGAACAAGTTGCTACCCCATAACATATACTCAGTACTCGATCGATCAAATAACTAACAAAAATCCATACAAAGTCTTCAGCATGGTTGGAACACCTTTTTAAGCCTTCAACCTATCTGCACCACCCTCAGAACCTTCAGCTTGTTTGGACCGCCTCTCTGGGCCTTCAGCCTGTAAGGGCCGTTCTCTGAGCCTTCGACCTGACTGGTATGCCCCACCGGCCTTCAGTCTATCCGTACCGCTCTAAACTGTTGAGCATCACCCTCTCAGGAAACTGTGATCTAATCCCTGACCCGCGTATCTACCACATAAGCTAAATAACCCACACACCCGTGCTGAATGTACTGCCTAGCTTGGCAGCTAACAAAACCCTCAATCTATTAATCCAAAAACCCTCAGAGTCGAGCACACCCTCGACCGAACACTCAAACTAAACTCAATTCCTGACTAGAACTCCAACCTGGTTCCCCAAATTCTGTTGTCAAGCACCAAGAAGACGTGTTTTTCTTATGTTGGGGAGTTTTACCGAACCCCTAACCAACACAACCCTCAAACTAAGCAGCCACTGGGGCCTCCATTTTCCCTGTCGGGTTGTGAAACTTATCCCCATTTCAAAACCTCTCCCGCTTCTGCATCCCGGGGTAACTCTCCCCCACTTAGATTTGACTAAGCCTTCACAATACATGAAAATTAGAGGATTCACAATCCTTCTCACTTCCCAATGATCGATCCGATAACAACCAACTCTTTCCAACTAGTGCTCCATTACTAGCCAATCCCAATTGATCACACACTTCTAAGAACCAGATGAACACTTCCTGAATCTTAGTGAAACCGAAAGTCCCTAATGCATGGAAGACCCCACACTCAAGTCCTGAAGACCAAAAGATAGATGCTCCAACTAATACCTCGGCGATGAGCAACTTCCCTCGGTGCTTTCGTCCGTCAATCACAAACGGTTTCTATAACCACTGAATCCTGATAATGCTGAATAACCCTTTTGTGGGACCCTATCCGTAGACCTCCCACATAATACACCTTTTCCAAAGGTTCTCCAAACAAGTATCCTGCTCACGGGCTCTATAAATCATTCCATTCAGGGTTCGCACCCTTACTCACTCACCCGCTCAAATGTCCTCATCTGAATTGCAGTAGCTGAAGCAACTTCTGCCCTAAACCATGCTACAAACTACTCCCCATACATAGTCTACAATTCCAAAAGTGCAATTGGTCGCACAATCAATCCTTACCACCCGATACAAGAAATCCAAGGAAAACCGGACTTCACAAAATACTTATGCCACATCGACCCACCTGGGCTGAAATAATGTCGCCAATCCCTGCAACCAACTGACCCCGAGCTGGAATACAACCTGATCCTGGGGTCACAAGCATGCTCTCTCCTTCGAGCTCGAAAAACTAAAAGGGCACAATCCTTTCCCTATAAAAACGACAGTCCAAACCATCAATTAACCATGGAGGTCATAATAGACCCGAACATCTATGACAACTATCCTTAGACAATCTTGATCACCTCCTCCTGAATGATCTCACCAACACGATCTTCTAACAATACTGGCCTAACCTGGCTGCCAGCTTCCGATCCTAACCATAATTCGGTCTCAAGACGTCTCGTATAATCCATAAAATAACAAGGAACCAACTCCTAACTAAACCCCAAGGTTTGTGACTTCCTTGATATGCGTATGAGTCCTGTGCTTTCAGTAGTACGGGCCCATACTACCTTCCACACGTATCCATATTTGTCTCAAGTATCACCACAACACCCTAACAATATACATATATACAAACATAGTGAGCGCTCAATCATCACTCCTAGAGGAATGCTAAATATCTCATAACTGGCCTCCCGGCCTCTCACTACCCACCCATCCACCAACTGCCACACGACCCTCCATTGGTGCCAGTTAACTATTGCATGAATACAATCACATACCACACGACTTAAAGAATCTTGGACTAAAATATTTAATCCCACAATGGTTGGACTCAGATGAGAGATGCGCAGTAGGACCAAATCCCTTATCCTAAGACCATTTAACCCATGTAGCACGTGACTTGGAGTATTCACCCAATAGTTAATTCACACAAGAAAAAGTCATAAAACAATCAATGAGGTACTCTACATAAGATAAGGCATCCAAGATCAGGCAATTCTATCATACGGTTCCTAAGGATCCCTATCTTATCCCTAGCATGCTGTTCTAACATATCACATAATCAAATAACTTCATCGTATTTTGGGGTCTACTTACTGGCTCCGGCTGATCGTACACTTCGCATCGTCTTTTACTTATTTTGAAAACCATTTAAAAATCATTTTAAAAATCTTTTCTTGACTTGAGACTGGATTCACACGAGTGTTCCTCCAATTCACTCAAACCAAGGCTCTGATACCAACTTGTAACATCCATAAAAATCAAGCCAATTTAAAACTTTTTAAATATCCAAAATACCATCTCATTATTATAAAGTGTTTTCAAAATTGTTTAAACATCTTAGTTCCCAGAAATCATAATCATAAATCAAGTAAGTGTACGGTCACGCCTTCGCCTGCCCGGGTCATCCGCTGCACCTAAAACAATAATCGATAAATGTAAGATTGAAGGCTTAGTGAGTTACCCCCAAAATACCCATACACACAACAATATACATACAATAACAAACGACATACTGTGGGTCCAATCATCCATCAGGATGGAATACCCCAGGCCCTCAACTATCGGGTTGGAATGCCCACATACTACGAGTCCAATCATCCTCGGGATGGAATACGCTCGGCCCACAACCATCGGGTTGGAATGCCCACACACAATACATATATAATAGATATTATGGGTCCAATCATCCATCGGGATGGAATACCCCAAGCCCCTCAACCATCAGGTTGGAATGCCAACATACTATGGGTCCAATCAACCATCGGGTTGGAATACCCCAGGCCCTCAACCATCGGGTTAGAATGACAACATACTATGAGTCCAATAAACCATAGGGTTGGAATACCCCGGGCTCTCAACCATCGGGTTGGAATGACAACATATTATGGGTCCAATCAACCATCGGGTTGGAATACCCCAGCCCCTCAACCATCGGCTTGTAATGCCAACACACTACGAGTCCAATCGTCCTTGGGATGGAATACTCTCGACCCACAACCATCGGTTTGGAATGCCCCCATAACCAATCAAACATGTGCACCTATATAAGATAATCATATAATAGTCTATAAAGACAACATACTAGGGTCATATCATCAACGAGATGGAATACCCTCAACTACCAATCAATCATGTGTATATATAACATGTAATCTCCTACCAGCAAATCTGACAGTCAGATCAAACTATAGGTCACTAAGCATAACCACGTCCAAAACTACCAGGATATCGAGCTAACAGATCAAAATAGCATACACCCATCCTATCTAGCAGGATACTGAGCTAACATATCACAACATTAATAATCCCAAATAACAAATCAAAGGGTCAGCCTTGGTGTTTTAGATCCTTGAGTGCAGTGAGGATAACTTTCCTCGCAAGTAGTTTCGAGGTAACGAAAACCTTTGATCGTTGTCTCACCAAAAATCCTTAACTATCACATAATAAATACCAAGTCATTACACAACATAACAATCTTGAGTTGGGGTCCACACAATCCATCATGTCCATTCTCTTTATTGGGCCAAAGCCCAATGCCAATTCCATAACCTTGAAAGTCCTTATGCAAAGCCCATAATTAGGTCCAACTCCCTAATTGGGCCTAACTCAAAGATCCATTATTAAACTTGGCCCAAAACATAATATTCATAAAGTCCAGCAAAGGCCCAAATCCAACTAGTCTATAAACAGCCCAAAACCCAAAGCTCAATTGCCAAAGGACTAATAGAGGATGAATGCGGGGTGTACTCCTCTGGTATGCGGGGCGTACTCATCCTGATTTGGACCACCATCAGGGTGGTTGACCCAGTATGCTGAGCATACTGGATTTCCGATGGGCGTATGCGTGGTTTCACCAAAACCCTAATAAGTGCTTAATGGCTTAAGCACTTAAGCCCAAACTCCAGATCCATCGACCAAATGTGCCATAGGACTATAAAGTCTCAAACTTTATCAATTTGGACGTCCAGAAAGCTCTTAACACATGGTCTTAATCCATTAAGACCTTCCTACTTCATGCATGAGACAAAGCTAGCTATTGGGACACCATTTTTATCAATTAGGACCTCTTCTAAGGTCTGAAAGGACAGCTCATTTCATCCAAATCATAACATGCACCATGTTTACCTTCTGGAGCTTCTAGGGTACAAACCAAGTTCAAATCTACAAGCTTGATCTTCTTCTCTAACTCCTTGATGCAACACCTTCTTCTTAAAACACTCAAGAAACACTCAAAAAGCTCAAACACTCAAGGAAATGGCTATGGTTTGGGGAAAATGACTCTAAGCAGTGGAGGCTAGGGTAAGGGAGTGTTTTGTGCTCATAATGTTGCTTATATAGTCTCCAAACCCTAAATATTAGGGTTTCCTTTTTTCATGAGTACACCCAACGTACACAAGTATATGCCCAATGTACTAGGGCGCGCCTAGTATGCTCAGCGTACCCTTAGGTACGCGTAGCGTACTCCTCCTGATCCCAAAATTGCAATTTAGCCCTTTGACTTTTCATGGCTTCATCCTTCCACATGACCTAGAAAACTCCTAACGCCCTTTACATTAGTTGGTGGGGGTAATTTAGTAATTTAGCAATTTACATTAGTTGGTGGGTGTCAATTTTCGCCGAATCCACCTCAATCCCCGCCTTGGATACTTTATGGCCTAAGAAATTCCTTCTTTAACCATAAAGTGACATTTCTCCCAATTCAATACTAGATTGGTCTTTTCAAACCTAGAAAGCATCAAGTCGAGGTTAGTAAGACAATCATGAAAAGAAGAGCCAAAAATAGAAAAATCATCCACGAATACTTCCATGGATTTTTCCACCATATCATGGAATATCGCTGTGACATCCCCAAAATCTCAGCCAGAAAAGACCGATTTCATTTATGCTTTTTAAAACATTTTCAGAGTAAATTCATTTGATTTTTAAAAGATATGCGGAATTTGTTCCCAAAAACAAAACATGATAAAATAGATATTTATCAAAAAATTTCATATGATTTCATTTCATAATCAAAAGTCGGGATGTCATGTTCTGATACAGATCACAAAGCATAAACGATAACATTACAAGTCGTTCAACAAATATATACATATACAGACTTGTAAGCAAAAACAACTTGATGATTCGCCCATCTTAAGCTCTTGCGCCACTTCCTGTAATACAAATCAACTGAGTGGGTCAGGCTTGGGAGCCTGGTGAGCATATAGGGTTTTCAAACCCACAATAATTATATTTAATTTCATCAATCAACAATAAACCCGATTACCCATTCCCGTTATCCTCACCTTACGTTCCTAAAAATAACGTCTATTATAAGGAACTTATTTCAGGATTTTCATCGGGACGGACATTACTGCAAAGGGGCTTCCTCAACAATAAGTATCCTAAAGGCAACCATGTGGGGGATAGAGTACACCGGTGAACACGTCGTTCACAACACCTACAGGTAATGAGCCTGCTAGTGTTCCACAGGACAGTCTAGAATAGTCCGTGGTCGTCATCCATACTCTGCTGAATGACTAGAATAACACCAATAACACCGAGGCCTCTCATCTGTTTATTTCACACCAATTATCTACCCATGTTCTACCCAACATATTAGTAGATAAAAATATACATTTTTATACATTGTTTAAAAACCTGTACAGCATGCTTTAATCAATACATATTCCACATAACAGATGAGGCATACACACATAACACGTATTTCATAGAGAATATATCAGATCTATGAGATAGAAGAGAGTGAATATACATTCACACATATAACCACAAAATATATACACGTAGCACGTATTTTAGATTAAATACTTCATAATATTGCGTATTGAAAAGGGACTATACACTCACTTGATCAGAAGATGATCTGACAGTACTACGGCTTATAGAAGTAGCGTCTCTCCGCAGATCTGGAAGATCTTCACAAAAACCGGCTCCTCGCGGGCAGGGCTTCGGCTCGGGAATAACGCTCTTCGGGATTCTCGGGGCTTCGGATCTCGCTTCGGGGCTCGGGAATAATACCGGGGCTTCGGGATATGATTGGCACGCAAATCGAGGCAAAACTTAGAGAGAGGGAAGAGTTTGAACAAGAGAAAATGGCTGAATTCGAGTTCTATTTATAGGCTGAGGGTCTGGGATTACGCGGAGCGTAATCTCAAATTACGCAGGGCGTACTCAGTACGCGGGGCGTACTCGGTTACGCGGGGCGTACTTTGACGTCACTGCATGCGTCGATCTGTGGCACTCGAGTATTGGTCAGACAAGTTGCATCCGACTGAGTACGCGGGGCGTACTCAATTACGCGGGGCGTAATTGACTCGTCGAACTTCTAAATTGCGTAACTTTCGCATACGAGCTCCGTTTTCGACGTTCTTTATATCCACGCGAAGGTCAGACCATACTCTACAACTTTCATTTAGACTCCGTCGGCTAATTTTGACTTTTATTTTTATTATTTATTTTTAGAAGGCCGGGACAGAAAAACTCCGTTATAAATTCATAACTTCTTCGTCTGACGTCCGTTCTTGCCTAACTTTTCATCGTTTCGCTACTAACAACGAGATCTTCGATTCTCATTTAGATTGTTTCGGCTAAAAACCGCTCGATCTCAAATCGAGTATTCGGGCTGCATACTGCTAAGTCGAAACTTAGAAAAATCATAACTTCCTCATACGAAGTCAGATTTGGGCGTTCCTTTTATGCACACTCTCGGTTTAACGAAATCTACGACTTTCGTTTAGATCGCTAAGGCTAAATATCGCTCTATCTTAAATTCATATTTTACGTCACTCGACGTCGTGCCGGTTCTGTCGCGAAACTTCGACAGGTCATAACTTCTTCGTTATAACTCGGATTTTGGCATTCCTTATATCTCCGGAATCCTTGTTTCAACCACTACAACTTTATGAAAAGATATCGGGCTTATCTCACACTTAAATTTTGACGCTTATTTTATTCTTAATTCATTAAATTATAATAATTAAGAAAATAAACACATAAATCACATAATTCACATAATTCACAAATAATACATTTTTATTATTTCAAATTGGGGTTACAAAGGTTAACCTAGACTATTATATTGCTAAAAATGGCAATCCCAGAAACACGGGCGTTACAATTCTCTCCACCTTAGAATGATTCCGTCCCCGGAATCACACACCAGCAAACAAATGCAGATAGCGACTCATCATGTCACTCTCCGTCTCCCATGTGAGATTCGGCCCATTCGTGTGTTTCCATTGGACAAGCACTAACTCAACCATCTTACGTCGTAATTTCTTAGTCTTTCGGTCAACGATTGCCTCCGGTTCCTCAATCAACCTTTTGTTCTCATCCATCCTCAACTCCGAAAGTGGAATTATGTCGGGAACTTCTCCCATGAACTTCCTCAAGTAACACACATGAAAAGTGTTATGAATTCCATTCAGTTCTTCTTGTAGTTCGAGTTTGTAAGCTTGGTTCCCAATCCTCTGAAGAACTTTAAACAGTCCAATAAACCTTGGACTTAACTTTCCCCTTTTACCAAATCTTATAAGTCCCTTCCACGGCGAGACTTTAAGCAAAACCAAATCTCCAACTTCAAAAGTCATCGGTCTTCGCTTTTTGTCAGCATAGCTCTTTTGACGATCCTGAGCTGCTAACATTTTTTCCCTAATTATTTTCAACTTTTCAGCAGTTTGATGAACCAACTCCGGTCCCATAAACTGCTTTTCCCCAGCCTCAAGCCAACAAGACGGCGTACGACACTTCTGTCCATACAATGCTTGATAAGGTGCCATCTTTATGCTCGAGTGAAAACTATTATTATAGGAAAATTCTACCAAAGGCAAATGTTCATCCCAATTACCTATGAATTCCAAGGTACACGCTCTCAGCATATCCTCAAGTGTTTGTATCGTTCTTTCACTCTGACCATCAGTCTGCGGATGGTAAGCTGTACTTAAACACAACTTGGTACCCAATTCCTCTTGTAGACTTTTCCAAAACCTCGATGTGAAACGGCTATCACGATCCGACACAATCGTTAACGGAACACCGTGAAGCCTCACAATTTCCTTCACGTAAGAATTCGCAAGCTTTTCCATAGTCCATTTCTCCTTTGCTGCTATGAAATGCGCACTCTTAGTGAATCGATCGACGACCACCCAAATCATGTCGTGACCACTTTTTGTTCTGGGCAGTTTAGTGACAAAATCCATAGCAATGTCTTCCCACTTACCCATAGGCACAGGTAATGGTTCTAAACTCCCGTATGGTTTCTGATGTTGTGTCTTGACTCTCGCACAAGTCACACACTCGGCCACATACTTCGCAATGTCGAGCTTCATCGTCGGCCACCAATAATAGGGTTTCAGGTCCCTATACATTTTTGTGCTACCGGGATGAATCGAGTACATGGTTTTGTGAGCTTCTTCCATCAGAAGATCTCTGACTCCTCCTGTCTTAGGTATCCAAATCCGATCTTGGAACACCTTCAGTCCGTGACTGTTTACACCGAACACCAACGTTTTGCCCAAACGTTCCTCCTTTCGGTCATTTTTCTCAGAAGCTTCGCTTTGAGCTTTCTTTATACTTTCCAAAATAGTCGAGACAACTTCAATTCTCAACGCTCTTGGCCTTTTCTTTCCAAGATTGACCTTCCGACTGAGAGCATCAGCAACAATATTGGCCTTACCGGGGTGGTAAAGTATCTCACAGTCGTAGTCCTTAAGTAATTCCAGCCAGCGTCGTTGCCTCATATTCAATTCTTTCTGACCAAAGAGATATTGGAGACTCTTATGATCAGTGAAAAGTTTGCACTTCGTGCCATAGAGGTAATGCCTCCATATTTTCAGTGCGAAAACTACCGCTGCCAACTCCAAATCATGAGTCGGGTAGTTCTTTTCGTGCTCTTTCAGCTTTCGAGACGCATATGCGATCACCTTATCCCTTTGGGTCAAAACACAACCCAATCCAACCCCAGACGCATCGCTATAAACAGCGAAGTCTTCAACCCCATCGGGTAGAGAAAGTATCGGTGCCTCGCATAGTTTCTTCTTTAGCTTCTCGAATGCTTCTTTATGCTTATCACTCCAAGCATAAGTAGCTCCTTTGTGGGTCAAAGCTGTTAATGGACTAGCGATCGAAGAAAAGCCTTGGATAAACCTTCGGTAATATCCGGCTAATCCTAAAAAGCTTCGGATCTCCGTGGGACTTTTCGGTTGTTCCCACTTCATCACAGCTTCGATCTTCGCTGGATCAACCATTATCCCTTCTTGGTTGACCACGTGACCCAAGAATTGGACTTCACGAATCCAGAAATCACATTTGGAGAACTTCGCATACAACTTCTCCTTCTTCAAGACTTCCAAAACTTCTCGCAAGTGTCTGCCATGCTCCTCTTGGCTTTTTGAATAAATCAGAATGTCATCTATGAACACTATCACGGATTTATCAAGAAAAGGATTGCAAACCCTATTCATCAAATCCATGAATGCTGCTGGAGCATTGGTTAGTCCAAACGACATAACCAAGAACTCGTAGTGTCCATATCGCGTTCTGAATGCAGTCTTCTCTATATCTTGCTCCCTTACTTTTAGCTGATGATATCCTGACCTCAGGTCGATCTTTGAAAAATAACTGGAACCTTGTAGCTGATCGAATAGGTCATCAATCCTCGGCAACGGATATCTATTCTTTATTGTTGCCTTATTCAGCTCTCGGTAATCAATGCACATCCTCATGCTTCCATCTTTCTTCTTTACGAATAACACCGGAGCTCCCCAGGGTGATGAACTAGGTCTAATGAAACCTTTGTCCAATAACTCCTGAAGTTGCATCATTAGCTCCTTCATCTCCGTCGGTGCTAATCGATAAGGTGCTTTTGCAATTGGCGTTGTTCCAGGCAACAAGTCGATACGAAATTCTACTTGTCGATCGGGCGGTAATCCAGGAAGATCTTCGGGAAATACTTCCGGATAATCACACACAACAGGAATATTTTGCATCACCTTCTTTTCCTTCTTAGCGTCGATCACAAATGCTAAGTATGATGTACACCCCTTGGTCAAACATTTTCTGGCTTTCATTAGAGAAATGATCCCAGAATTTACTCTACGTTTATCTCCGTACACCATAAATGATTCCTTCCCAGGCGGATTCACTTTCACTATTTTCTTCTTGCATAAAATTTCGGCATCATTGGCGCTAAGCCAATTCATTCCTAACACGATGTCGAAACCGTTAAGTTCAATAGGCAATAATTCCTCGTGGAACTTATTCCCATTCAGATCAATTAAGATGTTTTTCATACGATGGCTAACAGGTACAAACTTGCCACTAGCAACTTCGACTAATAAGGCATTATCTAGTCTATCAACAGGCAAAGCTAGTTTTCTACCAAATTCATGCGATATAAAGGAGTAGTTGGCTCCAGAATCAAATAAAATTTGGGCAGGCAATTTGTTAACGAGAAAGGTACCTGAAGCGACATCAACTTCATCTTTAGCAGCTTCCAGTGTCATCTGGAATGCTCTCGCCTTTGGCTTTGGCGGAATGTTGGGTCTTGCTGCTTCTTTCTTTTTCGGACAATCCCTTGAGATGTGCCCCTCTTCACCACAACCATAACAAACATTCTTGGTGAAGGTGCAGTCGTTGGCATAATGCCCTAGCTTTCCACATTTGAAGCAGGTGGTTTCCCCGCCACACTTCCCATAATGCTTCTTCTTGCACTTGTCACACCATCTCGCTTCTACCTTTCCTCCACTTCCCCTCGAACTAGACTTCGAGAATTTACTTTTCTTGCTGGACCCTAAAAATCCATCGATTTTCCTTTTCTCGCCAACCTCTGACCTTTCCAGACCTTTTTCCCTGATCTGGGTCTCAACATTTCTAGCAGCCCAGATGGCGGCTTTCAATGTGGTTGCTTGCTTAACCATTGGACCATAGTCCGCTGGTAGTCCAAGGGCAAACTTGTTGACCTTAGAGAGTTCTGTAGGCACCAAATATGGGATAAACTTCATCTTTTCTGTGAAACTTGCAGCGTATTCAGTAACGCTCAATTTCCCTTTCTTCAAATTCTGAAACTCATTACTGATTTCCAGAAGGTCCTGCTCGGAGCAGTATTGCAGTTTTAGTTGTTCCACAAAGTCTTCCCAAGACATTTTGCTTGCTTCTCCCTTGGGCATAGAGTCAGCTAACAGCTTCCACCAACTCAACACGCCAGATTTTAGCAGAGGGATCGCAAGAGCGGTCTTCTGCCTGTTGTTGCATTCGCAACTTTCAAACATAGTCTCCATTTCGGAGACCCAGTCCATAACTTGCACCGGCGTCGGGCTTCCGGATAGACATGGTGGTTTGGATGCCATGAAATCCTTATACTTGCACCCACGACCATCATTTCCTCCATACTGGTTATTGCGTCTAACCACTGGTTGTTCGTCTTGACCAATGATCCCACTAAAGTTTTCTCCTTCAGACTGCCCTCCATTCTCCTCGGGCTCTTCCGCTTGAATTGACGGTTCTTCACGATTCTGCCTAAGCAGGCGTCTTGTTTCTTCCATCTGACGATCCAACATCATTTGAATCATCATTTGTACACCAGCCATTGTTATCGGCTCAGGTGCATCAGCTACAATAGGTACTTGTTGAATTACAGGCGGTTGATTCCTGTTTTCATCAGCATTTCCAACTCCGCTTCTTGTTCTCACCATTTTTTTTATCTACACACCGAATAATTTCACCTTATTACTCCAAACGATTACATGCTAGTTCTAATATCGTATACATACGCTTAGAATCCTAAACACATAAAACTTCAGATCCGGTTGGCAACAAACCGTAGATCCGAACAAATAATATCATATATGGCAACATATAACATTTAGCACATCAAAGAATTTTAGGCAACTCTCCTAAAATAAACTAGTGCTCGTGTCTTAAATTTATCAGACACACACCTCACAATCTCCATTTAGCATCTTAAGTTTAAGTCTAGAAATCCTACAAATTCCTAGTTCGCTTAAACTAATGCTCTGATACCAACTGTGACATCCCCAAAATCTCGGCCAGAAAAGACCGATTTCATTTATGCTTTTTAAAACATTTTCAGAGTAAATTCATTTGATTTTTAAAAGATATGCGGAATTTGTTCCCAAAAACAAAACATGATAAAATAGATATTTATCAAAAAATTTCATATGATTTCATTTCATAATCAAAAGTCGGGATGTCATGTTCTGATACAGATCACAAAGCATAAACGATAACATTACAAGTCGTTCAACAAATATATACATATACAGACTTGTAAGCAAAAACAACTTGATGATTCGCCCATCTTAAGCTCTTGCGCCACTTCCTGTAATACAAATCAACTGAGTGGGTCAGGCTTGGGAGCCTGGTGAGCATATAGGGTTTTCAAACCCACAATAATTATATTTAATTTCATCAATCAACAATAAACCCGATTACCCATTCCCGTTATCCTCACCTTACGTTCCTAAAAATAACGTCTATTATAAGGAACTTATTTCAGGATTTTCATCGGGACGGACATTACTGCAAAGGGGCTTCCTCAACAATAAGTATCCTAAAGGCAACCATGTGGGGGATAGAGTACACCGGTGAACACGTCGTTCACAACACCTACAGGTAATGAGCCTGCTAGTGTTCCACAGGACAGTCTAGAATAGTCCGTGGTCGTCATCCATACTCTGCTGAATGACTAGAATAACACCAATAACACCGAGGCCTCTCATCTGTTTATTTCACACCAATTATCTACCCATGTTCTACCCAACATATTAGTAGATAAAAATATACATTTTTATACATTGTTTAAAAACCTGTACAGCATGCTTTAATCAATACATATTCCACATAACAGATGAGGCATACACACATAACACGTATTTCATAGAGAATATATCAGATCTATGAGATAGAAGAGAGTGAATATACATTCACACATATAACCACAAAATATATACACGTAGCACGTATTTTAGATTAAATACTTCATAATATTGCGTATTGAAAAGGGACTATACACTCACTTGATCAGAAGATGATCCGACAGTACTACGGCTTATAGAAGTAGCGTCTCTCCGCAGATCTGGAAGATCTTCACAAAAACCGGCTCCTCGCGGGCAGGGCTTCGGCTCGGGAATAACGCTCTTCGGGATTCTCGGGGCTTCGGATCTCGCTTCGGGGCTCGGGAATAATACCGGGGCTTCGGGATATGATTGGCACGCAAATCGAGGCAAAACTTAGAGAGAGGGAAGAGTTTGAACAAGAGAAAATGGCTGAATTCGAGTTCTATTTATAGGCTGAGGGTCTGGGATTACGCGGGGCGTAATCTCAAATTACGCAGGGCGTACTCAGTACGCGGGGCGTACTCGGTTACGCGGGGCGTACTTTGACGTCACTGCATGCGTCGATCTGTGGCACTCGAGTATTGGTCAGACAAGTTGCATCCGACTGAGTACGCGGGGCGTACTCAATTACGCGGGGCGTAATTGACTCGTCGAACTTCTAAATTGCGTAACTTTCGCATACGAGCTCCGTTTTCGACGTTCTTTGTATCCACGCGAAGGTCAGACCATACTCTACAACTTTCATTTAGACTCCGTCGGCTAATTTTGACTTTTATTTTTATTATTTATTTTTAGAAGGCCGGGACAGAAAAACTCCGTTATAAATTCATAACTTCTTCGTCTGACGTCCGTTCTTGCCTAACTTTTCATCGTTTCGCTACTAACAACGAGATCTTCGATTCTCATTTAGATTGTTTCGGCTAAAAACCGCTCGATCTCAAATCGAGTATTCGGGCTGCATACTGCTAAGTCGAAACTTAGAAAAATCATAACTTCCTCATACGAAGTCAGATTTGGGCGTTCCTTTTATGCACGCTCTTGGTTTAACGAAATCTACGACTTTCGTTTAGATCTCTAAGGCTAAATATCGCTCTATCTTAAATTCATATTTTACGTCACTCGACGTCGTGCCGGTTCTGTCGCGAAACTTCGACAGGTCATAACTTCTTCGTTATAACTCGGATTTTGGCATTCCTTATATCTCCGGAATCCTTGTTTCAACCACTACAACTTTATGAAAAGATATCGGGCTTATCTCACACTTAAATTTTGACGCTTATTTTATTCTTAATTCATTAAATTATAATAATTAAGAAAATAAACACATAAATCACATAATTCACATAATTCACAAATAATACATTTTTATTATTTCAAATTGGGGTTACAAAGGTTAACCTAGACTATTATATTGCTAAAAATGGCAATCCCAGAAACACGGGCGTTACAATCGCCTTCATGCATCTTTGGAAAATCGCCAATGCATTGCCTAACCCAAAGGGCATGCGTCGATAAGAAAATGTTCCACTTGGACAAGTAAAAGTGGTATTCTCTTGATCAATTGGGTCTATAGGGATTTGGAAATAACTTGAAAACCCATCTAAAAAACAATAATAGTTATGGCCCGATAAACACTCAAGCATTTGATTAGTAAAAGGGAGAGGAAAGTGGTCTTTGCAAGTGGCATCATTTAGGTTTTGATAATCGATGCACACCCGCCAACCGGTTACCGTTCGTGTAGGTATAAGCTCGTTCTTATTATTTGTGACGACTGTCATCCCTCCTTTCTTTGGCACTACTTGAACAAGACTAACCCATGGGCTATCAGAAATGGAGTATATTATCCCTGCATCTAAGAGCTTGACAACTTCTTTCTTGACCACCTCTTTCATGTTTGGGTTTAAACGCCTTTGGTGTTATACTACCGGATTCGCACCTTCTTCAAGAATTATCTTATGGGAACAATATGAAGGACTAATTCCTTTTATATCGGTAATTTTCCATGCGATGGCATTCTTCCTTTTCCTTAAAACTTGGACTAACTCTTCTTTTTCAGCTTTAGTGTGGTAGGAAGCAATGATAGGAGGTTTATGATCACCTTCTTTTAGAAATACGTATTCTAAATGTTCCAGCAGAGTTTTCAGCTCTAATTTTGTATTTTTGTACACTGAACACGCCGAGTCCAGAGAGGGGACTCGTCGAGTCCAGGCCAAAATTCTCGTCTGATCGTGATTTCCCATATGGACTTGTCGAGTTAGTGTCTCCAACTCGGCGAGTCAATTTTTCAGTGCCTCTGATTATTTCTTCATATTTAGATTCTTCAAGCATTCTCTCTATCTCTTTCAGGTCTCTTTCAGGATCAAATTCATCTTCAAGGGAAATGGCGGGCTCAGTTGAATTGTCCTCCTTCCATTCTTCTATTAGCTCATCCTAAGTGTCCACCGAAAAGGTTGTGTCATCACTATACTTAGAATGCTTCATGGCCTTATCAAATCCAAAAGTGACTGACTCGTCCCCCACTCAAAGGGTAAGGTTGGATTCTCTCATGTCTACTATGGTGCTCGTGGTGTTTAAGAAAGGTATTCCAAGGATGATTGACACTTGGTGGTCCTCTTCCATGTCTAGCAATATTAAGTCCGCGGGGAATACAAATTATCAACTTTGACCAATAATTCATCGCATATTCCCCTTGGAAATGTCACCATCGTGTTTGCTAAATGAATTGCCATACGAATCGGTTTCGGCTTCGGAAGGTTCAACTTTTAAAGAAAGAGTATGGCATAAGATTAACAGTCGCCCCCGAATCCGCCAATGCATAACTAGTGGCTAGGTTCCCAAATTGGCACGGCAAAGTCAACATCCTGGGTTCACCCATTTTCTTTGGTAACTTGTTCAACATTGCAGCCGAACAATTTTCATTAAGTACTACCTTGGACACCTCTTCCGACTTCTTTCGATTTGTGAGTAGCTCTTTTAAGAATTTCGAGTACTTAGGCATTTGTGCAACCGCTTCTATGAATGGCATGTTGATTTGGAGGGCTTTGATGTGTTCCAGGAACTTTTGATAATCTTCATTTTGATTCTCTTGTCTAGCCCGACTTGGAAATGGCAATGGAGGTTGATAAGGCTTCAAAGGGGGGTCTATTTTCTGTTCAGACTGTAGACTCATCGAGTCCTTCTCCATGACTCGTCGAGTCGAGTCGACTGTTTGTGATTTTGGGTCCTCTTTCTGTTCCTCCTGCATCTCTTTTGGATCTTCATTCATAATGGGTACTAGATGGGTAATTATCTTTCCACTTCTAATCGTCATGATGTTAATTTGAGCGCCTTTTGGATTTTTCTTTGTATTGCTTGGAAGTTCACCCGATGCTCTTTTATTGATTTGTAGTGCAAGTTGGCCCAACTGTTTTTCAATGTTAAGAATAGAAGCTTGTTAATTCCTCGTCAAAGCTTGTTGCTTTTACATCATAGCTTGTTGTTCTCTTATTACAACATCCGTTTCATTATGCCTTTTCTCGAATGCAGCTGCAAATCTTGTGAGCATATCTTCAAAGTCCAATTTCTTTTCTTGCACCGGCTCCACCTTTTGATAAAACCCTCTTGTCTTTAGCCTATATTTCTCCTCCTTTGCCTTCTTGTACTCATCGTATGGTAGCCACTATTTTTTCGGTTTTCGTCAATCTTCATCATATCTATCGCCACTAGAGTAACACACTTGCACTTTTTGACTCCCATGCTCGTCTAGATCACAATATTTAGTAAGGTGAGGCCCGCTACAATTCTCACATCCTACCTAGATGGCATGGATGGATTGATCCATCTTTGTCATTCTTCGGTCCAAACTATCTAATTTAGCCATCACCGCCGCCATATTATCGGAAACCGAGTTCACCGCCCCACGAGTCAAGTCGTTCCTTGAATTATGATATTCTATAGAGTGCTTAGAGAAATCTTCAATTAGCTCCTTTATGATTGCGGGGTTTTTCTTCATGAGTGGTCCTTAGGATTTAAGGAGCTGCCTAGTTGTCAGGTTCACTCGATCATAGAAAATGGAGACTTCTTGTTGAATGTTTAAATCATTGTGGGGGCAGTTCCTCAACAAGCCTTTGTATCTCTCACACACCTCATAGAGTGACTCGCACAGTTGTTGCTCAAAGTTGGCAATGGCTTTCTTCAACTCTGTTTGTTGTGAGAAATGTCCAAGGTCTAAACATTTCAGACTTATGGTTGTAAGTTCTAAAATTGTTTAGACACACATGTGAACTGTCTAAGGAAAGGTGTATGATTTTGAGAAGCCTAGATAAAGTCTTATCGAAGCATCTCATATCAGAAATTTGAACTGTGGCAATGAAAGTCAATAAGTATTTATTTCTAGAAGTCCAGCTGATTTCTAAGTACATGTCAAAGCTAGTGGAAGCATAAGTATTATGCTAATAAAGATAATAATTATTCTGCTAGTGGGAGCATAATTATTATGGTAAGTGTTGCAAGTAGGGATGAGCACAATCGGGTACCCGCCTATTTTAGCCGGAACCGGAACCACTCCCGGAACCGGCGGTTCTTAGTTTTTGGGTATTGGAACCGGAACCGCCTACACCGGTTCCTAGAAAATTGAAACCGCTCCCGGAACCACCAGAACCGGTTCCGGTTCCGGGAAACCCGGCTTCTTGATAATTTACATCTTTTATTGTATACATTTCATTGAAATAAACTTTTTTATTTCATAAACAACAGGAGACTAGGACTGCAATATATAAAACTAAAATAATCATAAAAACTTGATCTCAAAACACCATGCCAACACAATTGGAATTTATCAAGTAGTATAACAAAATGACAATTTTCAGCAATAACAAACAACAAAACAGAAACAAGAAAACAACAAAACAGTTAACAAATTTTATCAAGTTTCAAAACAGCAAACGAACCACAACAAAATAGCCAAATAGCAACAGCAAAACAGCACGAACAGCAAGCAAAAAACAGCAAAACAGCAACCAGCAACAGCAGGCAGCAAAAACAGCACCATCCCAACTTCAAAAACAGCAACTACTAACTCCCTCCATGTGTATCTTCCATATTGCGACTGATTTATGCAATGGAATTAAACATAAAAATTCAAATTAGAATATTAAATATTATACAAGAAACATAAAATAAAAGAATAAATAAAAGTGTATCTTCCATATTACCTTCCTCATATTTTTCCACATCTTCCAATAACTGTTCAAGGTTAATACAAACATTTGATGCCCTCAACCAATCTTGAGTACAAATCAAAGCTTCCACCATCTTTGGAAGCAAATTACTACGAAAGTCATCAACCACACGTCCGGATGTACTAAAAGTGGACTCACTAGCAACCGTAGAAACCGGAATGGCTAGAATGTCCTTTGCCATTGATGCCATCACCTTGTATGTTGTGCATTTGTCACTCCACCACTTCAAAATATCAAATGTTTCATTATTCATTTTTTCGGGTGGAGCATCAAGATATTCCTCCAATTCAGATTTTTCCATAGCATCTTCAACATCATTTTCATAAAACTCATCATATATTTTTCTCATTTGCTTATTCTTAACCACACCATCAAAATTTTGACCATCATTATCATTTGTATTGAAAGAACTAGAACCATCATTCTTGCCCGTTGAAGAAACATTAGAGTAATGATTATATAGTTGATTCAAAACCTCAAACACTTTAGCATATAGTTCTTCAACCTTCTTGAAGTCTAAAGGATAGATTTTTCTTAGAGAAAACTTCACAAACCTCATCTTATACCTTGGATCAAGTGCAACCGCAACTAACACCATCACATTTGTTTTTCCAAAGTCTTCATAATACTTGTCAAACTTTTTCTTCATTTGATCACCCATAAGAACAATATTGATATCTTCATCTTGTGTCCACTCCAACAAGGAAGCAAGTACACCTAATATCTCATGATAATGCATATTAGCCGTAACATACAAAGTTCCCGACATCCTTTTCGTGGCTTCAAAAAACTGCTTCAAACAAAGAGATAAATTTCTAGCACTTTCCCAATCTTTTTGGGATGGAAATCCATCTTTAAGATATTTCTCAAATGCGGGGTCTTCTTGTCTCATTCTTTTAAAAGCTCTCTCAAACTTAACTGCCGTTTCCAACATAATGTAAGTGGCGTTCCACCGTGATGGTACATCAAGAGATACAGATGTTTTACTCAAAATTTTTGATTTTGAAACACAAGTATCAAACAACTTTGATCTTTCCGTAGAGCTCCTGACATATCTAACTACACCCCTAATCCTAACAATGGCATATTTAATCAAATCAAGACCATCTTTAACAATCAAGTTTAAGATATGGGCGGCACATCTCATATGGAAAAATTCACCTCCTAAGACAAGTTTATCCATTAGATTGTCTTTTATATGAGCAACAACTACATCATTAGCACTTGCGTTATCTATAGTGATGCAAGATAACTTCTCTTCAATACCCCAATAAAGAATACAAGATTCTACTTCTTTCCCGATTTCCTTTCCTTTATGACTATCAATATTACGGAAATTCAAAATTCTTTTATGTAATTTCCAGTTATCATCAATAAAATGAGCAGCTAAACACATATAGCTTAAATTTTGCACAGAAGTCCAACAATCACTAGTAAGAGCAATCCTAGAATTCAAACTTTTCAAGGTATTTCTCAATTGCTCTGTCTCACAAAGAAAAACTTTACTAATATCTCTAGCAACCGTGAAACGTGACGGGAAAACTGTGGAACAGCAACACTACAAAAATATCTGAACCGTCACATTCAACGTATGAAAATGGTTGCTCATCAATGACAATCATTTTTGCTAAAGCAAGCCTGATTGTATTTTGGTTAAATTCCCAATTAGAAATAGTAGTCGCATCACTTTGACTTGTTCTAAAAGTGCTAATTTTCTTTTGTTTTTTATCAATATTATCAGGATTTTGTAAACATACAACATTATGTTTACCCAAAGATGATGTACCATTCTTTGTAGTAACAGTCAAGATTCTGGAACAATGTTTGCATTGCGCCTTTATAATCTTGCCCGTCTTTGGATCTCCAACATCTGTGTAGTTGCGCCAAGTGTTTGATGTCCTTTTGTCCCCAACTACCGACACTTTGTTTTGCTCAACAACCTCACTTTCACCATCCAAGTCAACATCAATTCGACTACTTTCCATTGTTGAACCTTAAATTTCAGACAACAAACATAAATCAATAACAACCAAAAGAAAACAATGAACTTTTGACACAACAAAACACAAAAAAACAATGGGAATCTGAACACATATAGATACAGGGCACTAAATCAAAACACATACAGATACAACCAAAGTATAACAATGAGTCAACATTTTAGTTGCAGGCTTCGAGAAATGGAGGAACACACCAAAATATAACAATGAATCAAAATATAACATACAGATAACAGATACAACCAAAATATAACAATGAATCAAAATATAACATACATATATGGGATTTCTTTTGAACAACAATTTGAATGGGATTTCTTATAAGTGGGAATTCATGACTTATTTGTTGAGCATACAATAGATACATGAAGTATTGAGCCAAGGTACCAAGAGATGGCGAGTAGGAATATTGCAGAAGCTACTAAAGATGGGGTTATAGTAAGAATTATAGCAGGGGGAACTTGGGGATGAATATACACATGAACAATGACGTTTTCCTCATTCCGATTACAGAGAACATATGGTACCAGTCTTGCAGCGATGTTCGGCAATTGTCGGCAATTGTCGGCAATTGGGTTTCTAAAAATCAAATTTCGAGAATCTAACCTTGAAGATGAAGACTTGTAGTTGCAGGCTTGCAGCGATGGTCGGCGATGGTTTTCGTTCGTCGATTGAACAGGGGGAACAACGTGAGTGATCAGCGATTGAGCGGGGCCTAAGAATCGAACGAGTCACCTTTGTCTTCTACTCCAATCTCCAGCGAATCAAACGAGTAAACGAATCTGAGTGTCGGCGTCTTACGAATGCGATTTGCGAGAGCCGAGAGGGGAGTGTGAGTGTCTGCGTTATTTTGGTAAGAAACTAAGAATGAATTCTCAGTCACAATTTGTGACTCACATACCCTAAAAATGATAAGGCAATTACACTTTACGCCACTTCTTTTTCCAATATATATATATATATATATATATATATATATATATATATATATATATATATATATGTTTTAAAGAGGCGGGTACCCGGCGGTACCGCTTTCGGTTAACCGTCGGTTCTGAGTACCCGGTATTGGAACCGGAATCGGTGGGTATCCAACGGGTATCGGTTTTTTAAAAATGAGAATTGGAACCTAAGGCGGTTCCGAGACTTTAGGAACCGGAACCGGAACCGCCTATGGCAGTTCCGAGGCGGTTTCGGTTCCGAAAGCAGGTACCTGCTTCCGATGCTCATCCCTATTTGGAAGTTAGCAATGTTAATTATAGAAAACAAAAGTTTTAATTTGCAAAGATGCAGGGTTTCAAAAATTGTTTTGCTATAATTAAGGGAGAGGAATTAATACTTCATTTCAAAATCTAACAGCTTAGATTGAGATTTTAATCAAATTTAGTCAGAAATATATATGAATGTTATGCTGGAATGTTTCAACATAAGGGAGTTCTATATATGGAAATGATAATTGCATTCTCAATTTGATTATGATTACGGCACCCCTCTTCATAATTCGAATTGTAAGAACATGAAAAATAGAAATATTATAGCAAAAGACTGATCAAGTATCATGTCTTTATGTTAGACATTATGAATCGTGTCCCATATGTTTCCGGTATAGGATCGACTGCATATGCTATATTATTCTCGTGTTCTAATTTTCGAAATGCCTAGGGCATTAAGAGGGAAAAAGGAATAGAATCGGATATGACTAAAGTGGTTAAACAACTGTTAAGGACAATCTAAGGTTCACCAAGGATTGGTCGCTTAAGGACAGTTGGAAGTATAATAATTGATGAAACATATTGACATTATTGTGAATAGACAGGTGTCTATTAATATTGAGTTGTCATATGGAAAATATGGAATGTTTCCATATTGGGAGTTGAAGAATAGATGAGGAAGTTAGAAACTCTTATGCAAGAAGGATGTTCAAAGGAATGTACTTTGAATTTGAGACTTCATTTCCATGGAATTGCCTTGTAACAATCTCCAAAGGAATATTTTGTAATATCATTGGTCAAGTCTTTGTGACTTTTTGTACGTAGACATTACAATAGAATCATTGCATGATAGTTTAGATACTAACACATTCTAATAATGGCAAGAATTTGGAATTCTTATACTTGCAATAGAGATTTGGGATTGTGAAATGAGCATCATTGAAATGTGTTTTAATTGATCTATTTCACATAGTCAGGACCATAGACAAACATAGTGTGCATGCTTGGATCATGGCATATATATTGTTTTTAATTAAAGTATTAAGTTGATTATTCGAAACATTATACAATGAATAATGAGTAATCAATATGGCACTCAAAAGTATTGGGGCCATATAGGATTAGTATTATTTTTGTGTTTCACTTTGCATGTTTTGACATCCTGAATAACTAGGTTATTCAAACCGTCCACATTCGATCATACTTTGGAAGTAGGTATTGAGGAAAGACTGTCATGAATGGGTCTGTAGTTTGTCTAGGGCAAGGTGGCTACAATGTTCATGAGTACTCTTGGAATAAGATTTGAGTATTGGATTCAACCCATGCTCATTTGAATCACTTCATGGATTTCATCGCGAGTGATTGTGAGACGATAATATCTTATATTCTTCAAACCAAGACGAGTGAGTTGTAGTTGCCAGTCAGTTGCACATTATACATTTGTAAACGCACCAGTAACTTGGATGTTATAAAACATATTGTTGTGTGTAATTTGATGAGTAAGTACAAGCAAGCATTTGGGTCGAAGTTTATTCGTTCCTTTTACCCCATGGGGATAAAAGCGATATCTGTGGGCCCCTCGATGATTTAGTGATGACACCCTAAGTGCTTGGCCAAGCCTGGACTGATTTGATTTTTTCAATTAGTCGGTCGTCATAAATCATAAATCAGGATAAAACAGACGGACAGAAAGAATGATTAAAATCCATGTCTCATGTCCATATGATATATAGAATTGAGGAATATATGATCCCTTATCTAATGGACGTGTCACTGACTAGCTCAGAGTTCGACAATGACTTTTAAGAGCTACGATTGCTAGTCGGGTTGTGGAGTCATACTTGCAGTAATAGTTATTAGACTTATCCAAGTGGGAGACTATTGGATTAGGTGTCTAAGCCCATAACTATAATTGGTATGTACTTGACCCGATAGTAGCATGGTTAATTTGGGTTGCATATCACCAAGACAATTTGATAGGATGGACTTTTAAGAAAAGGTTATTTATGATTTGATAATATATTATAGGTTCTAATTGTCACACCCCAAAACCAGAACGGCGGAAAAGTTCTGGGGTGGATGACGTCATGTCAAGTATCACAACACATGCATATAGTAATCAAAGTACAACAAGACATTGCATTAATAGTAATAATTTTACATGGTTACATTACATAGTACCAAAGTAATACAAACATAATATATAAAGTGCAACAAGGTACTTAGGCCATCTTCATCAGCAGCTTCGGGGATGTACCTGTCTAATTGCTTACCTGAGATTACAAGTTATTTGAAAAGCGAGTATCAGCATTTTTACAAATGCTGGTGAGTTCATAAGCATTTAGTGTCATTTAGTCAAATAACTTTAATAAGTAGTAGTTTAAGTGCTTTCAGTGCTTCAGTGTCCTTTCCAGAAAATCCTATATTTTCTTTAATTAAAGCAGCCTTCTACCAAGACTGTTTCAGTGCATTGTGGTAAGAGGTAGTTTTCCCTTAATTGACATTGTCATCAAAATATTGAATTTGATTATTTAAGAAAGCAGGAGACATCAGGGAATAACATATGCCTCAGCAGTGAGGACTGCTGACTAAGGCAAAGAATCATAGATTCCATGAGGGTATCGAACTGACGACACGCCTGGTTCTGTCTAACAAAGGGGAGACATAGACCCCAGAAGGTACCAAACGAAAGGTACAGCTGGTAAGGTCTAAAATAGTAAATATAGACCGAAGATGATACCAAATGAAAGGTATCTCTCACAAGGTCAGAACAAAGACTACGGACCCCAGACAGTATCAATTGAAAGATACAGCTAGCAAGGTTGAAACAGAGACTATAGACCCCAGACAGTATCAAATGAAAGATACAGCTAGCAAGGTCGAAACAGAGATTATAGACCCCAGACAGTATCAAATGAAAGATACAGCTAGCAAGGTCGAAACAGAGACTATAGACCCCAGACAGTATCAAATGAAAGATACAGCTAGCAAGGTTGAAACAGAGTGACTCTGAAGAGTGACATCATCATACAGTGTAAATTGCTGACGAAAATACCGTTACCTTAAAGCCATGAATTATAAGGCAACCCAGGATACTCGTAACCATACTGACTAGAGTTCCAGACGCCCTACAAGCATCTATATAATATGACATTTGTCACCCCTTGGCTTGGTGGGCTGTGGACTGTAGCTAGCAGTCAGGGTGCGGGGTTGTCAATCCCGTATAGGCCTATACACACAATGTCCGCTCCCCCTACAGGAGACTCTGGTTACCAACTAGACGACGGAGAAGGCCGCGTCCCGAAGATGCATCCCAAATAGAGAATAGTGTGTTTCTTGAGAGGAGTGGGTTTCTAACACAAGTGATATTCTAGCGGTAGAGACTTCCAAGCGGTGGGTAGTGTGTTTCTAAAGTGAGTGTAGAATAGAAGAAGAGACTCTTAATTGACTTGACTAGAGAATTCCCTATATGTCCATACTCATATACATAGTATTTAACTAATGGACCAAACGACCTTCGGACGGCTACCCGATCCCACCAGACCACATCTCTACGAAGAAAAGGAAATAGGGCCGATGAGCCTTCCTAAGTCTTTCAGTCATTACTTATATATACCTATATAAGTACGGACATACATCTAACTATGACTAAGTGGATATCAAGTGAAAGTGATTCTCGTGAAGTAGGAGTGTCTAATAAGTGAAGCAAGAGCGGTCGCAAGTGAAGTATAAGTGTCGAATAAGTATAGGCGCATCGCGAAGTAGATATGACCACAAGTGAAGTAAGAGCGTATCAAGTATAAGTGAAGTAAAGTCGATCTCAAATACAAGCGAAGCAGAATCGTATCACTAAGTAAGAGGGTAAATAAGTATAAGAGTTATCAGGTATAAGTGACTTCAGGTACAAGCAAAAACATTACAGAGTAGGATCATAAAGTAAGTATAAGCGAAGCAGTGGTATCTAACAATTATAAGTATTCATGAAAACCCTTAAAGATTTTGTTACTTAGGAAAATCGCATTTGTATTCTTTGATAAAATAGGTGTGAAAATCTTTAGAAATCTTTGAGAATCTTTTATAAATTAGTTGAAATGAGTCTTTGATAAGCTATGAAAGTAAGAACTTGAACAATTTAAAAACCCTTTTTTTTTTGAAAGCCATTTATAGTGTCCTACTCGGTAAAACAGTGTACAGTGGTAAAATCTTGTGCATGCGGGTTATCAATCACATGTGATTGATATGATAACTGGCATGTTTAACTTGTAATCCCCCCTATGAAAACATTTAAAAGCATTAAAAAGGTTCATTCAGGGGTATGAACTCACCTGGTATAAGTAGGTCCGACGGTAGTGCCGTTTAGGCGTTCGGGGTCACGCAAGGACTTGAACACACACAAGGACCTATTTTAACATATGATAACATATGTTCACAAACAATTAGCATATAATATACTAATAAAACAATTATACACACTCAAAGGAGTGGAAAACACTTTTGGTTGAGTGTTTGGGGTCCCGGGTAGCGTTTAAGGGTGCTAAGGGTCTCCTATCAGCTGTGGGACTTTGCTATGCTCAAGTATCAAGGGTGTAAAGGGGTTTAAAGCATCAATATGGACCAAACAAGGAGTTTACGGCCCAACCTAAGGGAGTTTACGGCCGTAAACTCCCAAGGTTCTATTCTTGGGGTTTTGATGCTTCTAGCTTGTTCCTTGATTTATTCTAAGCACTTTTCATCAAAGGCATGATTGGATTTGAGGCTTCTAAAGGTATTTTATAGGAGTTTACGGCCTAAGAACTCTCCCAAGGGAGTTTACGGCCGTAAACTCTCAATCTTTGAGTTTAGTGAAGTTTCAAGCCTCTAATGCCTTTCTAGTGATTTCTAATGAAGTGTGATGCTATATTGGAGGATTAAAACCAACATTTGAGGGGGTTTTAGGGGAGTTTACGGCCTAGAAAATGCTTGGGCCGTAAACTCCAAGAAATGTCTCATTTTTCTTGTGTTTAAGCCTTTATTTCCATTCTAGCATTTTATGGTAAATGTCTAAGGCCATTAGGGGGGCAAAATCACACTTTTGGGCATGATTTTAGGGAGTTTACGGCCTTGACTATTCATGGGCCGTAAACTCTTTTCTTTAATTCATTTTGGAGTGTTTCAAGGGTCTAAACTCAAAGGAATAAGTCCCTAAAATATGTAATAAGCCCTAGGATGAGTTTGGTGCACATTTGGGACCATATCTTGTGGATTTTACGGCCTAAGCATGTGCTTGGGCCGTAAACTCTTCTTTGAGTCCTAAATCCATGCATTTTAGTGTTTAAACACTCCTAGGCTATATCCCCTAATAGTTTCTAAGCTCATGGTCAAGTTTAAAGGCATTTTTGACACCTTTTTAGGGGTTTACGGCCCTAGAATGTTCCTGGGCCGTAAACTCCTTATCTTATGCCTTCTTGGATGATTTTTGAGCTATAAACATAAATCAATACGCTTAGAATAAGTTAGGGTAAGCGGACTTACAATTTGGAAGCGTTTGGTTGCGAATTCGGGGCGAAAACGGGTCTAGAGGGAGAGTATAGAGAGAGAGTGTAAAAAGTCTCCCATTTGACTCCACTCACCCTTATATAGGTTTCACAGTCGGGGCTCAGTGGAATTTTACCCGATACTGCCGTTAAACGAGGCTTTTGGTCGCACCCGATTTAGTGGTCGTAATAATAAAACTTGACATTTCCTCAATAAATGGAAATGTGTGTCTTGAGTTTTTATTCCCTTTGATCACGACTTAACGGCATGTTAAAGGTAACCAAATGGAATGTTTATTAAATTGATGCCCTCTAATTAACGGAACTTTTATACAGTGGAATATTCCGTTAACGGTAACAGGGAAATGTAACGGGACAACTTGGGTTGTCACACTAATATATTAATATGAAATCATATTATTTAATTAGTATTGATTAAGAATTAATCTGGAATTGATTTTGTGATCAAAAGAGACTAATTAAATATATGGGGATTGATTTGGTAAGTCATTTATTCTTATGGTGTGCGCCAATGATCTATGATTCTTTAGGTTGGGCTAAACAAATGTTGAAACCCATGGATGATCCATTGGAGTTTAAACCCATGGAGCCTAAGGAATATGGAAGGTCATTCACATTAGGGTTTAGATGGTGTAACCCTAATGTTGGCACACTATATAAGAAGCCCCTTAGCATCCAAAATTGGCTACTAGACACACTAGGGTTCTAGGAGTTCATTGAGTTGATTTTGGTGCAAGAAATACTCTCTCAAAAGTCTCCATTGTTCTAGGTGTTTTGTGATTCCATTTGTGGTGCAATACTTGGGGCACTAAGTTCTTAAAGGCCAAACTCAAGAAAAACTACAAGCTACAACAAAGAGGTAATTCTATAACTCATTTTTTTGTTGCTTATGTCAATTGCATGCTAGTGGTAGGCTAAATGCTTTGAAAACAATATTGCATGTATAATTAGAGAAAACATAGATCCAAAGTATTTAGGGTTGTATTTGCACCATAGGATGTTGTAGTATACTAAAACCCTTCAAACCCTCCTAACTTCGAATTGTCATAATTTCTTTGTTATAACTTCGTTTTTGACGTTCTTTATATCCATGGAAAGGTAGAGAGAAGCCCTACACTTCTATAAACTTTATTTTTCCTGAAACCTACTCGAACTCAAATCCAAAACTCATGGAAGGCCCGAACCAACGCCTTTACCGATACCCTTGGGCTCTAAAGCACAAACCAAATACTTTTATCACACAACCTACCTTACCCACATCCAAAAGGGTTTAAACATTTCTTCTTTAAATCCTCAAAACCTTGCATACCCGAATTACCGCACGAGTCTTAAATCACAGAACGATCTGAAACCTGATGTTACATAGATTGTCTAAGGGAGTTAGACATAGCAATAGTATTGATGCGATGTTCATGAGTACTTAGAAATCGAGATTTAAGTATTAGATAAACCCATGCTCAGAGAATTACTTCATGGATTCTATCACAAGTAATTCTAAGACGATAATGTCTTATGATCTTGAAAAGGAGATATATGAGTTGCAATTTACAAGTCGGTTGTACATTGGTAATACGTAAACGCACCAGTAACTTGATGTTATAAAACAGGTTCTCATGGATGATATGATGAGTAAAAGATGCAAGCATATGAGTCAAGGTCGATTCGTTCCTTTTTCCCTAACGAGAAAAGCGATATATTCGGGCCCCTTAGTGATTTGGTGTTAACTTATACTGTTGGTCCCAACTAGGACTAAATTGATGTGTTCAATTAGAAGTTCTATATCATTAAAAATCAGAAATCAGGAAACAAAGTATCAAAAAATGAGATTGATTATATTCCATGTCTCATGTCCGAAAAATATCTTTGCAGAACGGAGGATTATATGATCACTTATCTTAGGACGTGTAACTGACGGTGAGTGTTCGGCAGGGGCTTTTGGAAGCTACAATTTGTTGATTGATTTAGAAGTTATATTGGCAATTATAGTTACAAAATTATCCAAATGGGAGACTGTTGGATTAGGTGTCTAAACCTATAACTATAACTGGTATATACTTGAATTGGTATATCTTTAGAGAGGGGGGGGAGAGATAGAGAGAGAGAGACATTATTTTATTATGTGATTAATAAATTGAGATAAATATTTTATTAATATATTATTTAATTAATAATTAATCAGAATTTAATAAGAATTAATTTTAGGATAATAGAAATAATTAAAACTTAAGGGTCTAAAGTGTAATTGTCTAATAGTTGAACTAAAGGCTCCAGAACCTTCCACTATTAGGGTTGGACGGTTTTGAGGGGATATTTTAGGGTTTCTAGAATATCTTATGTGGATAAACAAGGAATGAGATAAACACTAGATTTGAAATATGATTTTAATATTTAACTCAGGGTTATCTAGGTTTTACTTATATCACTATAAAAGGAACCTTAGGCCTCTTGATTTAGGCTACTCCTGCTCCTCAATGGGTCTCCGAAATTCTACTCTCCCCCCTCCTCTCTCTATAGTCTTCCTTCTTGCTAGTTTGGTGTGAGTTATTTGAGGCACGACAATTGTATTGATTGCTTCCAAAAGATATACAAGTGAAGGATTCTTGTTATTTGCTACAATAACAACAAGGTATGTAAACCTAAACCCTATTATGATTTTTAAAATATACCTAGGGTTTCTAGGTTTTCTCTTTTGATGTTCTTAGTTATAGGTTCAATAGTGAAAACATAGATCCTTAGTATGCATGTGAACTTAACGGTTTTAAGTTTATTTGTTTTGCATAAATCCTATCAGTATCAAGGTGACACATATAAAATATAAATTGTGCACCTTGTTCCAAAGATGAGGTATCTAACTTCCAAAGTGGCGCATTCATTTCCCATGTGGCACATCCTTCTTCCAAGTGATACATATTGTCTATAAGTGATGCACCCTCCTCTAAAATGGTGCATCGTAGCATCATACCGTATTAGATAATGCTTTATCCCCTTCTTAGGTGTTCCACTCCTTTCTTATGTGCTTCATTCCCTTCTGAGATGCTCACCCATTCATTAAAGTGCTCTATTGAATTTAAAATGTTCCATTGAAACCAGATGCTCCATGAGAATTTTCCATATGCTTAATTCACATTTAACAATCTACACCTTGCTTGAGGATCCTCTGAACTCCACCAGACACCAAGATCTTCCTCTCCCTTCCTGCCAACTTGCTTTGTAGGGACTTAACACCTGTGGACATCAACCAAGTCCAAGAAAAGATTGAACTTCTTTATGGACAACGATTGTCAACATGCCTGCTGGATTCATCTTGGTATCAATATTTAGTACATAGAACTTGTCTTCTTCTAGAATATCACGAATGAAATTAAACTTGACATCAATATGCTTTGTCTTCTCGTGATAAACAAGATTCTTTGCAATACTCTAACTATCATAGTACAAGACAAGCTTCCCCGCCTTCTAAGTAATACTTTTTAAGAGCCCATGTAACCATATCTCTTCCTTTATTCATTCTGTCATGAGATAATAAGCCATAAGTGTAAATTAATTTATTTTAATTTCTTGTAAATAATTTGTGATTCTTTGATTTATATATGATGATATATGTTGCTATGTTATTGCAGTTGTTATTCACTAAGCTTTGTAGATTACATTGTTTTATTGATGTTTGTGTTGCAGGTTAGTTAAATATAGCATCTGGATTGCATCATGAACTTAATGCCAGTACGATTCCTGGTGCACCAAAATATTTTATAAAGTTTTAAGTGAAATTTTTTGAGGTGTACCTAGTATGGAAATCTAGGCGTTACAACCATCATCAACATTTTAGTGTTGATTGAGTCGAGTTTGAATATGAAATCGGAGTTAATAAAAGATTTTGAACACTCAATCTGAATATAATCTGGTTGGCTCAATATATTGCTTTAAGAGAATACAAGAGGTTATACAATGAGTACAATGAGTGTGCAAAATTTCTTAACCTCTAAGATATGTATCCATCCCATATTTATAGGGATAAAGAAAGAAAAAAAAATATAAGGGACTCGACACTATAGAATCGAAACTAAAAATCCCCTTAATAAAAATTTACAAACATACATTCGACATCTCACAAAAACATTCGACCCCAACATTCTCCCCCTTTGTGAGAAATGTCGAATCTAAGTCAATAGCATTTGTCCTACTTGACGAATCACTCTTCTGATCTCAGAATACCAGTTCATACTCTTCTTGATCTCAACCTTGTCACTTTCGTTGTTATTCTTAAAACTATTCATACAAACAATTAAATTTGTATAATGAGCAGTTGTATGTCTTTCTACATCACAGGCTTAGAACCTGAACTTCGTGTTTTTTTCTTTCTTGTTCTTCCCAACAAAAACTATTCCCAGAGGCTTGAAGAAAATTTCAACATCAACATAAGGCTTCAAATCTGATTTGCTCTTTAATGAAGATTGAGGTACCGTAATTTCCTTCCTAATTGCCAAAGCTAACTCAACGTTAGTCAATGCAAGATTTTCATTGTAGTTATCTATGAATAACTTGATGTGAGCAAATCCAATCAAGAAATCTTCTTTGCTTGTTAGCTGAAGCATCAAAAAATTAGTACCCTTCAAGATTCTAGCAACACAAATCAAGTTGAAGGTTCATTAAGGGAAAGTCTACAGCTGAAAAATTGAATGCCACATTATTCGTACAATTTTGACCAAAGACCATATCTCTTCTTCTTTCTTTGCTAGCACAACATGAAATCGAAATTTCATTCTTTTAAATTCTTCTTTACCAAACTTCTCAACAATTTGATATTGGGAAGATAAGAACATCATCTTGTTAATCGGAAAATCTAACTGATCAAAATCAGTGTTCTTAGTGGAAAAACTCTTTTTTGGTACTTCTTCAAAATCGTGCATTTCTTCAGTCACAACTGTTGCTTCGCTATACTTGTAGCATTAATATTTAGTAGGATCTCCTTTTTTTCATACTAGGAGGATCGTTTGCTCTTTGACGAAGAATGCTCTGAATTTGTCTTTGTTTCTCAATCTCTGCTTCAATTGTAGCTTTCTTCTCATCCTTTGTAAGCTCAATGCTTATGCCTTTTCCCTTGCTTTTATCAGCTTCTGATGTTTATGGTGGATGTGGTTTCGAAGATGAAATTGAACCTCCACCAACAGATCCAATCGCAATGCCCTTGGTTATTGATTTTGTTGTTGTTGTTGTTGTTGTTGTTGTTGATGTTGATTTTATCGCGGATGTTTTTGGTAATGAAGATGGAATTTGAGTAGTCAAAATCTTTCCAACTACTTTCGCATCTTCATCAGTTTTACCAGAACCACTACCTCTTGTACTAACCTTTGAACTTTCCCCAATGCCAACACTAATACCTTCTCCACCTTGCACCCATGTGTGAACAGGTGGGGAATCAGTTGGCATTAAGTTGATTACCTTCGCTAGAGGTGCAAGCTCCTTTTGAATGGTAGACTCCAACATTTTAAACATCTCATACAGAAGCTCTGTAGAAACCAATAAAGATGAAGCAAATCTAGACTTCAAGACTAAACCTTTCAACTCAACCAGTAGTTTATCAACATTACCAAAACTTTTAACTTCTTCTTCTGCCATCTTGTCAACTATCGGAAGTAGAGAACTATACCATTCATAATTTGAGGTACAACATCAACAATAATATCCACCTTCTTGAGAAGAGAGGAATAAGTGTGATCTAATGTTGTAATCTCTTTCGCCATATCAGCACGAAGTTCCTCAATTTTGGAGTTGACATCTTCTCAAACCTTTTTGACATCTTGAACAAACAATACATGCCTTTCCCGTGCAACAACTTTCAAATCTTATACCTCTACATTAAATGAAGAAGACTGTGCATTCACCCTATTTTCATTGTTCTGATCAACCAAGTCAGTTGCATCACGAACTCTATGCTCTTGAGCCTTGAGCATAACATCAACTTCGATACCAGACACATAATGCTTACCCTCAGGGCCGACCTTATTGTTTTATGTGTTAAGATAGGGCTTAGGGCCCCAAATTGATAGGGGACCCGTTTAATTTCAATCCAATGTCCACAGTCCGAGTATCCAAAAAAATACGCTGCATCAATTCTTCAAGCAATCAAGTCGATCGACTGACGACTCAGTACACATGACGATTAAACTTCCTTCTTTTTCTCCCTTCTCCAATTGGAAATCGATTCAAGGCTTCAAGCGACAAGTGTTTTCACTCTTCAGTTCTTCTTGCAATCTTGCTTCTTCAATCTCGCCTTCTCGGTTTCTCTTGATGATCGGTTGGCGGCTGCCGACTGCTATTCTTCTCATCTGCTGTCACGGACTCAGCGATAATATGCATGATCAATTTTCAGTTTTGATTTTTCGATTATCTCTAATTATCTAATTGGGGTTAATAGCCAATTAATTAGGGTTAATCTTGTGACAATGGACATTAGTCACATTACACAACCACAAAATTTTCAAGTTTCAAGTTTCAATGAACTGTCTGTTAAACTGTTGAAGAACCGATACATAGAATTTACCGAGTCAGTCTTGTAGGATCAGAAGATCAATAGTTATTAATCCAGTAATCCACTTGATTGCAGTCAGGAATGTTGACAACTTGACATTGGCAGACTACATATGAATGTTTTTTTTTTCTTTTTAAATAATAAATCAACTTTATTTGCAATCTAATCTAATGAATGGTTTTTTTTTTGTTTCCATTGTCCATTGATTCCATTGTTCACTGATTCCAGATTGGCTGATTCCACTGTTCACTGATTCTAGATTGACAGATTCCATCGTTTTTGAGCTTTCCATTATCTCAGGGGTGGTATAATCCTAATCCATATCTTATAAACTTATAGTTAGTATTAATCAAATAATTAATAATCATGTCAAAGAGAAAATACGAATTCGGTGCTTCAAAAAGGAAACGGAAAATGCAAGAAGAAGCTTTTATAGATAAACAAAAAGGGTCGTTTTTAAAATATTTAACTACAAACAAAAACATTGATAATGAACAACAACAAACTAATGTTGATAATGAACAAGAACAAGCTAATGTTAATAATAATTATCATGAACCAACTAATATTGAAAATGATAATGAACCGACTAATATTGAAAATGATAATGAAAAGACTAATGTTGAAATTGATAACGAACTAACTAATAGTGAAAATAATAACGAACAAAGTAATACTGAATTTGATAACGAACAAACTAATAGTGAAAATGATAATGAACAAACTAATATTGAAATTGATAACGAACAAACTAATTGTGAAGATGATAACGCACCTTTAAACATATATGATCCAAGTAGATGGAATAATATTAGTACTAATTTAAGAGATTTAATTGTAGAAAAAGGTCCTATTAAGATTTATGATTTTAAATTTCCAAAACATCAACATTTAAGAAGCTTTAGTACATCTCTTTATATGCAAAAAATACCAAATGGAGAAAAATACGAACGAACATGGTTGGTTTATTCCATAGATGTAGGTAGAGTTTTTTATTTTTGTTGTAAATTATTTAATGTGAATACATCTATATGTTCGTTAGCACATAAAGGTAATAATGATTGGAACAATATTTCTAGTATATTAAAAAGACACGAAGCAAGTAACAAACACATTCTTAATATGAGGTCATGGATTGACTTAGAAACTAGATTAGCAAATAATAAAACAATTGACAAGCAAATCAAAGAACAAATAAATAAAGAAAATGACCATTGGAAAAATGTGTTAATACGAATCATTGTTGTAGTAAAAACTTTAGGAAAAAAGAATTTAGCATTTCGTGGAACAAATGAAAAGATTTATGAAGAAAATAATGGTAATTTTTTTAACTATAATTGAAATAATTGCGGAATTTGATCTTATTATACAAGAACATATTAGGAGAATTAATGACAAAGAAATTCATAATCATTATCTTGGACACAATATGCAAAATGAACTTATTAGTTTATTAGGAGAAGAAGTTAAATGTAAAATTATTAAAAAAGTAAAAGAGGCTAATTACTTTTCAATAATACTTGATTGTACTCCCGATCGATACAAGTCATAAGGAACAAATGTCAATTATTTTATGATGTTTAGATCTTTCAACAACTCCAATTGAAAATAAGGAGTACTTTCTAGGATTTTTATTTGTAGATAATACAACCGCTAAAGGCTTATATGATGTTATAGTTAATGAAATTAAAAATATAGGAGTAGATATAAATAATGTTAGGGGTCAATGTTATGACAATGGATCAAATATGAAAGGAAAACATCAAGGTGTATAGAAACGATTGTTAGATATTAACCCTAGAGCATTCTACACTCCGTGTGGTTGTCAGAGTTTAAATTTAGTAATTTGTGATATGGCTAATTCGTGTGATAAAGCTAGTGAATTTTTTGGCGTTATACAACAAATATATTCGATATTTGATTCATCAACTCAAAGGTGGAAAATATTACAAGATAATATATCAAACCTAACACTTAAATCATTATCACAAACTCGTTGGGAAAGTAGGGTAGAAAGTTTAAAAGCAATTAGATTTCAAGCACCACAATTAAGAAAATCACTTTTACAATTATCCAAAAATTGTGGAGATCCAAAAATTAAAAGTGAAGCTAAATGTTTAGCTACATATGAACTTGAAAACTATGAATATTTACTAGGAATGATTATTTTGTATGATGTTTTGTTTGCTATTAATACTGTTAGTAAAAGTTTGCAATCAAATGATATGTGAATCAATGATGCTATAGATCAACTAAATGGACTTTTGTGTTTCTTTGAAGAATATAGAGAAAACGAATTTGAAAAGGCTTTAGATTATGCAAAAGAATTGGCTTTAGAAATGAATGTAAAACCTAAATTTCGTGAAAAACCTATCATTCAAAGAAATAGACGATATGATGAAAATGTTGCTAATGAAACTATTAAAACTCCTCTTCAATTATTTAAAACTGATTACTTTTTATATGTATTAGATAAAGACAGTACTTCACTTCAAATTAGATTTGAGCAATTTAACAAGTTCAAAAATATTTTTGGTTTTCTATTTAGTATAAAAAATTAAAATCATTTGATGAAAATACTTTAAAAGAACATTGTTTAAATCTTGAAAAATCTTTAAAGCATGATAATAGCTTAGATATTAGTGGTTTAGATTTATTTCATGAACTAAAACTTTTAAGACGTATTGTACATTTAGAACGTGATACAATTATAATATACTTAATTACATTAAAAAGTTTAATTCTTTTCCAAATGCATATGTTTCCTATAGGATTATGTTAACTATTCCTGTAACCGTTGCCTCTGCAGAAAGAAGTTTTTCTAAATTAAAACTATTAAAAAATTATTTAAGATCTACAATGTCACAAGAAAGATTAAATGGATTAGCTATTTTGTCAATTGAAAAACATTTAGTAAAAGAAATTGATTATGAAAATTTTATTAAAGAATTTGCATTTAAAAAAGCTAGAAAAATTAACTTTATGTCATAAAATATATTAAAAAAAACATATACATAAAAAAAAAATTAACTCCGCCATTTGTAAACTTTTTAGTTTATTATTGCCGGTCTCAAGACCGGATAAAGGAGGAGGATTTATAACATTAAGTATAGTAAATGTCAAAGGGCCCCAAATTTTTGTTAGCTTAGAGCCCCCGAACTGGTTGAGTCGGCCCTGCTTACCCCCTGCAGCTGCTTGAAGCTGTAACAAAGAGTTAAGCTTTCGATTGAGGATTTTAAACTGTTTCCCAGACATCAACATATGATCTGGAATATTTTCTTCTTCTGGATCAAATTCGATTTCAGCAAACGTTCCCATAAACTCATTGTCTTCAATGTGGTCATCGTCGTGAACAATGTTGGGATCAGTGGATTGTGATGAAAATAGAGAAGTGATAGGTTGATCGATGATGTTTTCAAAGGTTGGTGAATTGGTTGATTAAGGTAAAGTAGCATAACGAGGTTAGGATTACATAGGTGGTTTTATCAACTGTAGAAGTGTCAAAAGATAAGGAAATAACAAGGTTAGGATTACCTTGAGCTGCATTATTCGATACTCCTTCACCCTTATTGCCATTTGAATCTGTATCAGATACGTTCACAATGATTTCAGAAGTTCGAACCTCCTCAAAAATTGATTCGGCATTCGAGACTCTGGGTGGTGTAACAATCGTCTTCTTAGGAGTTGATTGTTATGCATGTTCACCTAGATTAGTGGTTGTGTCCACATTAGATGTGCTCACAGAGCCACCAAGATTTCCAACCTCCTCAAAATTTGACTTGATTGGAGAATCCCTCGTTGGTGATTGAACAATTATATTTACATCGCGAACTGGCAATTCTGGTACAACTTCATCTTCATCTTCAATTACCACTCTCCTTTTCTTCTTTTTTCGAAATGCGTTCTACCGTGTCTTCAGCCCTCCACTTTTTAGAACATGGTGACACAGGTGTGCGAATTTCATGGATGACTACGCCTTTTCAATCAATTTGTGGTTTGCGAATAACCTCCGAATCACCTTCTGGTGAATGGCTAAGTCTGTGAGCCATTTTATTTAGTCTTTTCAAAACCCAGTTTGCGAAGGTGTGACATACTTCTCAGGTGAGCTTGATTCTTCAACAGTAGGCTTTTGAACATGCTTTGGTGGTGGATCAAACTTAACGACTTTCTTAGAAATAGTTTTGATGACTTTCTTTACTTTCTCAGGACTAGGTTTCAAAGGACTGCCCTTAACATCCTTCTTTGATTCCTTTCTCTTTTTCGATGTACCTCCTATACTCTTAGATAAAAGAACACCCATTTCAATCAAAGGATATATTGTTTGTTTGTATGCCACCATCACTGGATTGGAGGGATCAACTTTTCGAAGCATGTTATCCGGAATACGAGCAATAGTTGCAAACATATCTGGATCATCTTCCACTGATTTCGGAAAGTGACACAACGAAAATTCAGCTTTTTCTTCATCTTCAGGAACTTGAATTCCTTCCTTCTCATATGCATACTGTAGAATCAAACTCCAGTATCGAGCACATGATATCCCGTCTACCACATTCGTGTTGCTAACACTTTTAACAAACTCATCCCATAATTGAGTTGTATAATCAACAAGAATATCATAATAGATGCCTGCCACCAAGGCATAAATCTCCAATTTCCATTTATCTAAGCCAACACTTCGACCCGTCAAGCATCAAAGATAAATCCCAAAAAGAAAGTTCCATAAACACAGTTGAGAATATTTCTTGAAATCATTTATCTTAGTAAGTAGTGGTTGATAACCCATCTCGTTGAACATATGCATGACTTGTTCATTCGTAACCGCATAGTAAGAATAAATAGTAGGAAGTTTCAAGATCTGAGCAAACAACTTCTTGGTGAGTTTGAACTTCTTACCATTGATCAACTGGAAGGTAATAACCTTGACTGTCTTGCTATACACGGCTGTTGAACCAGCAAGGGATAACCAAGATAATGGAACATCAAAAGAAGAAAACATGGCTTTTGACAGAACCGAGTGTTTTAAAACCACGATGAGAATTTTCAAACCTTCAAGATACAAAGTAACATCATCTTGAACTTGAAGATTCGTGCTTTGAATCTTCATAAGCAATTGAAGTAATATCATCAGTTGTTTGAGATGGATCAACATGAGCATTTGTGGCCGCCATTGTTAGGGTTTGAGAATTTGAGAAGAAAAGAGCGTAGATCAATTTGGGGGATATTTTGGACGTGTAAAATTGGAATGAAACCCCAAAAAACCCTTTTATATGTAAACCCCATTTGAATTTGAAGCAGTTTGAGCATTAAATGCTAAGCCATGTGTCACCAAGAAAATCGCCTAGGAACTAGAGCGTCACATCCATCAGTCGTTTCAAGTGTACCAATGGGATAGGAACCGTCAGAAACCTTCAGCATAGAGGTTAGGCTCTTTCACTTTTGGGTTAAGAAGGGAAATCATGTGCCTGACTTTCGAAATCATCAGCCTGAGTTGGTATTACTCAGAACCTCCAGGATTTCTTGAGTGCAATATGTTCCAAAGAATGTGATGAGATCAAGATAAAAAAAATCCAGATATATGATATCAATAAAAATTGACATAAAGCAGTAAAATCCCAATAAAGATCGCTTTATTCTTCATCAAGAGAGATGTCGAACAGCTTGTGTGGTTTCCCGTGAATTACAATCGAATACTCATAGAGGAGTTTCAAAGGGCTTCTTTTTAAGAGCTTCGTGGGTTGGTTGATCTTTTGTTATATTCACAACTTAACATAAGTGCGAAAAATTCTAAACAAATTTACATGTTTGACCAGTGTAGTCAGTGACCAGTAAGCTTTGGGGAATTTATCAAGTAACAAAGAATTATAATTGATATCCAGATAGAAATCACATTCCTAAACAAAATTATATTATGGATCTTGTTGGGTAAAAATGTCGTGGGTGTCGAACATTTTAGCAAGACCACTCAAAACGAAAGAATATGATTTTAGATATCGAAGGTACCGAAACCAATGCTTCGTTACATTCTGGAACAAACGTTCCTTGTTAATTCATTAATTGTTTCGAAAATATGGGTTTCACCTTCTTCACGGTGTCATGAATTGGGATCATAAACACATAGTTTTGATATGCCTAAATCCTGATTGGTTTATACCAGAGATCTTTTGGACATATGTCATTATGTGTGAATGTTAAAGAACATTTGGATGAAAAAGATTGGTTTGAGACTAGAAAGTACCCCTGTTATTCTTGGACCAAGAAGGACACTCTTAACTCATGTGAGCAGAGTAAGGTAGCTCAGGAACTAATGTGAATATAGCCTAATTGGCACTACTAGAAAAACAACATTTCACGACACGCAATGCGTGTCGTAAAACGCTCAGATGATGTGCAAATGAGTGTCAAGGAAGGCCCTGTCATAACGAGAGACGACATGCTTTTGCGCGTTGTCTATAGACGACACGCATTTACGACACACATTTACGACGCTCATTTACAACACACAATGTGTATCAAGGAAGGCCCTGTCATAAAGAAAGACGACATGCATTTGCGTGTCGTAACCTTACAACGCGCGTGTTTATGACATGCAATGCGTATCAAGGAAGCCCCTGTCATAAATGAACATGACACGTGTTTGCATGTCATAAACTTCAGTAACCATTTTCGATATACATTTACGACGCATCTTTACAATACTCATTTACGCATAATACAAAAATATTTAAACAATTATATACCAAAACAATCAATTTCATTGAATAACATCATGTCAAAAAGTTGTAATACATTGATATTATAGGGATCTAATTGTACATTGTTATCAAGAGGTTTTCTCTAACAATATAACCTAATACTACATTCCTATTAAGGGACACCTTGTGCAATGTAATGATATACAAACTAAAAAGATATACACAAAGATGATAAACATCAAATTCCAACTAAGTAGAGTTGCATCTTGCCTTTAATAATTCTTTAAGACTAATGAACCCCTACTCCGATAATTCTTGTGACCTGATCAAATAAAAGTCAAAAATTAATATGCTAATATAATTATTAGAAGAATCAAACATGGAATATTAGTTGTAAAAGACAAAATTACCCTTTCTCCATCCAAAGAATGTGGGACCACACTTGAGATATGATATTTTATTAAGATTCGATCTTACATCATTTACCTATGTAAAGTAAAACTCGAATTATAAAAATTTTTAATTATAAAATTATGATAAAATGTTGAAACTATTAATTTTATATAAATTTTAAGTAGGAGACTTACATCGTTTGAAATAAGTGTACTTATTACTTGGGAATATCTGAGTTTGGTTTCCATCCTCCAAAAAGAGACCCTTTTAGTGTTCTTCTAGTAAGAAATAATCCATAATGACATGCTACATTTGGGTTTGTCTTAGGAACCCCAAGAGTAACTGTCACACCCCACCCCTAATAAATAACGACAAATTTAATTATATTTTTTTAGCCCTTGCTATGTAAATAACGACATGTTAGATTTAGCCCTTGCTATGAAAATAAATTGTATGTTATTACATTTCTCTTTCTTTTCAGGATTAGTGTCCACCCCAATTATCCTAGATGTGCTCCTTATTTTAGCACCTTGTGCAACCTAATCAATTGACATTTTAATTAACCAATAAAAATGATATAAAAACAGGTTTAGATACTTACAAATAACCCTACATTTCCCAAACCAAAAATCGCAACAGTTGATCCTTTAGAAACATCAACAACACTCCAAGCTTCACCCAAACCTATAAAAACAATTCTATTTACAATATTTTTTTCACAATTTTCTTATTTATGAAAAATGCAAAATTGGTCCTGTGGTTTGTCTTTTTCTTTGGTTTTGGTCCCTTAAGTTTCGAATTTTCAAAATTAGCATACTTTTGTTGTGGTTTTCATCTCTGTTTCAACTTGAAAAAACTATTTTGCCCTTATGTAATTTCTTTTGGATTTTCTTTTCAAATGACTAAAAAGAGGGGTCCATTATTTAAAATAATCTAGAAAAGACATAGAAGAGTAAAATAGTATTTTTCAAGTTGAGGAGGGACCAAAATCACAACAAAAATATGCCAAAAGGACCAAATTTGCAACATCTATTGTACCAGTCACCGTCACATGCTAGACCTTCCCGATTAGATATGTCCTGTTCTCCCAAATATTTTATTTTTGTTTATCAAATATTACATCTCATACAAAAACAAAAAAAATATATGAATGAATTTGGTTTACTGCGTACAAGGTGTTTGAAGTGTTTGAATTCTCCTGCAAGAACAACTGCCATAAAGCGTTCTACTTCAATTTCATTTAGAAGTTTCATCACCATGGGCATCTGTCGATGATCTCTTGAAGCATTCAACCTTGATTTTCATTCTTTCTTTTTTTATATACTTTTATATATGACGACAACACCTGTTATAACCCATGCCCAACCATGTTAACAAACATGACAAATCCATATCTATGCAAGACAATCCGTATCAACAGTACTTTCCTGCTGTGCGAATTCTTGTACCACCATTCCTTAACCAGCCACATGATGGGGTCCTTTCTTTTTCCTTCTTTCTCAAGCAAGGTCATAAGCAAACAACTGTAGATCTAGTCTTTGACTTTTGTCCTTTGTATACAAGAGTTGGTGTACATCCTTCTTTATCAAACCCACGTGAACACACATCAATCTCATCTTCCTCATTTTTTAAGTATTTTGTACAGCAACAATCAAAAAATATATTCTGCGGGCTCTCCCAATGATCCCAAGTTTTCTAATCTTCTGATCTTCTTCCCTATTGTGAAGGACACCAGAGACCCTCCACTCCAGTCTTTATTGTTATCTTACGATTGATGGCGCACAAACCCTCATCCCTTTCTCCTATTTCTGTTTCTGTCTTAATGCTTTCTCTTTTTCTTCTCAACCGGGCTCTAATACCACTTTGTTGGAGAAAGCATATCTAATCAAGAAGATAGAAGGATATATTGTGCAGGAAACAAATAGAATTTTTATTAATCAAATATCAACAACATTTACATAAGATAACTACACATATATATACCCGTAATAGGTACTTCTTAATGATCACAACAGTTGAGGAGAACCATCATAACTCTTTGTTAGAACCGGTGAAACTCTTGGAGAGATAAGCACATTAACTTCCATCTTGTAACTGTCAATAATAACTTCCAACTTGTAACTGTTGTTAACAAGAATCGTTACCAGATAAGTCTAGCTTATATCTTTAACAATAATATCCTACACAAAAGACTGAGGCTGAATAAAGTTGATCCCATGCCTCCCACTACAATTACTAAGTAGTTCAATAATCTAAGAGATCTATCAAATAATCAACCCATGCATGATGTAATTCTTCAAAGCAAGTGTTGATAAAAGGGTCAGTAGACTTGAGCACATAGTTCACTTCTATAGTAGAGGGGACTCGTTTTTTGGCAAATTTGAAATACTGGGCTGTAATTGTTAACAGTGTCCAAGTAAATACGAATTGAATTGCAGATGGGGTGATACATTAGTAAATAATTAAATAATACCTAACTAGAATAGCAAGTTCGCAAGCAAGAATCCCCAGTCCAATAAACTTACAGACATTATACATGAGCAACTTGGGAGAGAAATTAGAAAAGGTCACAAGCCAACCTTCTCGTTTTCAAGTTGATGACGCTTTTTTAACTGATTGGCATCAATGGAAGGCATAAGAGGCACCACACCACCTGTAAGCGCATAAACCTACAACCATAAATGCTTCAAAAAATCTAGAAACCGCACAAATTATCTCAAAGGTATGTATGCATGTAATGTACAAACCTCGAGCGAAATGCCATCGGGTTTTCTCTGAGAATCCTTTTGGGGTCTCGATTTATTTTCCTGTGGTATGGGCAGTGAAATTTTCGGTATTCCTAGAATGTCCTTGGCATCCATTATCAAAGTTAGGGTTTTGACGTCAATCCTTGTAATACAGACCAATCAATATTGTATGAGAAACTGCAGAAAACAAACAAATATTAAGTTGTAATAATGAAAATGAAACTGAAAATGATAACTTACCATTATAGTAGCGATTCTTCAGTTCCTCCATTGTTCGAGATGATGAAATCTATCAGCAATCACAGAGAATCGCAGATCAAAATGTTCACACAAATCAAATAGTTCATCCGTCTCTTCTTTGGTCCATGTCTGGCATACACAATTTTAGATTTGCTCAAAACTCAAAACAGAGATCAACACCTCATCAAAGATGATCTATTGAAAATATATGCCAACATAAAATCGGAATCCTATCACCATTAACAATCATATGGATCGCATCTGACTAGTAATTAGCGAATAATATTTGTAATTGAAGCTTTATTTGATTATAGAGCAAAATTGGAGGTTTCATGTGATAGGAAATTACCATATTAAAAAAGCAATTGAGAAATCAAAATGTACAGGACCAATTTCAAGTTAATTAGTACAGTTGGGGAGCAGATGTAGAGAAGTGAAGCGGTGGTGGTTTGAGAATCTAGAGAGAAGAAAGAAAGAAAGGGGGTTTTCAGTGGGGGTGAACTAGGGTTTTCAGTCGGTGGAAACAAAGCAGTCTTTTTTATTTTTGGATTTCATTTCCCCCTTGTACGAAACGAGGGTTTCATTAAAACTTATAAAGTGACATGGTTAGACAACACACATTTTATTTAAGGTGCCCTCCGTGTTTTTTTATTAGACACTAATTTTAGGGCACGTAAAAATGTGTGTCCTCTATGCTTCATATTTTGCAAAACTGACATCAATTTTTAGGTCACGCACAAATGCGTGTCCTCTATTAGTGCATGACATTGATTGCACATAAAAGGCTACTTTTCTAGTAGTGTGGGAAGGAATTTTCGTGATGAAAAATCCATTAAGGCTTTCGAAAACACATTGAGTCATGGAGGCTTGAGTCGACATGCTGTAATATGCTTCTAGGGACATCTTAACTAGTACAAAGTTTCGAATGTATACCTTTCCCAAGAGCTGCAAGCCATGTTCGACTTAAAAATCTTCAATAAACAACTATACAAACTTGTTAATCAAACACAACAAAACAAAAAAAAAATTTTGAATTTTTTAGATTTGAACGAAAAGAACAAAAATAAGAAAATCTTTTAGGTATTTTTGATTTTTGAATGAAAAGAATAAAAATAAGAAAATCTTTTTGGTATTTTTGATTTTTGAAATGAAAAACACACAAAAAATAAACGTATCAAACTAACAAAAATGAATCAAAAATTAAAAGTATCGACACTTACTTTTTGAGACATAGTAACGAACGTTTTGCTAAATTTTTCAGCAGAATGTCGAAAATGAAGCATGTCGAAGGTGGTAGAATGAACACTAACCTTTGAATTAACCAAAATTCGACATCAAAATTTCGACATCACCAATCTCTATGACGATTGTAGACCCAGAACAGCATTCGCGTCTAACATGCCTACACCCGCCAAGATTCGTAGAAAACTCTTTTCTTCCAACAGTTTTGTAAAGATATCAGCAAGCTAATCTGTGGTCTTCATAAAATGAACTTCTATGTTTCCATCTTCAACGTGGTTTGATAAAGTGAACTAAAAACAATATGCTTTCTCTTCGAATGTTGTACTGGATTATAATAAATGCACATAGCACTTTGTGAATCATAATACAACATAATCTTTTTCATACTTATTGCATAATCTCTAAGTTGACTTTAAATTCAAATGATTTGAGAAGCGCAAGCTGCTGCAGCAACATATTCTGCTTCTGTTGTGGAAATTAAAACACAAGTTTGTTTCTTAGATTTCCAGCTCACAAGATTCCCATCCAAAAATTGACATCCGCCACTTGTGCTTTTTCGATCAAGTTGACAACCACCCAAGTCAGCATCCGAAAATGCTTGAATAAATAATCTTGTTTATGATGGATACCATAAGCCAAATGAAATTGTTCCTTTGAGACGGCGAGAAAATATTCTTGATAATTGTAAGATGAGGTTATCTAGGATTGGATTGGTACCTAACACAATTGCATACAACAAACATAATATTAGGTCAACTTGTCGTTAGGTAAAGTAACGAACCTATCATGCTTCGATACAATGTGAGGTTAATTCTTGAATTATCCATCAAAGGACCAACTCTTGTGCTGAATGCCATCGGTACTCGCAACTTTGAGCTATTCGTCATGCCAAACTTTTCAAGTAGATTGCAAGTGTGTTTTTCCTAATTCATGAAAATAACTTCTCTACTTTGATGAATATCTAATCCCAAGAAATTGTTTATCTTCCTCCATCATGCTCATTTCAAATTGACTCTTCATCATATTTTCAAACTCCTTTGACAAATTTGGGTCAGTAGAACCAAAAATAATATCATCAACATAAATTTGAGCAAGCATAAGATGATTCCCAACTTTCTTCAAAAGAGAGTGGGATCAACAGATCCTTGTTTAATTGTCGATAATTTTAAGAAATTTGTAAGAGTAGCATACCATGCACATGATGCTTGTTTAAGTCCATAAACAACTTTGTCTAAAACATAGCAATGATCAGGATATTGAGAACTTACAAAACCTGGGGGTTGCTCAACATACACCGTCTGTTTGAGCACACCATTGAGAAATGTACACTTAACATCCATTTGATATACATCGAAATCCTTATGTGCTACATAGGCTAAAAAGATTTGAACAGCCTCGAGTCTTGTGACATGGGCGAAGGTTTCTTCATAATCTATACCTTCTTGTTTCGAATATCCTTTAACAACTAACCTAGCCTTATTTCTCACAATATTACCTTCTTTATCACTTTTATTTTTGAAAATCCATTTAAGACCTATGATTGAAGTATCTTATGGTTTCGGAACAAGCCTCCAAACCTTGTTTCGTTCAAACTCATCCAATTCAGATTGCATTGAAACAATCCAATCAGGATCTTCCATAGCAATCTTAGCTGATTTTGGTTTAATTTTTGAAATAAACACATTGAACATACAAAATCTTGATGAGTATTGAGTACCTCATTCTTTTCACGAATTTGAGCTCTGGTCAATACTCTAGCATGTGGATCACCAATATTTTGTTCTTGTGGATGACTTCAAGTCCATCTATCCATCGGAGGATATGCAGGATCAAAATCCAATGGTGCATCTTCAAACATTTCATCGTTTTCTGATCCTTCTCTTGCATTCAACATATTATTAGCTATTTCATGAAAAACTTTCGTTTGATCATTTGAAATATTTAACGAAGATCCATGTTGCTCCCCCTCAACAATTAAATCAAATAAATGTTGCTCCCCCTCAACATTTGGTATTATTGGATTTTGCACTTATTTGAAAGTTTGCTCCCCTCAACTTCATTTAACGAACTAAAGTGCTCCCCCTCAATTTGATCATTAGGTAATACAGTCATACTTTCAATATGAATTGGAGAATTTGTTGATGAATTTAAATTAACAACATCTTGTATAACATTCGAAACATTGGAATGTTTTGATGCTTCAGCTATTCGATTGTCATCAGCATGAATTTCTACATCAATAGCCCTATGAGGGACACCAAAAATTAATCATTAACAAAATATAATGAATTTAAACTTTCATTTTCATCGTTTAATTCATTAATGATTGGTTTTTGTTCAACACATTTTTTGACTCTTTTGACATAGTAATCATCAAATGTAAGATTAAATGTTTCTTCGATTTTCCTGGTTCTCTTATTAAGCACCCTGTATGCTACTGAATTATGAGAATATCCCAAGAAAATTCCTTCATCAGCCTTGGACTGAAACTTCGAAAGATTATCCTTAAGATTCATAATGAAGCACCTGCAACCAAAAACATGGAAAATTTTAACATTTGGTTTCCTATTGTTAATGATTTCATAAGGGGTGATGTTAAAACGTTGATGTATGAAAGATCGATTTTGAGTGAAACAAGTTGTCTAAACTGCTTCAGCCCAAAGATATTATGGAAGATTCACATATGTGAGCATTGTCCTAGCTACTTCACAAAGAGACATGTTCCTCCTTTTGACAACACCATTTTGTTAAGGTGTGTAACGGGAAGAAAAATTATGTGAAATTTCTCTGTCAGTTAAGAATGAATCAAGAACATTGTTCTTGAACTCTAAGCCATTGTCACTCTTGTTTTTGCAAACCTTTTTCTTCAAACTCACTTCTATGTGCTTGACGAACTCAATCATTGTTTGAGTTGTTTCTGACTTTAATCGAAGAAAATACACCCATGTAAACTTGGAAAAATCATCAACAATGATCAAAATGTACCTCTTCTTGTTGAGTGTTTCAATAGTTGAAGGTCCATAAAGGTCAATATGAAGAAGTTCTAAAGGTTCAACAATCTTCAAATCAATGACAATCGGATGACCTTGTCTGTGTTGTTTCCCTTGTTTACAAGCTGCACATAAAGTATCATTAGCAAATTTTAATACTGGCAAACCACGAACAAGGTCTTTTACCACCTATTTATTCAAATTCTCGAAATTCAAGTGAGAGAGTCTTCGATGTCATAGCCAACTTATGTCAGATGAAGATTTCGAAAAGAGACACACCGAGGGAACACCAACAATGGGTTTATTGTCGAGAGTAAACATATCAACTTTTCATTTCGATTTCAGCAATACTTCTTTTATGTCAAAATTTGAAATCATACTTCCTTCTTCATTGAAAACAACCTGAATGCCAGTTCCCACAACTAATTGTGAAACACTCATCAAGTTGCGTTGAAGACCTTCATATGCAACCCTGTTCATAGTAAACTTTTCATTTGTAACTTTACCATAATCTTTGACATAGCATTTGTGATTATTACTGAATTTCACCATTCTTGCATTCTCTAAACTTCGATAGTCGAGTAAGTTTTCCTTCCTTCCAGCCATATGGCGAGAGCAACCGCTATCAATGTCCTGTTTTTCATCATATTGCTCATCACTTAAAACCTACAATCAATGAAAGAATTTAGGTCCCCAAGTCTGTTTGGGTCCTTGGTTATTAGAAAAAACTACAAGATTAAACGAAGACCCTAAAATCCAATTTCAAACTTTTGACTTTAAGCTATCAATTAAGTCCACTTCGATAGATAAAGGTACATAAATGTAGTCATTCGAAGATTTAGAGTCAACATTAACTTTTGCCTCTTTCTTCTGAGTTCGTTTCTCACTGACTTTTTCTTTTGGAATTGCTCGCCACTGTTGAATAGGAGGACTCGACTCTTTTTGGATGATGAACTTCCATTGGACGATTCATTCAAATACTTCTCATAAGCAACCTTGATTTGTTCTTGAGAGAGTTTTCCTGATTGAAAATTTTTTCCTTTTCCTTCTAACTAGTGATTGATATTCTTCACATCTATTTTCCCTTTAACAAATGACGCTTTAACTGTTTGTTTTGAAGGTGGGCTTGGAAAATGAGGTTGTTTTGGCTTAAAAGGTTCATTTCGTCTCCCTTGAAAATTCATCTTAACAAAATTTCTTGTTGCTAATCTTGTGGAAACATGAGGTTGATATCGATTTTGAAAACGATTTTAATAACCCACATTTGTTCTGGTAAAAACTTTTTGTGAATTCGAAAATTGATGTTGATTCGGAACACAATGGTAATTCTTTTCTACATTTAATTGAAAACCACTTTTTTGAAAATTATTTTGTGAAAACCTTTTCTTTTGAAAACTACGATCATAATTCTTTGAATGTTGGTGTTTCACATAATTCTCATGACAAGAATTTGAACATATGATTTTTTATTTTCATTCAAAACTTTTTCTTTTGTTTTTGAAAAATCTTTTTGAGATTGAACGGATTTTAAAATCAGTTTGTTTTGAACATCAAATGAACGTTGAGATTTTGTCTTAACATGTTCAGTCTTTTTCTTTTCAGACATTTTTGTTGAATCTCATTGTTTCTTTTTAGTTACAAAATTCTGCCAATAAGCTTTCTGTTGAGCTTTGTTCATCGAAATTCCATTTTCTTTATACAATTTTTGAATATCTTTTTTAAACTTTGAGCTTTTTGATTTGATTTTTCAAAATCTTTGACATTTGATTGTTGTTCAACTTTTGATTTTTAAGTTTTAATGGGCCATGTTATACTTGGTTTTTGTCGTTGAAAAGTTGACGAATTTTTATTGAGATTATTCGCAACATTGCTTTGATTTGAGAAAAATCCTTCCTTCAAAGCTTTCTTGTTGTCCTCATCGACAATTTTGTTAACTTCAGGTTTAACCTTTTCTCCATTTCCAGTTGTAACAAATACTTGATTTGGAAAATGACATCATCGGTGCACTTAAAATTTGGATATACAACAGAATTTAATTCAAGATAATGAGAACCCTTTTCTTTCAAGATTTTATCAAATTTCTCTATTTCTTCGAAATCCTGATCAACAATAACTCAGGGAATGGTTGTTTCATTCGAAACTTCTTCATTATCATCAATATCTGTTTGACAGTCTTCGACAGACACATAGTCAGGATCATGAACTTTTGAAGTAGAGGGTGTGTCTTTATCAACTTTAACCGAAGAATCACAACATTTATCTTTACCCTTAGCTAAAGATTTGACATTAATGACAAACAATTGAGAACTGTCAACAACTTCCTCTTCTTCAATTTCACCGATATTATCAGAATCATCTTCGATATCAGCAAAATTGTTTTCAAAGTCAGATGTCGAATTCTCAGTTCTTTTCAAAATTTTGATTTGTTCGTCTTTGGTTAAGATCTAATTAACAATATAAACTAGATTATTTGCATTTAGATATTCATCAATTTTCACAATTCCATATGGATATCTATTATCAGGAACCTTATCAAACTTAGAAATTGTCATCTCATAGTCATAAGAAGTTGAATCTATTTTCTCGCTTTTGAAAGCTAAAAAGGGTAGAAGCTTCCTATGTTGTTCTTTGCTAATGTCAGATGAATGATGCAATTCAGTCAATTTACCATATAATCTTTTTGCTAAGTAACAATAAATGCTTCTTTGTTTCAACAAGATCTTATTTTCTGAACTCAAGTTATCCCTATCACACATTATGTTTGTAATTTGTAAGTCTAAATTATTTATCTTTGCTTTCTTGGACTCCAAAATCCTTTTTGTTTCTAGCAGTTGAGTACTAGATTTTTTTTAGCATCATTACTAGCAGAGATAAGCATATCATTAACATAGGTAATTGCATCATCAAACTCAGATAAAATCGAATTTTATGCATCGAAAGCAATGTTAAAGGATTATAAAAGAGAACGTACATGTGAAGTCATTAGGGATTTATTAGTAGATGTCGAAACAAAACACTTCCCAGTAACTTTCTCTTCCTCCTTTTCCTCATGTCTTGCAAACATGGCTACATGCGAAGGACTTCACATTTCTTCATCGTCGGAGCCTGCGGACCGTATCTGATATGTTCCCACTTCATCATCTTCCCCTTTCGCAACAAGAGATACCCTTTTCGTCCTTGCTCTCACTTCCTCTAACCTCTCCGAATAATAAGCTTCATCCTTGACCCTATTTTTCTTTTCATCCCTCTTTCGTAACATGCAATCATTTGTCATGTGATTTGCTTTATTGCAATAGTGACAGTCAAATCTAGAGTCTCCTTTGTGCTTTTTATCCACCTTCGACTCTTCATTCTTTACTTCTTTTTCTCAATCTTCTTTTCCTTATTTACCTCCCCAAAAAAACTTCCCTTAGCTTCACCTGATATTGTCTTTGAATTAAAAGGATTTTTATAAAACTTTTTCATTCGATTGTTTGAGTAAAAGGCTATAGCTTCATCATCAGAGTTGACGATCACACCTTCATCTTCCGAAATCTCGTTTTCAGCCACTTCTTTCTCATTCTCTCTTCTAGAAACCTTCACCACAAGTGCAAGCGGACCACCCAGACTGATCCTTGTTTCTATTGGATTAGATGTCTAAAGCCATAACTATTATTGGTATGTACTTGACCTGAGAGTAGCATGGTCCATTTGGGTTGCATATCATCAGGACAATTTGTTAGGATGGACTCTTGGGAGAAGGTTATATATGATTTATTAATATATTATAAGTACTAATATATTAATATGAAATCATATGGTTTTATTTAGTATTGATCAAGAATTAATTTAGAATTGATTTAGTGATCAAAAAGAGACTAATTAAATCTATGGGGACTAATTATGTTAAATAGTTATATTCATGTGTTTTAGGCTTATCATCCATGTTGGACCAAGTTTATGTATGGATACATAAAGAGTTGGGCCACATGAACCATGGATCATCAGACCCGTGGGTATGGATTTGGGTTATATCCATGACCTTAGAAATCCGACATATAAATACATATTTCATTGCCCAAAATCGACACTGGTGTATTCTTGGAGTTCATGATGGTTTTGGGTGCATGGAGATTCTGTCTCAAGTTCCTCTTTTTTCCATGATGTGTTGTGATTCCACTTGAGGCTTCAACACTATTGGGGATAAGCTCTTAAGTCTAGATACATAAAGACTTTAATCTCCACTATAAGGTATGTTATCCTGACTAGATTCTTGTGTGGTATATGATAATTGTATGCTAGTTATAGGTTTAATACCTTTGAAACACCATTGCATGTATAATTAGTGAAAACATAGATCCAAACTATTTAGGGTTGAGTGAACTGTAACACCCAAGTCAGGAAGGCCAAGAAAGGAAAGGAAACACTAAGTTTTAGGGACGACTCGTCGAGACCAAGGAGGAACTCGGCGAGTCGGCCAATGAGACTCGGCATGTCTGGTCTGAACGAGGAAAACCCTAAATCCGGGACTTGGAGCCTATTTAAACGTCTCATTCTCTCCCCTAGGGTTCCTTTACTGCCTCTCTCACCCAGAACACCGAACCCTAAGCCCCATTGTTTCTCATTCAAGCTTCCAAGCCATTTTTTGGGTGATTTGAAGGAATAAGAAAGAGGGGAATCATTGAAGCTTCAAGGATTGGCCTTAGATCTGGGTTTTGTGGAACCTTTCTGAGTTACTGAAGGTACTAAGTCGTTTCCTTCATTTAGATCTATTCTAGTTGGGAGTTGGCTTTTTAGCCATGATTAGTTATCCATTTGAGTTAGAAACCAGATCTGAAGTTGCTACTTCGGATCTAAGCATATTTTGGCCTTGTGAAGCATAAAGTAATTGCCCTTGAGTTGATTATAGAGCCTCGTTGCCTTAAACCCTAGTTCATGGTGTATTTAGCCTAGATCTCCTACTCTACACGTAAAGTTTGCAACTTTACGTGAGGAATAGGCTTGGGAAGGGTAGATCTACGGTTTGGAGTCCATGGATGACTCAAAATCCCTCTGCATGTATGAAGAACTGAATAGATTCGGCGAGTCCTTTGAGTGGACTCGGCGAGTAGCATGAAGATTAGGAGGAACTCGACGAGTGGGATGAACACCTCGTCGAGTCGCTGGAAGATTGCCTTGAACTCGACGAGTCTGTTCTTAGACTCGGCGAGTCAGGTCACGAAACCCCAAACCCTTCGAGTTGAGACTCGAATCAGTGAGTCGAGTGGAGATTCGGTGAGTCAGGCAGGTCAGGACTCGGAAATTGGTAGACTCGGTGAGTCATGGACTGACTCGGCGAGTCGAGTCGTGAATGGAAGGACTCTGAGCATATGAACTCGGTGAGTCAGTAGGTGACTCGGCGAGTAGGGTTGACCTGAAAGGTTGACCTTGACCAGGACTTTGACGTTGACCAGAGTTGACTTAGTTGACTTTTGGGGGTCGGTTAGTCTAAGTGTTGCATTGATATTGGTAGCTCGGGGAGCTAGTGGAGCAGGAGTTCAGGGAGTTGCTGGGAATCAGCTTAAGGGGCTATCAGCAAGTTCAGCAAGTGCAGGTGAGTTTCTCTTTTGTGTGAATGGGTCTACGACCACAATGACGGCCCATGTAGTTATGAGTAGAAGACCCGGGGGTTAGCCCTAGGCATAGTATGCTAGTATGATATTCAGGATGAGGTCCAATGATAGCGGGCGGGTGCCCAAGGAATGGTTTATGTGATAGTTTATACTTGATGTCTGTGTGATACTTGTATGTGCCTGGTAGGGAGGTGAGTGTGAGCGAGGACCCGTGTCTCACCAATAGCAGAGTGTGGATGGTGTTCCACATCTCATTAGCAGCAGATCAGTGGAAAGGCCCCAGTTAGGGAAAGAGTGAGTGTGGGTTGGTCCCATATCTCACTATCAGTAAGAGCATGGACGGGGTTCCATGACTCATCAGTAGCAGGACAAGGGCGAGGCCCAGGATAGGCGAGGCCTTAGGACAGGATCCATAGTATGTGTTAGCTTATGTGTTGGGATATGTTTATGTGCTATTATATGTTAGCGGCCGAGGCCCTGTGACATGCGAGGCCTAAGCAAAACAGATCTGTGTCCGATCGGGGCTCGAAGCCAGGCGGGGCCTGGAGCGGCGGGGCCGTTGTAACGGGCGAGGCCCAAGGTAGAGGGCGAGGCCCAGGTTAGTGGGTGTGGCCCAGTATGTGTAGAATGTGGTTATGCATGGTATGTGGTAGGGTGGGGAACTTACTAAGCTTCGTGCTTACGATTTTCAGTTTTGGTTTCAGGTACTTCCGGTAGCGGAGGGAAAAGCTCGGGGTGATCGCATGGCACACACCATAGATTAGATAGCCTGGGAATGTTTTACTCTGATAACGAACATGTGTTTTGGAAATTAATACTCTGATTATGTTTTGGATTGATGACTTTGCTTTAAGTAATGTTTTATTAAAAGAAATTTTTAGTCTTGAATTTTGGGACATTACAAGTTGGTATCAGAGCCTTGGTTTGAGGGATTCGGACAAACCCTCGGGTGTGTCTGAACTCAAACTAAGGGATTGGATAAAAGTTTTCAAAATGAAAGGACAAGTTTTGTAAAAAGAGTTTTAGAAATGAAACAGTTTTAGAAAAGCGAAAAGAATCCAGAAAGAAAATAATTCTGATAAGAGAAAAGGGTGTGGTGCATGCAATCAGGCGAGCTCAAGTAAGTACCCTAAAATACCCATACAAGTTTATGTTATGATTATCAGTTAGTAGAACAGCATGCTAGATTAGGACTAAGGATCTAGGGAGGATGCCTTATGTGCCTATTATATGTGCTTTGAGCTGCATGATAGTGTTGATTGGACAGCAGTAGGATAACATGTTTAGGTTATGCCTGAGTTTATGAGTTTGTGTTGCATGCTAGTTCAGATTCTTGCTATGTGGATATGATTGCTTGAGTATGTTGTGGTTGGATTTTCCCCTTGTCTGAATGTTGCTTGCTTTGTGCAATATGGGATTCCGAGTGATGGAAGTTAGCCATTAGGTGGATACGTCACGTCACATGTGATCAGGGTTGAATAATCTCAGAGTGCTGGATTTGGCCCTATTTCGCAGCTCTTGTTTGAGTCCAACCGTTGTTGGGACGAGTCTTTTACTCGAAGGATTATTTGAGCCTCGTCACATGTGGTGGTATCCAGGTAATGGCTAATTGGCATCACAACGAGACCTTCAGTAGCTGAGGACTGGTTTGAGTTGAGTCAGAGGCTTCACTAGGGTAAGCCTAGGATGAGATAGTGTTGGGAGCAGTAGTAGTGGATAAGGGGCCTGGTGGGGTCGAAGAAATTCCTGAGGACAGTACGGATAGATGTGGAAGGTAGTATGGGCCCGTACTACTGAAATCAGAGGATCGATACTCGATTCGGGAAAGGCCGAGATAAGACCGGGAACCTGGTAAGGTGTGTTTGGTCTCGCAGCAGTGATAAGTATTCAGATAGAGGATGTATTATATTTTCAGCATGGTGATGTTGCGAGAGAGACCAGCGGGCGGATCTGGTGCCGGGGAGGGATCAGGCTTGGGTTCAGGAGCCGAGCAGCTCGAGGAGCGAATGAGGGACTTGATATCAGCTGAGGTTACGTGCAGTATTCTATATCAAACTCCTATGATCTTTGGCACGGTCAAGGAGGGTATATTGGAGATTTTGGATGAGAGGCTGGGAGCCTTCCGTATGGAGATGATGGCTTTGATGGGAGTGCGTACCTTGACATTTCGTGAATTCAGGGCTTGCGGGGCATCAGATTATCATGGGGCTAGGGACCCCATCGCTAGCAGCAGATGGTTGGGTGATGTTGCCAACGCATTCCGTACGAGCCGGTGTCCTGAGGGGGACAAGGTCAGACTCACTTCCTGTCTTCTGAAGTACAGAGCGAGGGATTGGTGGGAGGAGATTGGTCATGCTTTAGGGGATGATGTCGCGTTGGACGCGATGACTTGGAGCGATTTCTCAGCCAGGTTCAGGGTGGAGTTTTCTCCAATTATTGAGGTGCAACAGTTGGCACGGGAGTTTCAGGATTTGACGCAAACCATTGAGACTGTGGCGGAGATCACCGCCAAGTTCAGGGAGAGGGATCTTCTTGTACTGCTGTATGTCGCGGATGAGGAGATGAAGAAGGCCCAATATCACGAGATGTTGAGGGCTGACATCAGGGAGTTCGTGAGCAGGTCCGGCTGTAAGACGCTGGAAGATATGATTTCTTGGGCCAGAGCGAGGGAAATTGATTTGGAGCAGATCCGGAAGAGGAAGCCGGATGAGGTTCAGGTAGCCGTGGGTTCGGGAAAAAGGCCCAAGGGATCGGATTCGAGATCGAGGGATTATCAGGGCCGCGGTCGGTACGGGAAGTATGGCAGGGCGCACGGGGGCGCGTGCAGGAGTGGTAGTGGTGGTGAGTCTGGCTGCTTCAAATACGGTCGGACTGGTCATTTTAGCAGCGATTGTACTATTACCACCACACAGGGATCAAACTTGATATGTTTTCACTGCAATCTGCGGGGCCACAAGCCAGTGCCCCAGTTTGTTTCTGCAGGACGGGTGATGACACCTGCCCCTGCAACTTTGAGGATCACAGACGGCCGTCAGGGCCGTGCAGAGGCGCCTACGGTAGGAGGCAGGGCTTTTCAGATGACTACCTTGGAGGCATGAGCAGCATCGGACGTTGCAGGTATGCGATTTCCATTTTCAGTTCTTTTATTTGTGCATGATTATATTGTTATGGTTCTGCATCATTACCGGTAGGAGTATTTTATTTTTTGTGCGGCTTGATCGTGATCGAGTTATATGCCATCTGCATACCTTGGAAATTTGAAAGGTAGTTAGGGGATGTGCCCTATTGGAGAAGGTTACATAGGATGCAGTAACTGTAGCATGCTTGGGAGGGACTTGGTATGTCTCGCTAGTTTGGATCCGTATGGTTGTAGAAATGGACTGGTTAGATCCCTAGCTATGGTAAGCTTGGGGCTCCTCAGCAGATTGGTTATGGAATGGTAACAAGGATTGGGATTTCTTTTTGAGTTTTGAGCAGCAAGGGGTAAGCATGATCGAAATGGGGGAGAATCCTCCGAGTGTGCAAAGGTAGGAGCACGCAGACCCAGAATGAGTGCGCGACCTCCGAGAAGGAAAAGAAGTAGTTCAGTGTTTGATGGATTGAGGAGTTCAGGGTTGGGAGTTTGAGAAAGTCCCCATCAGCTAGTGCATGTAATGGTGATGGTTAGTATGCGGTAGGGAATTCAGGTTGGTGGATCGCTTATAGGACTCAAGAGAGTCGGAATGAGGATCTTGAGAACTGATAGCACTGGGTGCTTTCGTATTAGCAGTTAGTGGTGGAAAGTGTTGTAAGACTACGGGGCAGCCGTAGCATTCACTAGCAGTCAGTGATGGAAGGTGATGTAAGACTGCGGATAAGCCGTAGCATTCCATAGTAGCTTCGTTAGCAGAGTTAGGGCGAGGCCCTTATCTCCTAGTGATCAGATAGGGATCAGGAATGGGTAGTGGATGAGAATAGTAGGGAGTTTTCCTGTATAGCCCTAGGGAGGTGAGACCTTGGGAGAGGCCGCTCCAGGATATAGTTGGGTGAGACCCGTGGGCGAGGCCCGTATGAGAATAGCAGTATAGGTGAGACCTGAGAGCAGGGTTGCTCAGTAGTATGGTTGGGTGAGACCCGTGGGCGAGGCCCGAGCGAGAGTGGTTAGACAAGTGGGACTAGAAGGATAGAGGCGGTCGAGATCCGTGGGTGAGGCCCGTGAGTTTTAGCAGCACAGGTGGGACCTGGTAGGGAACTCAGTGTCAAGATAGGGGATCGACGATCCCAGGATTGTAGTGCCAATGGCAGAATAGCTTGAGCAGTTATAGGTGGTCGAAGCTTCTTCGAAAGTCGCTGGGAGCGAATAGGAGTTGTGTTAGGACCAGCGACCGGTGGGAGCCGGTAATCCAGATATCGTTAGGTTGGTAGGGACCAGGGTGGTCTCAGTTCATCCGGAAGGTAGATAAGGAATAGCAGAAATTTTCAGCCAGTAGCAGTGCGGGTAAGTAGTCTATGGTGGAATTCAGTTAGTTGATCGTGGGGTGCTCGACGCCAAATTATAGTAGAAAGAAATGCCCAGTGGATACTAGCGATAATGACCCGTACTGGAGGTAGCGGGAGTAATGGATTTGGTGAAGATAGGATCTTCTCAGTGATAGGGGAAATAGTTGGTTATGGATCATCGCCTTGGGAAGGCAAGGAAATCGCGCAAGGAAGGAAGGGGTGAACCCCTATGGGGTCAGTGCAGTACTCGGAGAGTACCAGAAGGATTGTCGGTTGAGTAAGTTGTGTTTCCAGATGTTCAGGGTCAGGGTTGACCCGAGATTATTATCTGCAAGGATTAATGTTAGTCGGAATGACAGGGCAAAGGACCAGCGAAGGTAGGCAGCTGGTGTTGGATCAATTAGTAGATTATTGGAAACAGATCTCAGGCGATTCGCCATAACAAACTTCGAGGACGAAGTTTAGTTTAAGTGGCGGAGAGTTGTAACACCCAAGTCAGGAAGGCCAAGAAAGGAAAGGAAACTCTAAGTTTAAGGGACGACTCGTCGAGTCCAAGGAGGAACTCGGCGACTCCGAGTGGGATCCGGGTCAAGGAGTAAGTGACCGGCTCGGCGAGTCGGCCAAGGAGACTCGGCGAGTCTGGTCTGAACAAGGAAAACTCTAAATCCAGGTCTTTGAGCCTATTTAAACGTCTCATTCTCTCCCCTAGGGTTCCTTTGCTTCCTCTCTCACCCATAACACCGAACCCTAAGCCCCATTGTTTCTCATTCAAGCTTCCAAGCCATCTTTCGGGTGATTTCAAGGAAGAAGAAAGAGGGGAATCATTGAAGCTTCAAGGATTGACCTAAGATCTAGATTTTGTGGAACCTTTCTGAGTTATTGAAGGTACTAAGTCGTTTCCATCATTTCGATCTATTCTAGTTGGGAGTTTTGGGGCTTTTTAGCCATGATTAGTTATACATTTGAGTTAGAAGCCAGATCTGAAGTTGCTACTTCGGATCTAAGCATATTTTGGCCTTGTGAAGCATAATGTAATTTCCCTTGAGTTGATTATAGAGCCTCCTTGCCTTAAACCCTATTTCATGGTGTATTTAGCCTAAATCTCCTTCTCTAGACGTAAAGTTTGCAACTTTACATGAGGAATAGGCTTAGGAAGGGTAGATCTACAGTTTGGAGTCCATGGATGACTCAAAATCCCTCTACATGTATGAAGATCTGAATGGACTCGACAAGTCCTTTGAGTGAACTCGGTGAGTAGCATGAAGACTAGGAGGAACTCGACGAGTGGGATGAACAGCTTGTCGAGTCAGTTGAAGATTGCCTTGAACTCGACGAGTCTGTTCTTGGACTCGGCGAGTCAGGTCGCGAAACCCTAAACCCTTCGAGTTGAGACTCAAATCAGTGAGTTGAGTGGAGACTCGGTGAGTCGGGCAGGTCAGAACTCGGAAATCGGTAGACTCGGCGAGTCGAGTCGCGAATGGAAGGACTCTGAGCATATGAACTCGGCGAGTTAGTAGGTTGACCTGGAAGGTTAACCTTGACCATGACTTTGACGTTGACCAGAGTTGACTTAGTTGACTTTTGGGGGTCGGTTAGTCTAAGTGTTGCATTGATATTGGTAGCTCGGGGAGCTAGTGGAGCAGGAGTTCAGGGAGTTGCTGGGAATCAGCTTGAGGGGCTATCAGCAAGTTCAGCAAGTGCAGGTGAGTTTCACTTTTGTGTGAATGGGTCTACGACCACAATGACGGCCCATGTAGTTATGAGTAGAAGACCCGGGGGTTAGCCCTAGGCACAGTATGCTAGTATGATATTCAGGACGAGGTCCAATGATAGCGGGCGGGTGCCCAAGGAATGGTTTATGTGATAGTTTATACTTGTTGTCTGTGTGATACTTGTATGTGCCTGGTAGGGAGGTGAGTGTGGGTGAGGACCCGTGTCTCACCAATAGCAGAGTGTGGATGGTGTTCTACATCTCATTAGCAGCAGATCAGGGGCGAGGCCCAAGTTAGGGAAAGAGTGAGTGTGGGATGGGCCCATATCTTACTATCAGTAAGAGCATGGACGGGGTTCCATGACTCATCAGAAGCAAGACAAGGGCGAGGCCTAGGATAGGCGAGGCCTTAGGACAGGATCCGTAGTATGTGTTAGCTTATGTGTTGAGATATGTTTATGTGCTATTATATGTTTGCGGGCGAGGCCCTGTGACAGGCGAGGCCTAAGCAAAACAGATATGTGTCCGAGCGGGGCTCAAAGCCAGGCGGGGCCGTTTTAGCAGGCGAGGCCCGAGGTAGAGGGCGAGGCCCAGGTTAGCGGGTGTGGCCCAGTATGTGCATAATGTAGTTATGCATGGTATGTGGTAGGGTGGGGAACTCACTAAGCTTCATGCTTACGGTTTTCAGTTTTGGTTTCAAGTACTTCCGGTAGCAAAGGGAAGAGCTCGGGGTGATCGCATGGCACACACCATAGATTAGACAGCTTGGGAATGTTTTACTCTGATAACGAACATGTGTTTTGGAAATTAATACTCTGATTATATTTTGGATTGATGACTTTGCTTTAAGTAATGTTTTATTAAAATAAATATTTAGTCTTGAATTTTGGGACGTTACATGAACACCTTAGGAGTGTTACAATGCTCAAAACCCTTCACTGGTTTCAGAGCCTAGGCTTGTTTTCAATTATACTTGATGCAAATTGCTGAAAAATACTGGAAAAAAATCGATTTTCTGTTGTTCTGGACAATGGACTCGCCAACTCCACTGATGGACTCGGCGAGTCCATGCACAAATTTATCCAACTCAACAAGTTAATTCATGCACTCGACGAGTTGGACTCCCATACAGCATATCTTCGAGTTTTAAGGCTGGAATTGGTCTAGAATCAATACCTTAAACTATTTTGGACTTATAGAACCTGTTTTTGATGTGGTAATGATCATTCTAGTCCAATTCAAAAGAGAATTGTCAAAAGTTTCATGTTTTGTATTAGTTTAATGATTAGGTTAATTACATGAAAATTGTTTGATTTGAATTGTCTTGTTTATATGAGTTTAATCAAGATTATGAATATTGCTAGACATGTTTGTGATAGTTGTTTTCAATCCAAAGTAATCTAAAAGTTATTCATAATATATGTTTTTGTAACTTGTCCTCAAGTTATATAAAAAGTCTCATTAAAAAATTATTAAAACCATAGGTTAAGAAACTTGAAGAGTCTTTTCTTCATAAATAGTTTTATGAATTCCATAACTTGTCCTCAAGTTATGGATGTTCAAGAGTCTCTTCATTAAAAGTTTTAAAATCCTATACTAAACTCATATGTTATGAAATTGAAGAGTTTTGAAAAGTTTCAAAAACTTGCCCTCAACTTTTTGAATTTGCAAAGTTACCTCCCCATGTAAACTTTAATTCCAAATTAAACCTTAGAATTTTAAAAGTTCAAAATTGAACTTTATAATATTATAATATTAAAATTTAATGATTATATATATGTATAAGATAAAGTCAATCTTACCGTTAGTAGGCCTTATTCACAAAGCCAGTCACTAAGGGGGTATAAGGTTACTGCCTATAAAATGGCAGTTTAATGCGTGTTCACTCTCATCCACCGCTTCCTTGACTGGTGGAGGGTCGTTAGCCGAACGGGTAGGAAAGCACAATAATTCTCCTTTCATTAAAAGTATAATGATAAAGCCTAAGTAACTAAACACTTATAAATTCCCAATCTTAGTTACATAGGGAAATGTGAATTTGGTGCTAACCCATGAAATTACACTTTGCACCCTTGTTAAGTCATTAGTGGAGCGTGTGTGGTTAACTGACACACTAACATGGGACTGACAATGTGTGGCAAAGGGTGACTTAAGTTTTATTATATATCGGTGGAGCACGTGTGGTTAACTGGCACATCGATTGGGTGATAAAATTAAGCGTACCAAGTCAATTTGCATGGTTATTCACACCTTGTTTGTGATCCTCAACATCCCAGTCACAAACTTGAGAGGGCACAATCGAGATTTAAATATGCAAGTGAAAGTTCAATTAATCTCAAAAGATCTGGGAGTTTCAATCGAATTAAAACTTAATAATTTATTTTGTTTTTCATGGTGGAAATTGGTAAATCGTCATTTACCTACCTTCAAATATTTTGTAGCTTGGATTACAGCATCTCTCTTCCAAGTTATAAAATACTTTGTTGGGTCCTAGCCTTAATATTTCATGTTAGGTGTTATGTTAAGGACTTAAATCAACTGAAACTTGAATTTCTCCCTCATAAATGTCTAAGTTCAGAAAACTATGGTCTTCCTCATCCTTTTGGATAGAGCTTTCCTAAAGAAGATGATATCCCAAATGGCAATCAAGGTGAAAGATCAATCCCTTTGTTGTGCATTAATAGGATTGGACATATACTTCACTTCCTCCACCTCCTCTAGTAATTCTCCATGGCCCACAAGTTCAAGGCCACTCAATCCCTATTTGGCAAGCAAAGTCTATATGTGCTTACATCTTGGATATTAAGTCACATATTGGCAAGTCAGGCGAGTTGGGTGTCAAAGTCTTAAGGAATTTGATGGTTGACTGGGTTCTTCAATCACTTCCCAAGTCATATAGTGAGTTCTTTAAGGACAACTATGTGACAGACCATGACATAACCCTTAATGATCTTACATATTTGTTCGATGCTACTGAATCAGCAATGATTTGGAGCAATGGTAAAGCAAATTTGATTAGAAGATCTTTTTCCCATGCTTCCATGGACATTGGTAATGGAACCATTGAAAGACCATAAAAACTTTCTCTTCCCAATGGAAAGGGATCGGCCATGGTCAAGTCATTTGACCTAATGGTAAAGAGAAAGGCTAATTTTGAGATAGTCCCGTGCACCATTTCCAAAGAGTCCATATGTTTCTATTGCCAAGAGAAGTGACATTAGTTGCGAAGCTGTCCATTTTACTTGAAAGATCATAAGGATGGTAAAGTCAAAAAGGTTTGACTCTACTTCAGATAAATTCCACTATCTAACTCTATTAAGTACCTTTTTGATGATTGTTAATACATTTTGATGTTTGGCAGGATCAACAAAAATGGAAGGAAACTTAAAGGAAGAGTATGTTGGATCTGATCGCGAAGATGGATTTCAATCGCATGGTTCGAAGATCGGATTCTTGAGCTACTACGTAAGGAGTTATGATAGATTCCTAGGAAATATGTAATAGCATAATTTTCATTTAAAGTTGCAATGTAAGGAAAAAGTTTTTCCACATTTTATAAATAAATAAAATTTTGATTTTATTTTAGTTTATATCTCCTTGCAATGGCTTTTATTGAAAATTGATATTTGTATGTTTCTGGCAATAATGGAAATGTGAATTTGATTCTTTCATTTGTGGTAGTGTCTAAATTACGAAATAAGGAAAGATTCTCATCACCTAAGTTTCAATTGGATCGAAACTTGGAATCATACAAGTTGTATAGTATGATGAATGAGAATTTTCATCTTTGGAAAATTAAGACTATTTCCTTGTTCACATGTATATGTGAGTTAAGTGAGGGACTAAGGGATCGAGTACACAATCTTGTGCACTAGTCAAGTCCACCACAAAGATCAATAAGACTATTCATCATGATTTACTAAGGTTTAGTAAATATGGTTATACTTAACAGTTTAAGTATAATTCTGAAACATTGGAAAAGTTTTGATGTATGGCAGAACGAATGGGGAAGAATCAAATTTGGCAGAAAGATAAAAGTTTCTCAAATCTAAAAAGATGGGAGAGTACTTTAGTATCATGTTTTATGATCATCTTAATGATTAAGAAACCATATCACAATTGGTCCTTTAAGGAAATCGTAGTGCATTCCTATGGCTAAGAAGAGGAGTCATGAATTGTTGAAATGGTTAAATCAAGAATGTGAGTTATACTTCGTTTCAAAATAAGTCTTAGAGTCATACTCCAAGATTGTAATTTGATTTACACCTCTTAACGAAGTTTTATTAACACCTGTCAAATGTAAGAGTAAAATGTGTCCTACTCTTGTACATTTGAAATTGGTAAGTTGTGATGTTTTGGATAAAACAAAGACCAACTAAGGCCAGTTGTGTGAAGTGTTTGTCTTGATAAAGAATCTGTAGTATCTCTTGAAAATTTTGCAAGAGAGTCTTATATGTCAAGAGGACAGTGGGAGTCTTAAAGCTCCTGAAAGAATTTCAAGATCTAATCAAGAATAAAACATGTAGTTTATCACTAGCACATGACTTGAGTTTTATAACCTATCGTGTTGACATATTCCTATTTCTGTGCCCGTTCCAGTTAAAGTTGGCTTTACATATGAGTTCTGAGAGTTCTCAATTGGTTGCATAACAACTTGGAAGCAATGGCAGGCCCTTGTGCTGCCAGGTGGCAAGAAGTTAAGACTGTACAAGTTCAATCCATATGAGTTTGGATTTGTCACTAACCTTGTCTTGTAATTATTGTTTTGACAAATTCACATGGATAGGAACACATACACCATAAAATCTAAGTGTCATAAGGTTTCTCTCCGATTCATGAAAATGATGGTGAGGAAACTCTTTCACTAAGTAGATTTTAAGTAGATAGCAATTGTGATATTTGAATTCTCAAAGTCGTGTGGTTAACCGACACACTAACATGGACTTGTGAGATTGGAAAAAGGTCTAAACATTATGATTGTGGCACCCCTCTTCATAATTGTTTAGACACACATGTGAGCTATCTAAGGAAAGGTGGTTGTTTTTGATAAAGTCTTATCAAAGCATCTCGTCTCAGAAAACTGAACTTTGGTAAGACAGTAAATAAAGTATTGATTTCTAGAAGTCCAGTTGATTTATGGGTACATGTTAAAGCTAGTGGGAGCATAAAGTGTTATTCTAGTTAAATTATAATTATCATGTTAGTGGGAGCATGATTATTATGCTACGTGTTGAAAGTTAGCAATGTTAATTATAGATAACAAAAGCTTCAATTCTCTTTGAAAAATTGTTTTGCTATAATTAAGGGAGAGGATTTTATACTTCATTCCAATTCTACAAGCTTAGATTGAGATTTTAATCAAATTTAGTCAAAGATATATATGAATGTTATGTTGGAATCGTTCAACATAAAGAAATTCTATATATGTTGCGTTCTCAAAATTCGATTATGATTACGACATTCCTCTTCATAGTTTGAATTGTGAGAACATGGCAAATAAAAATATTTTAGCAAAAGACTGGTCAAGTACCACGTCTTTATGTGAGACATCATGAATCGTGTCCCATATGCTTTGGGTATAGGATCGATTTCATGTGCTATAATATTAATCCATACTAAATTTTCCAAATTCCTAAGGCATTAAGAGGGAAAAAGGAATAGAACTAGATATGACTAAAATGATTAAGCAATTGCTGAGGACAATCTGAGGTTTACCAAAGATTGCTTGCTCATGGACAATTGGAAATATAGTCTAAACTTTGGAAAGGACCATATTGACATATTCTGAAAAGAGGCAACTCTTGTTTAGAAGTGATAGTCAAAATGGTACTATGTAATTGTTTCCATAAATGGAAGTTATTCTCTGAATCTATGTAAGATTAGAAAACTTAATGCAAAGAAGAATGTTCAAAGGAATGTACTTTGAATATGAGACTTCGTTTCCATGGAATTGATCTCCAATGGAATACTTTGTAATGTCTGTTGCCAAGTCTTTGTGACTTTTGTGCACAATCATTACAAGAGAATCATTGCATATAAGTTCAGAATCTAACAGATTATAGTAAATGGCAAGAGTTTGGTGTTCTTACATTGACAAAAGGGATTGGGATTGTGAAATGAGCATCCTTGGAGTCGTGTTTAATTGAACTATTTCATAAAAGAAAGGACCACAGGTAAACTTAGTGTGCAGGCTTAGAGCATGACATGACTATTGTTTTAATTCAAGTATTAAGTTGATAATTTTAAACATTACATGAATAATGAGTAATCAATATGGTGCTTAGATAAAAAGGTGTTTTTTATTTACTCTCAAAGTGTTGGGGCCATACAGGATTAGTATTATTCTTGTGTTTCACATTGCATGTTTTGACTTCCCGAATAACTAGGTTATTCAAACCGTCCACAGTCAATCATACTTTGGAAGTAGGTATTGAGGCAAGACTGTCATGAATGGGTCCGTAGTTTGTCTAGGTGCCTAGAGTCACTACTAGAAAAACAGCCTTTTACGACGCTCATTGTGTGTCGTAAAAGGCTCAGACGACGCACAAATGCGCGTCAAGGAAGGCCCTGTCATAAAGAGAGACGACGCGCATTTACGACGCTCATTTACGACGCGCAATTATGACGCGCGTTTACGACGCGCAATGCGTATCAAGGAAGGCCCTGTCATAAATGAAGACGACACGCATTCGCGTGTCGTAACGTTACGACGCGCGTGTTAATGACACGCAATGTGTATCAAGAAAGCCCCTATCAAGAAAGGCCATGTCATAAATGAAGATGACACACATTTTTGCGTATCATAATTTTAAATGTTTAAAAAAATATTATTTATAGATTTACTTATTTTCAAATTAAATTTGTATTTAATGTTTCATAATAGAAATAAAATACCATATACAAAAAATACAATCCATTGCATAAAATTTAATGTCATATAATTCTATTTCTTACAATATATAAATTTGCATCTAATCTACTATGTACATCAAATTCCAACTAAGTAAAGTTGCATCTTGTCTTTCATAACTCTTTAAGACTAATGCTCCAAGCAGCTAATTATATGGATAAGCAGTTGTACATTGGTCCATCTCACTCAATAATGACTTAGCCAACTTTAACTTCAAGTCTTTACTGCATCTTGCTGATAATGCACAAAATACATAGAAACAAAAAAACATTGTAGAGGAAGGGGTAATTTGGGAAAATGTAAGGGGTATAATATAATAAGAATGCAAATACTTAATACCACTTTCATGCCATCATAAATCCAACGGTTGTTCCGAATAATATCAGCTTTACTCATCTTACATATAAACAAACTAAAGCATCAAAATCAGAAAAATAAATGAATATATAAACTGGGAATAAATAAAAGATTGAAATCCTGACCTTATCTTTGATGATGTTGTTACGGGCATCCGTATTGAGCATAATCACAAAATATGCAAGAACATATGCTGTGTCAGCACTAGTGAAGGAATTAGGGTTGCTAAAAATCAAAATCTGAAATAGATATAAATATAAATATATAGTTATATAGTTATATACCTCGTATCCTGGTATAAGACCAGAAATGCAAACACTACATTCACTAGGAAAATGCAAACTGAAAAAAAGATAAGATAAACCTTCTTTTAACTTGAGGTTTACAAGGAATTTTTATAACTTTGTAATGCATATACAAGCTTCATACAAAACTTTTAATGATGTTGAATAAGAAATGTCTATTCTTTTCAAAAATTTTAATAAATTGAAATTGTAAATGAGTTGGTTGGCAATTCTTGACATTTAACCCTAATTTTGAAATTGTTTAAAATAAATTAACATGTAATAATGTTACCTGAAGACCCATTAATCTTGTTCTCAGAAATTCCCTTGCTTCACGGGCATAAGGAGCAAGTTTCTCCTCTCTTCTTGGGTTTCCCAATTTGGGACATCTGATACTTGAGAGATTCAGTCTTCTTTCAGCAGCTGGACTACCAAATGGTAGTGAATCATCAGCAACAACAATGCAGTCCCCACTAACAACTTCAATTACCTGTATAAAGTTTTAATTTAGTAAAGTTTATTAAAAACGGAAGAAATGAGATAGTTTAAAGACAAACCTTTTCCAGTGAAGTTATCTGATATAGCCTTTGGATTGGTAGCTGGGGGAACATATTGTTTTTTTTTTCAATTAGGGATATGCAAAATATGTTGAATGGAGTGTGAGTATGATGGAAGATGAAGCCAGGAGGAAGTTAAAAGTTGCAGAACTTCAAGAAAAGAAGACTAAGATGAGGCTTTGGACAAACTATGTTCCCCCAGCTACCAATTCAAAGGCTATATTAGATAACTTCACTGGAAAAGGTTTGTCTTTAAACTTAACAACTGGCTCCTACCAGCACTAGCTAAGATGGCTGGTAGCACTTACTGTATCAGTTAGCACCTAAAATCAATAAAAAAAACATAAAATTTAGAAATTCAGGAAGCCGACTACATATACGGAGAAACCGATAGCAACACAAACATATATTCATGCTCAAATAACAAAAATACCCATCAACATTAACATCCAATCCAAAATTGCAAAATGGTGATCAACAGGTAAGCAACAGCTCCTTTATATGACTCACCAAATATTTGGTAAACAAGAAACAAGAAGCAAGATCATAAGCCTGATTCCTTTCACAAAATGACTACGCGAATAAAGTCGATAGTTTTCAACAAATTTCGACTGAAAGACAACAAAACCATGATCTGTTGCCCTGTACTTTGCACCTCCATGAAGCAGTGTTCTACCATAGTAGTGAGTTTTTGTTCCAAGTGAGAAGGTGAAGAACACAGGGGCAAGTTGTAATTGCATGAGAACCGATTCCAAGTAGTTTTCCATAATCATACATTACAAATTTCATTTATCAGTAGAATCAAAAGCATCAGATGTAATAGTAGTAAGTACGACTTCTTTTTATTTTTATTTTTTGGTAAAAAACTTAAAGTGGAGAAATAATCTTCTGATGTTGTAAATGATGGCCAAAGATCCATTGGCAACTCATCACTAGACTAGATATGTAGGCCCACATCATTGGTTGTACGGGTCCCATCATCAAGAGGTCCTTGTAAGCTTTGTTGATTGCGCTTATGAACATGAGGATCCAAAGCACACATTAATCCAAGAACCTGATCAGAGATTTTTTTCAGCATAAATCTTTGTACATAACATCATAGAAACTAGAAAAGGGTCAAAAACATACCTTAAGAACTTCCCACCTTGTAGACCATGCCAGCTCACCATTCAACAATTTTAAAAGTAAGCTCGACAACTGTGGGTACTCATTACATGGAGCTATCACATAACTATAAACAAAAACCAACCAATTTTTGTAAAAAGTGTTTGCCCTTCTAAATATAGTGTCACTTGTAATATTGATAAAGTTTGATACATACCCTGTGCTCTGTATAAGTTGACCAGGAGTTGCAACAACAACCTCACGTTTAGTAGCAGCAGCTTCATCCAATAAAGCTTCAACAATTCTTGGTATAAGTTTAGGGATATATTCTTTCATAGCAAAACCACCCTACACATATACAAGTAAGACTCAGCAAATCAAACATTTTACACTTAAGAGAACAATAAAAAAGAATGTAAGAATCTCCTACCACTCTAGCAAGGTCTCCCACAGTTACAAGAACACCACTAATAATGCCATTGTTTGCATTCACTCCTGGTGTTCCTTCACATAGTTTAGCCAAAAGCGCCTGAAACACAAAACCAGTTATAGGGTCAGTTTGGTAATTTTAATTGCTACTCTAATTATTCATTGATTAGCACACCTGGGACTATTTGTGGTGATAAAAGTGAAGCAAAAAAGGAGAGTCCAGGTCATTAAGGTAAATGTGCCCTAGAAGATGTATAGATAGAACACATTTTGTGGATATTCCACCTTTTATATCAGAATCAATCTTAAGATCAGGTTCAAAATTCAGATATGTATAGATAGAACACATGAAAAAGAAAAAAATAGAGACAAATTGTCTTAACTTACAGATCATTAAGGTAAATGTGCCCTGGAAGATGAACAGCATACAACCATTCGTCTTGAAATGCAACGCCTTGTGAAGCAATCTACATGAGAAAAGGAAAATAAAGTAACAGTAAGATTGAAATCAAGCCAGCGGATATAAAATTAGGGTTTCAAATCTTAACCCAACACACAGTCAGTCGTAGTAGTTTGCAACAATTAGCGCACAACGATCATTACACAAATTCATATGTATGTTATCTGAAGCATAAGTTGATCGCATATATCAGCGACTTTATTGTACGATCTTGATGCCATTGCGTCTGTGAGTTGAGAGAAATCCGATAAAAAACATATATGAAAGGGTAATTAAGATGAATAGAATTGAATAGCCAACAATCAATCAACACTACAATCGAGAGGAGTTGCAGTTGTCAAACCAGTTAGTGTGAGGATCGATGTGGAAGAAATTGGACTATAGATGTGATTGCTTCACCTTTGCGATTTCATAGATGTGTTTTAGGGTTGTCGTAATTATCGATCGACGCTACAATCGAGGGCTTCCGATTTGTATTTCTGGGTGCAAGCATTGACTTTGTATTGACCTACTACCGGTGGTCCAGGTATTCCTCCGCTTACTGGGATGGTGAGACGGACTGTCGCCGCCACAGGCCGACGGCCAAACACATTAGAATTTCCTTCAGGGTCACCATTTGACTAAAATACAAACTTGAACAAAAAAATTGGAACAGTAATATGAAAAAACCCAAAATTCTTAATTACAAGAGTAAGAAATTAAAGGAGAATGATAAGAGAGTGATGTATGTGCTTGTTCTAGAGTGTGAACGAATCAAAAAATCGATGGCATAACCAGTGGAAAGGGAGAAGAGAATGAGCGGGGTTTTTGATTTTTGGGATTTCATTTCCCTCCTTAGATATACTGAGATGCTATATGGATGGAGACGCGCCTTTCATTAAAATATTATAAAACGACAGGCCTAGACGTCACACTATTTATAAAAGGTGCCCTCCGTGTTTTTTTTTTCTTTTTTTGACACGAATTATAGGGCACGCAAAAATACGTGTCCGCTATTCTTGAATTTTAGGAAAAGCTGACATTATTTTTAGGGCACTCATAAATGCGTATCGTAAATCACTGCGTGTCATTGTTTGCGCGTCATGAAAGGACTATTTTCTTGTAGTGACTTAGCTGCAGTGTTCATGAGTGCTCATGGAATAAGATTCGAGTATTGGATTAAACCCACGCTCATTTGAATCACTTCATGGATTTTATCAAGAGGGAATCATAAGACGATAATATCTTATATTCTTCAAACCTAGAGATATTAGTTGTTGACTATGAGTTGGTTATACATTAATTGTACGAAAATGCATCAGTAACTTGATGTTATAAAACGTGCCTTTGTGTATGATTCAACAAGTAGTTAGTACAAGAATATGAGTCGAATTTTATCCATTCCTTTTACCTCATTAGGATAAAAGCGATATATGTGGGCCCCTTGATGATTTAGTGATGACACCCCTAAGTGCTTGGCCAAGCCTGGACTGATTTGATTTGTTCAATTAGTCAGTTGTCATAAATCAGAAATCGGGAAACAACAAATGGACAGAGAGAATGATTATAATCCATGTCTCGATCCATATGATATCTAGAATGGAGGAATATAGGATCCCTTATCTAATGGATGCATCATTGATTTGTTAAAAGTTTGACAGCGGCTTTAAGATTCACGATTGCTAGTCGGGTTATGAAGTCGTACTTGCAATAATAGTTTTAGACTTATCCAAGTGGGAGACTGTTGGATTAGATGTCTAAGCCCATAACTATTATTGGTATGTACTTGACCCGAGAGTAGCATGGTCCATTTGGGTTGCATATCATCAGGACAATTTGTTAGGATGGACTCTTGAGAGAAGGTTATATATGATTCATTAATATATTATAAGTACTAATATATTAATATGAAATCATATGGTTTTAATGTTAGATTAGTGTCTAAGTCCATAACTATTTTGGTATGTACTTGACCCGATAGTGCATGGTCTTTTTGGGTTGGCTTCACCAAAGCAACTTGATAGGATGAATTATGGAGTGAAAGGATTAAATATGATTTATTAATATATTATGAGAATAATATATTAAAGGAGAAATCATATTGTTTAATTAATATTAGTCAAGAGTTAATAAGAATTAAGTTTGTGACTAAAAGACATTAATTAAACTTAAGGGACTAGAATTGTCAATTGTATGATAGTTGAATATTGAGCTAATGGACTCCATATTAAAGGAGTGGACGAATTCTATGGGGAAACCCATTAGAAATCATCCTAGGCATTTAAGGAAGGAGTTCATGGGTTGCTTAGGGCTTAAGCATCCAAATTAGGGTTTCATTGTTAGATAACCCTAATAGCCTCTCTATTTAAAGGACCCTTAAGGCTCAAAAACGTGGTGAACTTGTTGATTAGGGTTTCCAAACGTTTTGGGCAGCCTCCTTCTCTTCTCTTCTTCATCCTCTTGCTCTTGGTGTTTGTGAACCATTAGAGGAGTGAAATTTGTGACTCTAAGCTTTCTAAAGTCAATACAAGAAGGATTTGAGATTGTTATTGCTACATAACAATCAAGGTATGTTCTAAACCCTAATTTATATGTTATATTGATTATTATATACTAGATCTAGGGTTTATAGTCTTGGATGAATTGCATGTACAATAGAGAAACCTAGATCCAAGCATTAGGGTTTGTATGAGCACATAGGATGTTCTTTTGGATAAAAACCCATAAGTGGTATCAGAGGCTTGATTGGTTTCTATTGTATTGGTGCCTTATGTGTTTGTTCAAGTTGCAAAAACGTTTTTTGGCCCACCTGCCTGATGAACTCGGCGAGTACCACAGTGTACTCGGCGAGTAGACCTCAACTCGGCGAGTCCAGTGTGGTACTCAGCAAGTTCGAGCGTCAGATGGAGCTATTTTCGGGATTTCTTGCTGTTTTACTCATGGATACTTGTCTTATCTGTTTTAGATCATTAAAATCCGATTTTATACATACTTATGAGTATATCCTTGATTAAACAAAAGATAAGTACCAATTGATTAGATAATAACTTCCTTATATGATTGTAGTTGATTATTTGTATTAATTAGGTAACTTATTTTGCAAGAAATTGAAATTAGGTCAAATATAGATAATGATAAAATTAATTGTTTAATTTATATTATTTGTTATTTGATCCTTGTGTTATGAAAAGTTTCAATTTTCCCCTTTAGGTTTTATAGTTTAAATTTGAACTCAAAAGTTTTTGTTTTGAAATTTGAATAGTTGAAACCCTAATGTTTTGAAAAGGTTTCAAAACTTGCCCTCAAGTTTTGGAATTTAAATTTTGATTAAAAGTTTACTTTTGATGTACATTTAAATTCTAAACCCTAATGTTTTGAAATGTTTCAAAACTTGCCCTCAAGTTTTGGAATTTAAAAGTTGATTAAAGGTTTAATTTAGGAATGTTAAATTCTAAAACCCTAGTATTGTTTTGAAAAGTTCATATCATACCCTTATGGTTTTATTAGTTAATTAAGGTGTATAATTAAAAGAGGTTTAATAAATCCATAAAAGTTTTGGTTTAAAAATTAATTGAATTAAAAGTATAATTGTTAAATTTGACCACCTAGTATTTTAAAAGTGTAAAATACACCCTATAGTATATATAACATTAAAAGTCTAACATTATATATATATATATATATATATATATATATATACATACATATATATATATATATATATATATATATATATATATATATATATGTATGAGTAAAAGTCAGTCTTACCCAGTGTTCTAAAAGGCGCGCCATGGCGTGAGGCGTGGCTTTGCCGTTACGAAAAGCTTCATAAAGTTGCTGTTAGGCGTAACGCGTGGCAAGGCGTGATATGGCGCGCCATGGCGCGTTATGGTGTGTTATGGCGCGTGTTTTTTCGTTTGAGACACAGTTTTTTTCTCTTCGTTATGTCTTTTCAAATCGGAGATACAAGTATTGTGGTTTTTGTTAACTTTTTGTTATTAGTTATTGATCTAACACTTCTAATAAGTAGTTATATTTAATATAAATTTATATTTATGTGGTAATATAATTTTAAATTAATACAAAATCGCCGCCTTACATCACGCCTTGAAAAACGCCGTGGCTCGCCATGGCTCGTTAAGCTTGAGGCTTGGCCTTGCCGCCACGCCACGCCTCACGCCATTTAGAACCTTGGTCTTACCGTTAGTAGGCCTCATTCACGAAGCTGGTCTATAAGGGGTGTTTAAGGAAATTGCCTATAAAATGGCGATTAAATGGGTATCCACTCTTACCCACCGCACTATTGACTAGTGGAGGGTCGTTAGCCGAACGGGTAGGATAGGACAGAACTTTCCATTATAAGTATAATGAAGTACAAAAGTAACTAAATGTTTTACAAATTCCCAATCTTAGTTACTTTAGACAAAAGTGAATTGATGCAATTCCATGAAATTACACTTTGTACCCTTGTGAAGACGTTAGTGGAGCGTGTGTGGTTAACTGGCACACTAAATGGTTCTAAGCAAAGGTGGCAAAGGGTGACTCAATGTTGGTCATAGTTCGGTGGAGCGTGTGTGGTTTACCGGCACATCGAATAGGTGACTGTAACATGTGAGGGCACCATGTAAGTTTGCATGGTTATTCACACCCGCTTTGTGATCCTCGGTATCCCAGTCACAAACTAGAGGGGCATATCGAGATTTAAACATGCCATTGAAATGTTCAATGAATCTCATAGGATCTAGGAGTTTTCATAGATTTAAAACTTAAATTTCTTTTTCGTTTTTCATGGTGGAAATTAGTGAATCGTCATTCACTTACCTTCAAATATTCTGCAACTAGATTACGGCATCCCTTTTCTAGGTTGTAGCGTATTGTGTTGGGTCCTAGCCTTAATATCTTATTTGGGTGATTTATTAAGGACTCAATCGATCAACTAACTTGAATTTGTTTTCTCCTGTTTTGTAGATGTCAATGTACGACAACTATGGTCTTCCCAAATCCCATGGAACAAACATTCCACATGAAGATGATATTCTACGATTCGATCGAGGAACAAGAAATCATGCTTCACTTCCTCCACCTCCTCCAATTATTCTCCCTAACCCACAAGATCGAAGAATTGAAAGGTTCAATGTCACTAAAGCCCTATTGGAAATGAAACATGAAGATGGTAAACCCGTGTGTGGCCACGTTCTAGGAATGAAATCACACATCGATAGGTTGATAATGTTGGGTGCATCATTCCCTGATAAGTCGGTTGTGAACTGGGTTCTGCAGTCACTTCCTGAATCATATAATGAGTTCAAAAGAAAGTATTATATGATGGATCATGACGAAAACCTCATTGACCTAATTTAAATGCTTATTGCTACTGAATCAGAAATGATTTGGCAAAGCAATGGAGCATAATTGTTGGGAAAGTCAACCAACCATGCTTCCGAGGATGTTCTAGGAGAATCGACCTGCGTTTGCTGCCAAGAGAAAGGGCGTTGGATACAAGTCTGCCCTAAGAGCCTGAAGAGTCCAAAAGATGGGAGGGTCAAAGAGTATGGATGTGCTTCGGGTAAAATCCACTATCTAACTCCATTAAATTCCTATTCGTTGATTCTTAATACATGATGTGACAACCCAGGTTGTTCCGTTACATTTTCCCGTTACCGTTAACGGAATATTCCAGTTATAAAAGTTCCGTTAATTAGAGGTCGTCAACATTTCATTTGTTTATTTTAATATGCCGTCAAGTCGTGATAAAAGGGAATAAAAACACATAACACATATTTCCATTTAGTTGGAAATAGTTAGTTTTTATCATTATTACCACTAAATCGGGTGCGACCAAAAGCCCCGTCTGACGGCAGTATGGGGTAGAATTCCACTGAGCTCCAACTCCCACCCATATATAAGGGGTAGTAAACTCCATTTAAGCTCTTTCCACCCTCTCTCTCTCTATACTCTCTCTCTCTAGACTCGTTTTCGCCCCAAATCCGCAACCAAACGCTTCCAAATCGTAAGTCCACTTACCCTAGCTTACTCTAAACATTATGAATCATGTTTGTAGCTTAGAATTGGACCATTTAAGCTGTTGAAAAGGAGTTCACGGCCTAAGCTCCTCCTTAGGCCGTAAACACCTAAAATGAGGCCAAAATGACCCCAAAATGTCCCTAAAGGCTGGGAAATAAATTGGGGATTTAGCCTAGGAGTGTTTGATCAATTAAAACAATCATTTTGAGGCATAAAAGAGAGTTTATGGCCCAAGCATATGCCAAGGCCGTAAACACCTCTTAAACATGTTTAAATGCCTCAAAAACACTCCTAAAACACCCTTGGACTTCATACATAAATTAGGGGCTTATCCTTTTGGGTTTAGAACATTTAAACATAAGGATTTGCAGGATTAAATGGAGTTTACGGCCCAGATAGGTGTCAAGGTCGTAAACTCCCCAAAACATGCCCAAATGTTGGTTTTTACCCCCAAATGGCCTTAGACTGTTTCTATAAAATGCTAGGAAGGTATTAGGGGCTTAAAACTTCACAAAACTCAAGGAATGAGAGTTTACGGCCGTAAACTCCCTTAGGAGTTTTCCCTAGGCCGTAAACTCCCTAAAGAAGCCCTTAGGAGCCTTAAACCCACTCATGCCTTTTTGGAATTGTACTTAGAAAAATCCCACTAACAAGATTAAGCTTTGAAACACACTAGAACCCTTCACCATGAGTTTACGGCCGTAAACTCATGGAGAGTAGTCCCTGGGCCGTAAACATGGTGTTGGGAGTTTACTCTCGGAGAGTAAACTCCATTCCTAAGCCATACACACCTTTAGATGCTACCCGGGACACCCAAACACTTATCTAAAGTGTTTTCCGCTCCTTTGAGTGAGTATACTTGTTTAATTGGTATTTAATATACTAATTGTATGTGAAAATATGTTATCATATGTTAAATAGTTCATTGTGTGTGTTCGAGTCCTTGCGTGACACCAAACGCCCAAACGGCACCTTCGTCAGACCTACTTACACCAGGTGAGTTCATACCCCTGAATGAACCTTTTAAATGTTTTTACATGTTTTATAGGGGGGAATACAAGTTAAACATGTCAGTTATCATATCAATCACATGTGATTTATAACCCGCATGCACAAGATTTTACGACACTGTACACTGTTTTACCGAGTAGGACACTATAATGGTTTTCTAAAAGGTTTTTCATTTGTTTCAAAACTCTTACTTATACTGTTTTATCCTAATTCATTTTAAAATGGTTTATGAAAGATTTCCAAAGGTTTTCAAACATATTTTACAAAAGCATACAAATTATGATTTTTCCCCGAGTATAAAGGCTTTTCCTCAAAGTTCCCTTTTACGACGTATATTCTTACTTGTTAGTTGCTACTGCTTCGCTTTCATGTATTTTAAACTCCTACTTGATAATGCTTTCTCTTCTTGATACGCTTATACCTATTATTTTCTCTATTCCACTTATACCTGTAGTCGCTTATACCTAATAGACGCTCTTACTTCACTTATTGTCGTCTCTACTTCGTGATACGCTTATACTTGTTCGACACTCCTACTTGACATGCGATCGCTCCTACTTCACTTGTTAGACACTCCTACTTCACAAGAATCACTTCTACTTGATACACACTTAGTCGTAGTTAGATGTATGCCTGTGCTTATATAGGTACGTATAAGTAATGATTGAAAGACTTAGGAAGGCTCGTCCGCCCTATTTCCTTTTCTTCGTTGAGATGTGGTCTGGTGGGATCGGATGGCCGTCCGAAGGTCGTTTGATTCATTAGTTATATATTATGTATATGAGTATGGACCTACAGGAATTCTCTAGTCAGTTCAGTTGAGAGTCTCTACCTCTAGTCTACACTTACATTAGAAACACACTACCCACTATTTGGAAGTCTCTACCCACTATTTGGGATGCATCTTCAGGACACGGCCTTCTCCGTCGTCTAGATGGTAACCAGAATCTCCTGTAGGGAGAGCGGACATTGTGTGAATAGATCTATACGGGATTAACAACCCCGCACCGAGACTGCTAGCTACAGTCCCGGCCTACGGCGCCAAAAATTTGGTGGTTGTCGAGGCCAACACAAATAATAACCCTAAATATTACACACTAAAATAGTGTATAGTGGTAAAGGGATCGAATCCACGGAGATTGGTTCAATTTATAACTCTATGAAAAATCTCTTTGTAAAAATACTTGTAAAATGAAAATAAAAATAAAATGGGGGGTTTTGGTGTTTTGAAATACTTGAAACAAACTAGAATTAACTATGATTTAAATAGACAAATGCAACAAAAATAAGAGTTTGATGTAAAATCAATAAGGGAGAGATGGTTGACTTAAAGTTTCCTCACTTTGACTTTTGATGAACATATCATTAGAATCCAATGGTGCAATACTTTGATTTAAATCCTTTATTTGGCTATAGTAATCCAAGGAGCTTGAGATTACCTAGACTTTTCTTAATTGTTGAAATGGCTAGAGAAGCTCATAACAATTTCCTTAGTCAAAGTCACTAATTCCAAATAGCTTGTAATTAGTGAAAGTCAACTAGCATTAAGAACCAAAAAGTCACCAAATCCAAGAGGGGTCAAATGCTTTCACCACCATGTTGAGGAAATGTTTTTATGATTGTGTGAAGCAAAAACAACACAAAAATCATTTTTTGCTTGCTAATTTGAGGATCCTTTACTTAATCAAGAAATTAGCCAACTAATCACCACAAACACATTTAAGCTCATGAACTAAAACATACAAGTAGTGATAAGATGTTAAAACACAAAACATTCCCATAAAGATTTAAAAACATGTTCATGGAGTCTTCAACATTCAACAAAAGTTCAAAGGATTAACCAAAAGTCAACCAAGATTAGTTTAGCCAAGCATGGCTAAACCCAAAGAAACAAAGTTAGAGAAGATTGTACCAAACATTAAGCAAGAATCAAGAGGTAAAAGTATGATGTTCTTCAAGTGTTCTTGGCCTTCAAAAGTCTTCAAAACTCCAGAGAGAATCTCCAAAAATCGGATGTCCAAGAGTCCCCAAAAGATGGGCACCAACCTTCCTCAAATAGCCTTCCAAATGGATTTCCGAAATTACCCCTGCAGAGCCTTGCGCGACCCGCGTGCTGCTGCGCGGGTGGTGCCTGACATGGGTTTCTTTGAGATTTTGGGCCTCCAAAGCATATCCCACTAGCCCAGATCGAATTCAATCACCTCCTAGCCCATTTTCTTCAAGTTTTTCTTCATTTTAAGCCTAATTTGGCCTCTCCAAATCCTCCAAACTCGCCCGGTTAATAATCTACACACGCTCGAATAAACTCCCGCATTTTGCAAATTTAAAGTTTATTTCTATCCAAGCCTTCAAATAACCATCAAGCTCGCTCCATGCATCATCTCCACAATCACCAAGACTAAATTATGAATAAAATAACAAAAGGGAAAATATGCATGGAAATTATCTAAATTATGAATGAAATATGCTAAAATAAACTATAAAAAGAAGTAAACAAAACTAACTATCATCCGTCCGACGGTCGTTTGATTCATTAGTTATAAATTATGTATATGAGTATGGACATACAGGAATTCTCTAGTCAGTTCAGTTGAGAGTCTCTACCTCTAGTCTACACTTACATTAGAAACACACTACCCACTATTTGGAAGTCTCTACCCACTATTTGGGATGCATCTTCAGGACACGGCCTTCTCCGTCGTCTAGATGGTAACCAGAATCTCCTGTAGGGAGAGCGGACATTGTGTGTATAGATCTATACGGAATTGACAACCCCGCACCCAGACTGCTAGCTACAGTCCCGGCCTACCAAGCCAACGGGTGACAAATGTCATATTTCGGACGCTTGTAGGGCGTCTGGTACTCTAGTCAGTACGGTTATGAGTATCCCGGGTTAACTTATAATTCATTGGCTTTAAGGTAACGGTATTTCACTAGCAATTTACACTGTATGCTGGTAATTCATTTTTAGAGTCACACTGTTTTGACCTTACAAGACGTATCTTTCATTTGATACTGTCTGGGGTCTGTTATCTTTGTTTTGACCTTACAAGACGTATCTTTCATTTGATACTGTCTGGGGTCTGTTTTTCACTGTTTTAGACCTTACCAGTTGTACCTTTCATTTGGTACCTTCTGGGGTCTGTGTCTCCATTTGTTAGACGTACCAGGTGTGTCGTTCGTTCGATACTCTCCTAGAGTCTATGATTTATTGCCTTAGTCAGCAGTCCTCACTGCTGAGGCATATGTTATTCCCTGATGTCGTTTGCTTCCCTCAATAATCAAATTCAGTATTTTGATAATGATAGCAATTTAGGGAAAACTACTTTTTACCACATAACACTGACTAGTCTTGGTAGAAGGCTGTTTTATTAAAGAAAATATAGGATTTTCTGGAAAGAACTCTAATACACAGTAAACACTTAAACTACTACTTTATAAAGTTATTTGAATGAAATGTCACTAAATACTTATGAACTCACCAGCATTTGTAAAAATGTTGATACTCACTTTTCAAATAACTTGTATTCTCAGGTCGGCATTAGACAGGTACATCCCCGGAGCTGTTGATGAAGATAGCTTAGTACCAAACTGTATTTATTCTATTACTTGTATTATTTTGATGTATTTTAAAGTAACCATGTAAAATTATTACTATTAATGCAATGTTTTGTTGTACTTTGATTACTATAATGCATGTGTTGTGATACTTGACATGACGTCATCCACCCCAGAACATTTCCGTCGTTCCGGTTTTGGGGTGTGACACATGATGTGACAAGATTGCATTTGAATGTTTTGCATGATCAATGAAAAGAGAGGAAGCTTGATGAAAGAGCAAGATAAGTCTAATCATGAAGAAATGGATATCGATCGCATGGATTTGAAGATTAGATTTTGAGCTTAGAAAGTTATAATAGAGTTGTTAGGAATTTTCTTTTGACTACATAGTTTTCAGTTGATTTTGCATTGTAAGGACAAATGTTTTCCGCTGCTTTTATGAATAAAATAAATTTTGGTTTGACTCATTTATTTATTTTTTTATTTCCTTGCAATGAAATCTTTATGGAAAATTGATGTTTGGATGTGATTCTTAATAATGTTATTTATAGAAATGTCAAGAGTTTATCAAATAGGGAGAGTTTCTCATCACCCAAGTTTCAATTGGACAAAAACTTGGAATCATGCAACTTGGTTGCACGATGAATGAGAAATTTCATATTTGGAAATTAGACTAATTTGTTGACAAAGTGTCAAGTGAAGGACTAGGAAATCAAGTACACAAAGTTGTGTGTTGATCAAGTCCACCACAAGAATAATAAGATATTCGTCATGATTTACTAAAAGTTTAGTAAATGTGATTATACTTACAAGATTAAGTGTAATTCTGAATTGATTGAAAAGGTTTAAGTCTATAGTAGAACGAATAAGAAGAATCAAGTAGGCAGAAAGATAGAAGTTTCTCTATTCTAAGAAGAAGGGAGAGTACCTTTTATCATGTTTTATGATAGGTCTTAATGATTAAGAACCATATCTCAATTGATCCTTTAAGTGAGTCTTAGTGCAATTGTATGTATAAAAAGAGGAATCAAGAATTGAAGAAATGGTTAAATCAGAAAGTCAATCATACTTCATTCCAAAACAAGTCTTAGAGTTAAGATTGTGACATTAAGTGACAAGTCTTAAGAAGTTTTATAACATTCATCAAATGTAGAATTTAGAAAAAAAAATTCCTTATTCTTGCACATTTGAAATTGGTAAGTTGTGATGTCTTGGATAAGACAAAGACCAACTAGGACCAATTTTGTCTTGATAAAAGCTACACTAACTCTTGAATATTTGGTTGTCAAGAAATGTTTATTGACAAGAGAATCTTATATATCAAGGAGTCAGTGAGAGTCTTAATGATCTCGAAAAGTTTCAAGAACTAATCACGAATAAACCTTATCAATCATCACTAGCACACGAGTTGAGGTTTACAACCTATCGTGTTGACACTATATTGTTTTTGTGCCATTCCAATTGAGTTAATTATACATGTGAGTACTATGAGTTCTCATTTGAATGCGTAAAAGTCAAGGACCTTGATCAATGAAAAGTACATTGATAGGAAAGGGTGAGCTGCTTAACTACTTGGAAGACATGGTGGGCAGTTGTGTTACCATAAGGCAAGAAATCAAGATTAAGAAAGTTCGGTCCATATGAGTTTGAATTTGTCGTAAACTTTGGTTTTGACAAATTCACATGGATAGGAATACATACACCATTAAAATCTAAGTGTCATCAGATTCCCTCCTTCATGAAAATGACTGTGAGGAAATGCTTTCACTAAAAGATATTTTAAGAAGATAGTGATTGTGAAAAATTGGATTCTCGAATTCGATTATGGTTACGGTATCCCTTTCCATGATTCGAATTATGAGATTTGGCAATTAGTCTGAACTATTTTAGACACACATATGAGTTATCTAAGGGAAAGGTGTATAAGCTTAGATAAAGGATTATCAAAGCATTAGGTATTAGAAACATGAATTTAAGAAATTCAATAGGTATTGTTTTTCTGAAAATTAAGTTGTCTCTGAATACATGTCAAAGCTAGTGGGAGCATAAGTGTTATGTTTATAATAATCATCGTGATAGTGGGAGCATAAATGTTATGATTGTATGATTATTAAGGCAAGTATTCCAAGTTAGCAATATTAATTATAGAAAACAAGAGTCATACTTTGCAAAGTTGTAAGAGTTGAATAGTTGTTTTGCTATAATTAAGGGAGAGAATATTATGCTTCATTTCAAATCTAAAGACTTAGGTTGTGGAACGTTAATAAACTGTGACATCCCTATTTTCACGGCCAGAAAAGACCGATTTGTTTATGCTTTATTTTATAAAATCAGAGAAATCTTTTAAAGAAAACAGTTGCGGAATTTGTTCCCAAAACAAAATATGATAAAAATTAACAAAGCATTCTTTAAAGAAATGTATTTTCATTATATAACAAAATCTCGGGATGTCATGTTCAATACAGACCAAAAGCATAAACAGAACAAAATAGACCTTACAACAGTTATTCATAACTACTGGCCTATAATCTAAAATCTCTCGTCAAGTCCACCAACTTATACTCTTGTGCCATTACCTGTAATGCAAAGAAAACTGAGTGGGTCAGGCTTGGGAGCCTGGTGAGCATATAGGGTTTTCGACCCACAATAATATAATTATTATATTCAACCATTAAACAATCAACCCAATTACCCATCACCATTATCTTCTTTATTTCTTAAGGTTTTACCCTATTAATCAACTATCCTTCCTTCATTCATTCCTAAGGATTGACCTAAGGAATTAGCACAAACTTCCATTTCTACATGAGACGCATCTGCCAACATTATCCTTTAAGTGCCTCTGCAAAGATTACATCATACACTATGAGGCGCGACTGTCAGGTTTATGACATTCTCTTTTAGGCGCATCTGTCGACATTATCCTATAAGAGCATCTGCCAGGATTATCCTGTAAGCGCATCTGCCAGGATTACAACATTCACTACTTGGTGCATCTACCGTTATTATTCTTAAGCGCATCTGCTAGTATTATGATATTCTCTAATTGGTGCATCTGCCAATATCATTCTTAATCATCTTTCATACCTCATCATTTTATCACATACCAACTATCTCATCTACCCATGTTCTACCCAAAATATTTGTAGATATAAAACACATATACAGTTTAACTCATTTAAGAACTATATAAAACATCTATTCCACACTCATCGCAAATAAACAACAATATATAAACACATAGCACGTATTTTATAACAAATACTTCATGTTTATGTGTTAGAAGAAAGTAACCACACACTCACCCAAACATATACTTAATACGTTCAAACCATACTTGTATTATACCCGTGTTTATGAAAGGGACTATACACCCACACATATAAACAACTTTATATTATACACATAGCACGTATTTTATAGCAAATACTTAATATTTATGCGTTACAAGAAAGTAACTACACACTCACTTGATCAGAAGATGATCGGACAGCACTACGGCTTGTAGAAGTAGTATTCTTCGGCACATCTGGAAGATCATCACAAAAAACCGGACTCCTCGCGGGCAGAGCTTCGGTTCGGGAATCGCACTTCTCGGGATCTTTGGGGCTTCGGGACTTGCTTCGGGGCTCGGGAATGATACCGTGGCTTTGGTATAATCCTTGCACGAAAAACGATGCAAAACGGGAGAGAGAAGAGAGAAAAAGAGAAAATGAGCCGGCTGCCCTCGCATCCTATTTATAGGAGGTTGGAGCCTCGGAGTACGCTGGGCGTACAGCAGTATGCGGGGCGTACACGTCCGAAACGTCATGGCATGCGTCATCCGAAGAACCCGAGTGCGAGGGACGTCATGCTTCGTTGTACGTTGGGCGTACTTCGGATGAGTCCGATGACTCCCCTTCGGATAATACCGGATTTTATACTTAATTTTAAATATTAATTATTTAATAAATTTTGAAAATTCATATCTCCTTCATACGAACTCCGTTTTCGACGTTCTTTATATCCACGCGTAGGTGAGACTACGCTCTACAACTTTTGTTTAGACTCCGTCGGCAAATTTTGAATTTATATTTTATTAATTATTTTTAGTAGGCCGGGACAGAATAACTTCGTTATTAATTCATAACTTCTTCGTTTGACGTCCGTTCCCGCCTAACTTTTCATCGCTTCGATACCAACAACGAGATCTTCGATTCTCGTTTAGATTGATTCGACTAAAAACCGCTCGATCTCAAAGCGAGTATTCGGGCTGCATACTGCTAAGTCGAAACTTCGAAAAATCATAACTTCCTCATACGAAGTCAGATTTGGACGCTCTTTTTATGCACACTCATGGTTTAATGAACTCTATGACTTTAGTTTAGATTGCTAAGGCTAAATATCACTTAACGTAAATTCATTTTTTACGTCATTCAGCGTCGTGCCGGTTCTGCCGCGAAACTTCGACAGGTCATAACTTCTTCGTTATAACTCGGATTTTGGCGTTCTTTATATGCATGGAAACCTTGTAACATACACTATAACTTAGTTAAGATTATTCATTCTAAATAATATTTCATCGAAAATTCATTTTTGACGTCTATCGTCTCTAAATTGACTAGCCCGGATCTACAGGCGTTACAATAAACTTAGTCAAGGATACAGAGTGTGTTCTTAAATTTAGATTATCATTACGACATTCCTCTTCATAATTCGAATTGTGAGAACGTAGCACATAAAATATTATGGCAAAAGATTGATAAAGTATCAAATCTTTATGTAAGACATTATGCATTGTGTCTCATATGCTTCGGGTTTAGGATCGTTTGCAAATGCTATAATATTTGACCATTCTAAAATTTTCCAAATGTCTAGCGCATTTAGAGGGAAAAGGACAAGAATCGGTTTGACTAAGATAATTAAACAACTATCAAAGGATAATCCAAAGTTCGCCGAGGATTGGTTGCTTGTGAGTAGTTAGAAGTATAGTATTGGATGGACCATATTGACATTATTATGAATAGATAAGATTCTATTGAGAATGAGTTGTCATATGGTAAGTATGGAAAGGTTTCCATATTGGGAGTTGGATATTGAGAATCAATGTCTAGATTAGAAAATTTTATGCAAAAGGATGTTCAAAGGAATGTACATTGAGTGAGAGACATCACATCTAAGGAATTGTCTTGTAACAATCTCTGATAGAGGATTTTGTAATTTCATTGGCAATAGTCATTGTGACGTTTGCGCTATGACGTTACGAAAGGATCATTGCATAAAATGTTAGAATCTAGCATATTCTATAAGTGGCAAGAATTTGATATTCTTACACTTGTAAAAAGGATTGGGAGTTGTGAAATGAGTATGGATGGAAATGTGTTCATTTGATCTATTTCACAAAGTAAGAACCATAGGTAAACATTGTGTGCATGCTAGGAGCATGGGACAAGTGTAGTAATAATTCAAGTAAGAAGTTGATTACCAGAAACAACAAATAATGAGTAATCAATATGGTGATAAATAAAAGGTGTTTATTTATACTCAAAGGTTTGAGGCCATATGGGATTAGTATTATTCTTGTGTTTCACTTTGCATGTTTTGACTTCCTGAATAATTTAATTGGTTGAGTACAGTCAAATTACTCGAACGGGCCACAGTCGTTCATATGTTGGAAGTAGATATGAATGAAGACTGTCATGAATTGGTGTGTGGATTGTCTAAAGAGCATTAGACATAAGCAAATGTTTGCTGCAACATTCATGAGTGCTTATGAATATGATTTGAGCATTGGATTAAACCCACGCTCAATTGGATCACTTCATGGATTTTATCACGAGTGATTGGTGAGACGATAATATCTTATATTCTTGAAACCGAGATGTGTGAGTTGTATCTTGCGAGTCGGTTGCACATTGATAATATGTAAACGCACCAGTAACTTGGTGTTATAAAATATATTGTTGTGTGTGACTCGGTGAGTGAGTGCAAGCGAGCATTGAGTCAAAGTTTATGCGTTCTTTTTATTCAAAGTAGGATAAAAGCGATATCTGTGGGCCCCTCGATGATTTAGTGATGGCACTTAAGCGCTTGGCCAAGCCGAGACTAAATTGATGTGTTCAATTGTAGTATGTTGTCAGTCGTCATAAATCTGAATTCGGGAAACAACATATAGACAGAGAGAATAATTTAGATCCATATCTCAGTCTATACGATATCTAGAATGGAGGAATATATGATCCCTTATCTAAAGGACACGCGTATCTGATAAGATCAGAGTTGACAGCGGCTTTGGAAAGCTACGATTGCAGATCAAGATCTAAAGTCATACGCAGAATAGTTATTAGACTTATCCAAGTGGGAAACTGTTGGATTAGTGTCTAAGTCCATAACTATTTTGGTATGTACTTGACCCGATGGTGCATGGTCCTTTTGGGTTGCCTTCACCAAAGCAACTTAATAGGATGAATTATAGAGAGAAAGGATTAAATATGATTTATTAATATATTATGAGAATAATATATTAAAGGAGAAATCATATTGTTTAATTAATATTAGTCAAGAATTAATAAGAATTAAGTTTGTGACTAAAAGACATTAAATAAACTTAAGGGACTAGAACTGTCAATTGTATGATAGTTGAATATTGAGCTAATGGACTCCATATTAAAGGAGTGGACAAATTCTATGGGGAAACCCATTAGAAATCGTCCTAGGCCTTTAAGGAAGGATTCCATGGGTTGCTTAGGGTTTAAGCATCCAAATTAGGGTTTCATTGTTAGATAACCCTAATAGCCTCTCTATTTAAAGGAACATTAAGGCTCAAAAACATGGTGAACTTGTTGATTAGGGTTTCCACACGTTTTGGGCAGCCTCCTTCTCTTCTCTTCTTCATCCTCTTGCTCTTGGTGTTTGTGAACCATTAGAGGAGTGACATTTGTGACTCTAAGCTTTCTAAAGTCAATACAAGAAGGATTTGAGAATGTTATTGCTGAATAACAATCAAGGTATGTTCTAAACCCTAATTTATATGTTATATTGATTATCATATACTAGATCTAGGGTTTATTGTCTTGGATGAATTGCATGTATAATAGAGAAACCTAGATCCAAGCATTAGGGTTTGTATGAGCACATAGGATGTTCTTTTGGACAAAACCCATCATTTAATTAGTATTGATCTAGAATTAATTTAGAATTGATTTAGTGATCAAAAAGAGACTAATTAAATCTATGGAGACTAATTATGTTACTTAGTTATATTTATGTGTGTTGGGCTTATGATCCATGTTGGACCAAGTTTATGTATGGATACATAAAGAGTTGGGCCACATGAACCATGAATCATAAGACACATGGGTATGGATTTGGGCTATATCCATGAACTTAGAAATCCCACATATAAATATATACTTCATTTCCAAAAATCGAAACTGGTGTATTCTTGGAGTTCATGATGGTTTTGGGTGCATGGAGATTCTCTCTCAAGTTCATCCTTTGTCCATGATGTGTTGTGATTCCACTTAAGGCTTCCACACTATTGGGGCTAAGCTCTTAAGGCTAGATACATCAAGACTTCAATCTCCACCGTAAGGTATGTTATCCTAACTAGATTCTTGTGTGGTATATGATAATTTTATGCTAGTTATAGGTTTAATACCTTGGAAACACCATTGCATGTATAATTAGTGAAAACATAGATCCAAGCTATTTAGGGTTGCATGAAAACATTAGGAGTGTTAGAATGCTCAAAACCCTTCAGTTTCTTCCGCTATTTCATTCACTTCTTATTCATTTGCTTTCAACACGTTGTAGAGATCATTTAGTGAAAAATAGTCGAAAATTTGATGTGTCTTCACCATCAAACTAACATTTCGCCACTCTTTGAGAAGCCCCATAATGAATGTGAGATTGAACTCCATTGTCGACCATGTGATCCGATATCTATTGCACTGGCATATGAGTTCTTTGAGACGATCATAGTACAATTCAGTGGATTCTCCATCTTTTTGCTTAAACTCTATTAACTCCAACAGACAATGCTTGACTGAACTGATTTTTGTTTTCTCACTGCCCTAATACTTCTCCTTCAAAGTATTCCATATCTCCTTTGAGGGTTTGCAGCTACGAACATAATTGTATACGACTGGTGGAAGAGCACCATGGAGTTCTCGCATGCATCTCTTTTCATTTTTCAGTAACCTTTCAGTTTGATCATTAACATTTTAATTTGTAGACGAAGTTCCAACACTTTGAACAGAAGAAGGAGGATGAACGTCATCAGTGATGCATTTCCAGAGTTCCTCATCGATTCCATTTAAGCAATCCTCCATACGATTAGCCCATTGATCATAGAACTCAGGAATCAACATAGGAATCTTCGTTGATGATCCAAGAAGATGAGAATAAGATGTCATGGTGTTCATGTTAAAGTTCACCATTGTTATACAGAAGGTTTTTGAGAAAAGCTTAAGGAATTTGAAAATTAATGGATGAATCAACCAGAAAATAGAAACAGGACGCTCGATTAAACAATATAATCGCATAATCAAATCACTATTGAAGATCTAATAAGGTTTTTAGAATCAAAAGTGCGGAAACTTTTGAATCTAGAACGAGACTCAAAATACTTTTTGAAATAGGAGAAAATCATATCAACGCATAATGAATCCTGCTCTGACACCAAATGTAGTGTTGATTGAATCAAGTTTGAATATGAAATCATAGTTAATAAAAGATTTAGAACACAGAATCTAAATATAATCTGGTTGGATCAATATATTGCTTTAATAGAATACAAGAGGTTATACAATGAGTACAATGAGTGTGCAAAAGTTCTTAACCTCTAAGACATGTATCCATCCCATATTTATAGGGATAAAGAAAGCAAACAAAAAAATATAAGGGACTTGACACTATAGCTTCAAAAATAAAAAAGCCCTTATAATAAATTTACAAACAGACATTCGACAATCGGAAAGACCTAGACACATTCGACATCTCACAAAAACATTTGACCCCAACAAACACCACTCCATACATTTACCGTCTTTTCCATTAACCACCACCAACATCGACATCTACTACTGCCATCGTCCACCACCACCTCTGTTAGGGAGTAATATTAATAGGGTGATGGTTGAAAACCAGATTTCTTATGGATCGTGTAAGTTCACTTTTTGAATTGATATTTCCACCCTATGCATGAGTTACAGGAAATGTAGTATAGGATAATACAAATGGACACTTGTGTATCTAGGCATAGAAATATAAGCCAAATCGCTAGAAGGTTCTAATTTCGTTCAAAGAGAGCTAAGAAGGGTTGTGTATAAGGCTCAAAAGAGGAGTCGTATATATGAATGACAGATTAGGGTTTAATCTTTTAAAAATAAGAGTTGGGAAGGGTTCTGTATACGGCTCAACGGGACCATCGCCAGGGGCTCTACCCCTTGGACCCCGTTAGGGGCGCTTCCCCTAAGACCCTACAAGGGGGCGTAGCCCCCTTGACCGCCACATTTCTATTATATCAGCTTATAATTCGATCTTATATATACATGCACTCCGCATTCACCAAACATATAATATAGAGTACAAACAGTAAGCCCTTAGCTCACATTAAGCCCTTAGCTCACATGTCAGTTCCAATTACAAAAAATGTCAGGTCACACAAAAATCACCAACAACCTCCACCTCTTAAAATCTAGAAATTAAACCTAAAATCAAAACCTGAAATTCAAACTCAGAAAATGCCCAAAACATTGATGCTCAAACCTAGACGAATCCACCATTGTCGATGCCCAAAAAACCAAAAAGCAACAAAAAGACACAAAAATCCCATAAAATACGTAAATTTATAAGTCACAAGTAGGTTTGGGTTACAAGGGAGGAAGACGATGTCATCAAAACCAAATCCCTACCAAATTCTAAAATCATAAGCAAAAAAGAAAAACCATATCTGAAAATTAAAACATAAATTAAGAAACCAGATGAAATCGATGACCTTAAATCAAAAAACCATATAAAACTAGTTAGGATTACGCACAATAGTATTTCACCTTAAATCAAGAAACCAAACGACGTCAATGATGTCGCCGACGACGGCTTATTTGAATATTCCGGATGATGTTGTCGGTTTCACCGGATGAAAGAGACGGTAGTGATTTTCTAGAAGACGACGTAAGGAAGACAACGTACCAAAATCTGAACCAAATCCTTTGCTACAATTTTATCTTCCATCACCATCACTCATTTGCTATAACACCCCGAATTTAGAAGGTCAAGAAAGGAAAGGAAAAACCCCAAGTCAAAGAGGTCTACTAATCGAGTTCAGGAAGGAACTCGACGAGTAGGAGCGAGTTCCGTGATCCGGATTAAGTGGCGACTCGGCGAGTCGGGGGACTGACTCAGCGAATCTGGCCTGGGTTAGGAGACCCTAATTTCGAGACTTGGTGCCCTATTTAAGCATCATATTCTCATTCCATCAGCCTCATCTTCAGCCTCCAGACCCCAAACACTCACCCACGAAACCCTAGTGCACCTTGTGAGTGTTTAAGCCAACTTTATGTGATTTGTAACAACGCAAATTTTCAAACAAATTTTTCATTTTAAAAAAATAAAGTATTTCCATTCAAAAAAAGGCATAAATAATTTAAGTATTATGTCAAATACAAATAGTCTAAAACCCAAGATCATAAAAACATCCTTCAGTGTGTATCGATCACGCCGGCGCCTTCCCACGGTCCTCGCTAGTACCTGAAACACATACATAACAACTGTAAGCATAAATGCTTAGTGAGTTCCCCAATATACAACTTACGCACATACGCCTTTCCAGGCCCTGACCTATCGGTCCATGTGTCTCAGGGGACTTCCGTCCCTGCTGGGTAAACCTTCCGGTCCTACCCACGCCGACCTTCCAGTCCATCACACAACATATTGCCTTCCGGCCCATAACATATTGCCTTCCGGCCCATAACATATTGCCTTCCGGCCCATAACATAATCGCCTTCCGGCCCATAACATACATAACAAACAGATTACCACATATAGCATACATATCACATATCATATCTGACCTTCCGGTCACACAGTCAAACCCTTCCGGGTACAGTATAGTGAGAAGACTCACCTCGTGAATGCTGAAAGCTAGCAAATCCTGAAATCACTCGTGCACAATCCGACAAGCTACAACCTCCCTATAACATCACAAATCTCTCATTAACACTTATATCTTCTAAGTGTGACTATCCCTAAGAAGTCAGACTTAGGTCAACTCTGGTCAACGGTCAACGGTCAACGGTCAACTCGTCCGGACTCGGCGAGTACCATGTCGACTCGGCGAGTCTAGACGTCCTCCAACTCTCTGAGATTCCATATCTACTCGTCGAGTATCCTCCTTGACTCGACGAGTTACTCCTGGAAGAATCGCGGGGCCACCCCAACTCAACTCGCCGAGTCTGAAGAACAACTCGACGAGTCCCAGTTAATCTTCAAGCTACTCGCCGAGTCTGTTCATCGAACTCGGCGAGTCCATGCCATGCAACCGCTCAAACTGCATCCTAAGGTCAGAACTGCTTTGACCATTCCTAGGTTTGGCCTTCCTAGGCTGATCCATCACGTAAAGTCCTCATTTCAGTGCTCATGATACACCATATGATTCATAATTTACATTTTGACCTAAGGCATAAGGATTCCAATCCAAAACCTTCATCAATTCCCGAAATGCACAGACATGGGACATTCTGGACCTCCAAAGGTCCCAATACAGGGTTACAATCGACATGGGGACTAGGGTAACATTCAATCTATTCACAAAAGGGTTCCATAAACCCTAATTCCATAATCACATCAACATAGCAGAGTATACTCGAATTCTTACCTGGATGATGTATCCTCTGTGTCCCCAATCCTCAGAATGTGACTCCCTTGCTGTTCCTTTAGCCAATCCCTTCTCTTCTTTGCACAACCACTCTTCTATAATCAACAATGGCCTATAATCCTTACTCCAGATGCACACAATCGATTTAGGGTTCTTCTCAGAAGGCTAAAATGAACAATGACGGCCAATAAGTCTCCTTTATACGTCCCAAACCTGAACGGTTAGGGTTTTCGCTAAACAGCGTAGACTCGCCGAGTCCATATCTGGACTCGTCGAGTCCAGTCGCGAACCCGCGACCAAGTCTGCGATCCTACTCGGCGAGTCTAGGCTCCAACTCGCCGAGTCCCCTCTTAGATCACCCCAAAAACATAATTTAACAATACCTGAGATTTCGGGCTGTTACAACTCTCCCCCACTAGGATTAGACTTCGCCCTCGAAGTCTCACTCTGCAAATAGTTCCGGGTGCTGCTCCCGCATCTCACGTTCCGGCTCCCAAGTCATTTCCGATCCCTTACGGTGTTGCCACTGAACCAACACCAGAGGTACCTCCTTGTTCCTCAGAACCTTGATCTTCTGATCCCTGATGGCCACTGGTCTCTCAGCATAATTCAGGCTCGCATCCACCTGAATATCCTCCAATGGAACCACTGCCGACTCATCGGCTATGCACTTCCTCAATTGCGACACATGAAAAGTGTTGTGGATCTGCCCCAACTCCGCTGGCAACTCCAACCGATAGGCTACCCGGCCTATCCTTGCAATCACACGAAATGGCCCAATATACCGGGGCCCCAACTTGCCCCTCTTCCTGAATCGAATCACTCCTTTCCAAGGAGAGACCTTCAGGAGAACGAAGTCGCCGACTTGAAACTCAAGCTCGGATCGGCGCTTGTCTGCATAACTCTTCTGTCGGCTCTGGGCTGTCAATAACCTCTGTCTAACTTGTTGAATCTGCTCTGTCGTCTGAAGCACGATCTCTGTGCTGCCCATCACTCTCTGTCCCACCTCTCCCCAGCAAATGGGGGTCCGACACCTCCTACCATACAACAGCTCAAAAGGTGGCATACCAATGCTCGAATGATGGCTGTTGTTGTAGGAAAACTCTGCTAAGGGTAAATATGCATCCCAGCTACCCCCGAAGTCCAACACACACGCTCGAAGCATGTCCTCCAGCGTCTGAATCGTCCGCTCGCTCTGGCCGTCTGTCTGGGGATGATATGCGGTACTAAAATGCAATTTAGTACCCAGCTCCTCATGGAATTTCTTCCAGAACCTGGAAGTGAAGCGTACATCACGGTCTGAAACAATCGAGATCGGCACCCCATGCCGAGATACCACTTCTCTCACATATATCTCCGCCAACTTCTCTGCTGAAGAACTCTCGCTGATGGCAAGGAAGTGTGCACTCTTCGTCAACCTATCCACAATCACCCAAATTGCATCGACTCCCCTGGCAGTCTTTGGCAATTTGGTGATGAAATCCATAGTGATTTGTTCCCATTTCCACTCGGGGATCTCCAATGGCTGTAACTTGCCATGCGGTCTCTGGTGCTCGGCCTTAACCCTACGGCAGGTCAAGCACCTCTCAACGAACCATGCGACGTCCCTCTTCATACAGGGCCACCAATACTCTTTCCTCAAGTCCAAATACATCTTCGTAGCACTGGGATGGATCGAGAATTTCGATCTATGCGCCTCTTCCATCAAAGTAATACGCGTACCGCCCACGAACGGTACCCAAATCCGACCCTGAAACGTCATAAGCCCTCGTCCATCCTTAATGAAATCTGAAATTGACCCCACAACCCGCTCTTTCTTCTGCATCTCTGGTCGCACAGCCTCGGCCTGTGCCCCACGAATAGCATCCAATACTGGAGTCATCACAGTCAGTCTCAAGCATACATCTCGCAATGGAGTGCTCTCCGCCCTGCGGCTCAATGCATCGGCTACCACATTAGCCTTGCCTGGGTGGTACAGGATCTCACAGTCATAATCCTTGACCACATCCAACCACCTCCTCTGACGCATATTTAGGTTGGGCTGATCCATCAAATACTTCAAGCTCTTATGGTCCGTGTATATCGTACATCGAACCCCATACAGGTAGTGACGCCAGATCTTGAGAGCGAACACTACTGCCCCCAACTCTAAATCATGCGTGGGATATCTCGCCTCATGAGGCTTCAGCTGCCTCGACGCATACGCTATCACATGACCCCTCTGCATCAACACTGCACCCAGTCCCGAAATCGATGCGTCGCAATATACTACAAAATCTTCCATCCCTTCTGGGAGAGCTAATACCGGGGCTTCGCACAACCTCTGGCGAAGTGTCTCAAAGGAGGTCTGCTGCTCGGGCCCCCATGAGAATGCAACACCCTTGCGGGTCAATCTGGTGAGCGGCACTGCGATCTTGGAGAAATCCTTAATGAATCTCCGATAATACCCTGCCAACCCAAGGAAGCTCCTGATCTCAGAGGGTGACTTCGGCACCTCCCAACTCATCACTGCCTCAACCTTGGCCGGATCGACCAATATCCCTTTCTGATTAACAACATGTCCTAGAAATTGGACCTCCCGCAACCAGAAGTCACATTTGGAGAACTTTGCATAAAGCTTCTCCGACCTCAATACCTCAAGGACCTCCCTCAAATGCTCCTCATGCTGCTCTCTAGATCTCGAATACACCAGAATGTCGTCGATAAATACAATCACTGACCGATCCAACATCGGCCTGCATACCCTGTTCATGAGATCCATGAACACAACCGGGGCATTGGTGAACCCGAAAGGCATCACCACAAACTCATAATGCCCATATCGCGTCCTAAACGCTGTCTTCTGGACATCCTCATCCCGTACTCTCACCTGATGGTACCCTGACCTCAGATCGATCTTGGAAAACCAAGATGCTCCCTGCAACTGATCGAATAAATCATCGATCCTCGGTAACGGGTAACGGTTCTTGACCGTCACTTTGTTCAACTCCCGGTAATCAATGCACATCCGGTGTGAACCATCCTTCTTCTTGACGAACAGAATAGGTGCTCCCCACGGCGAGCTGCTCGGCCGAATGCATCCCTTCCCCAGCAACTCCTGGAGCTGCGAGGACAACTCTTGCATCTCTGGAGGTGCAAGACGATAAGGCACCTTAGCAATAGGCGCGGCCCCCGGAACCAGATCGATACCAAACTCTACTTGCCTCACAGGAGGTACTCCCGACAGCTCCTCGGGGAAAACATCTGGAAACTCACGCACCACAGGGACCTCCTCAACTGACTTCGGTCTCTCAGAACCCTCCCGCGTATCCATCACATACGCCACAAAACCCTTACAGCCCTGCTGTAGACACTGCCTCGCCCTAGCGGCCGAACAAAAAGCTGATCCCGAACGGGTACCCTCGCCGTACACCGAAAGAACTCCCCCACTATGGTCTCGTATAGTCACCAGCTGACGCTCACAGTCGATGACAGCGCCGAATTGGCTCAACCAGTCCATGCCCACGATGACACAGACATCACCCATCGCAATAGGAATCAGGTCAATCGGGAATTCGACCCCGAAAATCTCTAACACGCATCCCCGGAGAACCTCCGTGGCACAAATCACTCTCTCGTCAGCTATAGAAACTCTCAGAGGCCGACTCAACGACTCACGACTAACGCTGATATGCTGACTAAAGGCTAAAGATACAAAGGATCTACTCGCACCCGAGTCAAATAACACTAAGGCAGGCACAGAGTTCACAAGGAAAGTACCTACGCATATAATAACATAAGCATAACGTTTCGACATTAAAATAAATACATGAATTACCGCATACCTGCCACAACATCGGGCGCAGTGCGGACCTCCTCTGCAGTCAGCTGAAAGGCTCTCCCCCGAGCCCTCGGGGCCTCGGCCTTCACCGGTCGAGTCGCAGTAGCTCTGGGAGCAGGTGCAGATCCCTGAAGAAGCTGAGGGCACTCGGCCTTCCGATGGCCTGTCTGGTTGCAATGAAAGCAAACCGTAAACCCCTTGGGGCACTCCCTAGCAATGTGTCCCTCCTTGCCACACTTGTAGCAAGCACCAGATCGACATGCCCCATCATGGCCCTTGCCGCACTTCCCGCAAGTGCGGCCCTTCGAACCTCCTTTGCTCGCATCGGCGGACTTTATCCGCTTGGCTGCCGGCTGGGACTGAGCCGGTCGCCGGTCCACCCGCTGAGACTCGGCCTCCTCCCTGGCCTGGGTCTCCAACTCGATCTCACGCTTCCTGGCATTCGCCTGAAGCTCAGCAAAAGTATGGTAAGTGGAGTTTGACACAAACTCCCGGATATCCCTCCTCAACACTCCCAAGTACCGGCTCATCCGAGCCTGATCAGTGGACACCAGCTCGGGGCAGAACATCGCCCTCTCATGAAACTTCCGCGTGATCTCCGCAACAGAATCAGTACCCTGCTTGAGGGTTAAGAACTCCTGAACCAATCGTTCCTTCTCCACCGGGGGAACGTACTCGTCCCTGAACATAGCAGTAAACCCCTCCCAAGTCACTGCTGTAATCTCTGCCAAAGTGAAGTTCGCCGTCACGAACTTCCACCAGTCCTTCGCTCCCAGACGGAGCTGGTTCAAAGCGAACCGTACCCTCAGGTGCTCAAGGCATGAACAAGTGTAGAAGCACCCCTCTATATCCGCGATCCACCTCATCGCAGCAATCGGATCCTGCGTCCCATCGAACTCTGGTGGCTTCGTGTTGCTGAACTCTCGGAACAGCAACGAGTCACCCCCCTGTGGCCTAGCAGCGGCCACAGCTGCAGTAGCTGCAGCGGTTGCAGCCTCAGTCAATGCGGCGTACCGCTCATCAAACGTCTCCATCAGGGTGGTCTTAATAGACCCAAACATCTCCGGGATCTTGGCCCGGATCGCCGCAGCTACCTCCTCGTGAATCATCTGACGAATCTCCTCGTCACTCACACCGCTCGAACTCGCTCTGTGGCGTGGTCTAACCATGATGTCTCTGAAATACAACATAGAACTATCAGAGACTCCATCGAGAATAATCGCACTCGATAACGCAACCCTACTCAGTCTCCGATATCCAGGGATTCTTACTTGGGTCTCCCACTGACCCGGTGTCTTCGGTAGTACGGGCCCAATACTACCGACCACACCACATCAGCATTCATCCCAAGTCTTCCTCCCCAAACCCCGGATAGTGAGTACTCTACTTCTGTTATGCACTATCTACCCGCACACTAGCAAAGCATCCCATATCGGCAAACTTCCCTAGACTAAGGCATCACAAATTAGGCCACTCTAGTCCTATCATGAATACCTAGTCTTCTAACATGCATAACAATTCATATCATATAATATTGTAAGGTATTTTGGGGATCTTTACCGTTCGGGCGCTGACTGATCGTACACACTGCTTCTTTCTTGCTTACCACAAAACCATTTACAAAAGTTTATGCCTTTATTTAAAAAGTTTTCCTTAAATCCTCGGTTTGAGTTCAGTTACTCCCGAAGGTGCACCCGAATCCCTCAAACCAAGGCTCTGATACCAATTGTAACAACGCAAATTTTCAAACAAATTTTTCATTTTAAAAAAATAAAGTATTTCCATTCAAAACAAGGCATAAATAATTTAAGTATTATGTCAAATACAAATAGTCTAAATCCCAAGATCATAAAAACATCCTTCAGTGTGTATCGATCACGCCGGCGCCTTCCCACGGTCCTCACTAGTACCTGAAACACATACATAACAACTGTAAGCATAAATGCTTAGTGAGTTCCCCAATATACAACTTACGCACATACGCCTTTCCAGGCCCTGACCTATCGGTCCATGTGTCTCAGGGGACTTCCGTCCCTGCTGGGTAAACCTTCCGGTCCTACCCACGCCGATCTTCCGGTCCATCACACAACATATTGCCTTCCGGCCCATAACATATTGCCTTCCGGCCCATAACATAATCGCCTTCCGGCCCATAACATACATAACAAACAGATTACCACATATAGCATACATATCACATATCATATCTGACCTTCCGGTCACACAGTCAAACCCTTCCGGGTACAGTATAGTGAGAAGACTCACCTTGTGAATGCTGAAAGCTAGCAAATCCTGAAATCACTCGTGCACAATCCGACGAGCTACAACCTCCCTATAACATCACAAATCTCTCATTAACACTTATATCTTCTAAGTGTGACTATCCCTAAGAAGTCAGACTTAGGTCAACGGTCAACGGTCAACGGTCAACTCGTCCGGACTCGGCGAGTACCATGTCGACTCGGCGAGTCTAGACGTCCTCCAACTCTCTGAGATTCCCTATCTACTCGTCGAGTATCCTCCTTGACTCGACGAGTTACTCCTGGAAGAATCGCGGGGCCACCCCGACTCAACTCACCGAGTCTGAAGAACAACTCGACGAGTCCCAGTTAATCTTCAAGCTACTCGCCGAGTCTGTTCATCGAACTCGGCGAGTCCATGCCATGCAACCGCTCAAACTGCATCCTAAGGTCAGAACTGCTTCGACCATTCCTAGGTCTGGCCTTCCTAGGCTGATCCATCACGTAAAGTCCTCATTTCAGTGCTCATGATACACCATATGATTCATAATTTACATTTTGACGTAAGGCATAAGGATTCCAATCCAAAACCTTCATCAATTCCCGAAATGCACAGACATGGGACATTCTGGACCTCCAAAGGTCCCAATACAGGGTTACAATCGACATGGGGACTAGGGTAACATTCAATCTATTCACAAAAGGGTTCCATAAACCCTAATTCCATAATCACATCAACATAGCAGAGTATACTCGAATTCTTACCTGGATGATGTATCCTCTGTGTCCCCAATCCTCAGAATGTGACTCCCTTGCTGCTCCTTTAGCCAATCCCTTCTCTTCTTTGCACAACCACTCTTCTATAATCAACAATGGCCTATAATCCTTGCTCCAGATGCACACAATCGATTTAGGGTTCTTCTCAGAAGGCTAAAATGAACAATGACGGCCAATAAGTCTCCTTTATACGTCCCAAACCTGAACGGTTAGGGTTTTCGCTAAACAGCGTAGACTCGCTGAGTCCATATCTGGACTCGTCGAGTCCAGTCGCGAACCCGCGACCAAGTCTGCGATCCTACTCGGCGAGTCTAGGCTCCAACTCGCCGAGTCCCCTCTTAAATCACCCCAAAAACATAATTTAACAATACCTGAGATTTCGGGCTGTTACATGATTTGTGTACTCTTGAAAAGGAAGAAGGAGAAGAAGGAAGTGGGAGTTTCAAGAAGGAGGAAGTAGATCCATTTCTTGGTAATCAAGTCTTCATCTTGGCTTTTGATTTAATAGATCTCTTTGTTTTCCCTTTTATGAAGATTTTGGTCCATAAACGGGTGCTTGTGGGATTTGGACGTCCCCAAGCAAGATCCTTTCAGATCTGAGAGTATTGTGGATAGTTAAGGCATAAAGGTGGAAGCTTTATGCCATTAGAACTCCCCATGCAAAGTTTAAGAGTTGTTATGGCCTTTTGAGCAAAAAGGGTCATGCATGGATGTAAAGGCAGTAGCTTTGCGTGTTATTCCGACCCTAGAAGGTTAGATCTGGGTCCCAGATGCTTTGTGCTCGATTGAAATCGTCTGAATAGTTGTGGACATAGAGTGACTCCGCGAGTCACTCATAGGACTCGGCGAGTCAGGACGTTTCCTTTCCCAAAACCCTTCTTCTAGCAGGTATGAGTTGGGTTAGTAAGGGACTCAGTCAGTGTGGGTTCATAGTGGACCTGATGATCATCGTACTCGACGAGTTCAAGGAGGAACTCTGCGAGTCCAAGGCAATCTGCCTAATTTATGAAGGTGGACTCGACGAGTTAAAATGAGAACTCGACGAGTCAGATGAAGAAGGGTCCCGAAGTGTTGCAGGCGTACTCAACAAGTTCAAGGAGAACTCAACAAGTAGGATCGCAGTAGTAGGGCTTGGGTGGGGCCCAAGATAAGCGAGGCCTTAAAACAAGAATACAATAGGGTGCGTCTAGTTTATGTGTTATGTGTTATGGTTATATGTTGTAGGTGTTTAGCGGGCGGGGCCCAGAGACAGGCGGGGCCTAAGAGAAACAGATATGTATATCGAGCGGGGCTTGATGTTGGATTAGTCCGGAGTCGGGCGGCGCCCGATGTAGCAGACGAGGCCCAGTGCTTGCAATATGTGATTGTGTATGGTATGCGGTAGGTTGGGAAACTCACTAAGCTTCATACTTACGATTTTCAGTTTTGGTTTCAGGTACTTCTGGTAGCGGAGGAAAGAGCTCGGGGTGATTGCATGACACACACACCAAAGGAGTTTTAGCCTGAGATGTTTACTCTGATAAAACGAACAAGTTTTTTGAAATGATACTTTGTTGTGTTATATAATCCTTACTTATGGTTTTATTAATGTTTTAAAAAGAAATTTTTGGTTATGATTTTTTGAGATGTTACATTTGCTTTTTCAAGGGCTCCAACAAAGAAATTGAGGTTTATATGTATGAGAGAGAGAGGAGGTAACGATGGTCGGAGTAGATCGGTGGTTGTCGGCATTTCCAAACAAGAGAAAAGAGTGAGACATGAATGTAAAACATATGGAGAAAACCATGTAAAGAGATAAGTGATAACCCACATTCATTAAACAATTTAAAAATAAACAACACATTAAAATAACGAATCAAGGGACCAAAATCAAAAGATAAGCAAAAACCACATGGTCTGAATGCAAAATAAATAAATAAATAAATAAATAAATAAATATACCATGTAAATGTGTAATTTTGACAATACCACGGACGATTTGTAGTAATTTACTCTTGTTATTTTGTTATGTTATTTGTCAACAGAACCAAGCGTACTGGTAGGAGATTTCTATGCGATTAGGGATAAATTACCTGAAACTAGCGAATCTTTGGTGCTCTACTCATACTCAAGCCGTTTCTTCCACCGAAATCGTATACATCAGTCAATCAGGTAATTTTTGTCGAATAGTTTTGCTTATTATTTTGGATTCGGCGTGATTGGTTACTTGATTACCTAGGGTTTAATGGTTTACATTCATACAATTCGATACTAGTTTACATGTATTCTTGAAGTACATATTTTTCTGGTTTCTTAATTGATATTTAGTTTTGAGTAGTTTGGTATTTCAATCAGTATGATAGGTGTTCGTTATTGGATTCTTACTTTCTGCATTCTCAATTCTCCAAGTATCATTTGATTTTGTTTGCTTGATTATTATTAATAATAATACTTTTAATATAGTTTTTTCCGGTTCAGGTTTGATTAGCTTTTTGTTTTTCTAGTTAAGTAATTGACTTAGACATGTGTCTATGTACAAACACATATCGTTATCTTCATACTTCTTTCTACTTTTTTTTCTTTCATTATGGATTTTCGTGGCTTAGCTTAGACATGTCTTGATGAACAAATCCATATACTCTTGTTGATGAAATCGTGAAACATTTTTGCTTACTAACACAGTTTTGTTTATTTCTTCAAGAACATTTTGTAGGTGTCATAATGGTTAATACAAGGAGTATGACTAGAAACCAGAATTACCATGCATCTAGCCGGAAGAGGATCAGGGGTAGGGTACCCTCACCCTGGTCAGATCTTAACCATGATTTGCTTTATTTAATTATGATGCGACTCGGAGTTGTTGAATTTCTTTTATTTAGTAGAGTTTGCAAGTCATGGAGGTCACTTGCACTTTTTAACAGAAGCACGTTTATGGCATCCAAACCTCCAATGCTATTGTTTATATCTCCACGTGTTTATAAGAAGGATTGCTATCTACAGGACTTTGAAGGAAGAAAGTTCAAAACCATCATTCCTAAGTTAGTTGGGAGGAAGTGTGTTGGATTAACTTGTGGTTACTTGATATTATTCGGCAAGAAAACCCGTGACTTTTGGCTTGTGAATCCTATCACAACGCATGAACTTCATTTCCCTAATGCCCCTTTACATGTAAGTGATGGTGAAAAAAGAAAATTCAGGGCTATCCTTGTCTTTTCACCTTCAATAAACCGGTGGGTGTTTGCCATGTTACATAAATGGTACTATAAAGTATGGTTTTCTATAGCAGGTAAAGGAGAATGGAATCATGTTTCATCCACTTCCCCCCTAGTTGACTTACATGTTTTCAAGGGGAGGATATATACCCTAAACTGGAGTTTTACATCCGAAGGGAAACATGTAAGTGAAATGAGACTTGATCCGGTGCCTACATTAGTGCCTAAGTTATATTTTCTGCATCAACTTATAGCTTTTGATTTTATAACTTCGGATGAAAACCTTTATTTGATGGAATACATGTCCATGCATACGTACAAGGTTCACAAACTAGATTTTGACGAAATGAATTGTGTGCCTTGTGAAAAGTCAACACAAGAATATGCGTTTTTTAATAGTAGTTTGAAGTTTAGTGCTGCTGTTATTTCAGAGGCATGGGCTGCCTCATCCTCATCGTATTGCCAACAGAGATTTGCACGTACTGATAAACATGGAAAATACAAAGGCAGGTTGTATATTGCAAAAAGGTGGTACTTCCCCCATGAGTGTTTGAATATAAATCTCATAGATAACTAATTGTATGGACTTGTTAGCACTCTTATTTTTTGCTTTTATGTTTGAACATTTTCAAAAATACATTTTTTGATTTGCACACTATATATTCTGTAAATAATTTGGTTGTTATTCACTTTTTGCTTTAGACTATACCTGACAAATTTGTCGTGTCGTGTCAATATTTTTATTTCCGTGTCAAGTTAGCAGGTTATGGTTTAGACCTTGTAAATCAGTTGTGTCAGGGTTGAGACACTAAACATGTTAAAAGATGGAAGTTGGGGAAGTGGAAACCAAAATGTAAAAAAAAAAACTAGAAAGAGTATGAGAGGAAGGAAAACTTAAAAATAAAGTATTGATCTAGATAGCTAAATAAAACCCTTAAATCTCATATATAAACGGATTATTCTCCTGTCATTTTAAAGTTCAGATCGAAACTAATTTATTTCGTATTTGGTTTTCATTTATTTCGTACTAGGTTTAAAACTCGTGTACTATACGGGTTGATTAAAAAAATTAACATTAAGGTGTAAACATTATGTATTTTTTTACGTAATATTTTTACATAAATAAAAAAAATGATAAGTAAGTAATTTAAGAAAAAATTATGTTGAATATCAAGGTGTATTATAAATAATTTTTAAGTAAACTTTCAAAATAAATACGTACAAAATGATGAATAAATAGATAGTTGAATATGCATTTGTTTTTAACTTTAGACAATACAACAATCAATTATATATGAGTGAACATTGGTTGTCAAAAACGTAATAAAATTGTCAGAAATAAAAAAACAGCATGTGGTATTTTTATCAAAATTGACCGGTCAATATTTTTATACTAATAGATAAAAGAATTATACAAATGACAAAAATACACACGTTCTTCATCCAATCCACATACATCATTCCAGAATTTCCTGTTCCTTTGCTTCTTCCAACCGACTCTACATCATTAGCCCCTTCCCATATTTATCACAATGTTTAACACTATGGATATTTAATCACTCAAAATGGAGATTAGTTTAGTTTGCATTACCTCCAATCGTTTTTGTAACTGTAAACGCAAAGTGAGGTCTTCCAGTTGCGTTGTGCACCTGTTTCCCTTGCAGTATGTATCTGTTGAACATGATCGAAAAAAATATGTACAGTTTCACGTGAAGCTTTGGAAAGTCGAAATTGATAGAATTAAAAGGGATCACTTGCAATTGAAACGAAATCGACCCATTACTTCAGGATATTACTTCATGGGGTTGGGCCACAATGAAGGAGGTGGTCGGAGGTGAAGAGGATGGCGGCGAAGGAAGTTTCTAACAAGGCTGAAGATGATAGATAGAAGCGATAGAGAGGATGAGTGATGTCCGTTCAAGGAGTAGGAGAAGGTCCAGTTGGGAGAAGACTGGTGGTTGAAGGAAGGAAGCGTTGCTTGGATCGATTGAAGGAGATGGAGAGTTGTGTCCAGGGCAAGGGCAAAAGACAAAAGAAGTCAATTTTTCAGTCAGTTTCTTTTTTTCAACAGACCGAGTAAGAGCCCTATGGACTAACTGTGGACCGAGTAAGGAGATGGGGAGCCTGTATCAAACACACTGACCGGACCGGGGTAAGACAAAAATCAAACAGCCCCTTAGACTTTCATACAACCTTTTTGATTTTATCAAATCAACGATATATGTTGTGGATTTTTACATGGCAGCCTACAATAAAATAAACTAAATCGTGATAGCAAAAAAAAATGGAAAAAGGAAAGAAAGTCGGATTGTATAATAGAACTAGGCGAATCACCGCGCGTTGCACGAAAAACACCTTTGAAGTTTTTATATATTTTTTTTAAAATATAACAATAATGTTGTTGTTAAATTTAATATCATAATTGGTATACTAAATTGATATAATATATTGATTATTTTGAATTATATGATAATATATATACATCTATTATAACTGTATTATCTCAATAGTTTGAATGACTTCTACCCGCGAATTATACGTGAATAATATTAAATATAATATATGGTTTAATGTTATTTATAGTTGTTATTATTGTTAATTAATTTTTTAAAATTTATTTGTCTAATTTTTTAATTTCTATCATTATAATTATTTAAAACATCAAACATTGTTTTTTTATTTTAAATGTAACAATATAATCATTTATATAGAGTTATTTTTAACTATTGTTACTGTAAGTTATTTTAAACTACTTATTTGAAAACTTTTAACGATTATAAAAATATCTTTAGGAAATAATTTAGTTAAATTGAGATTACAATTTAGTTTTTGCATTTATCACTTATAACTATTTACAAAATATTCTATGGTTTTTTGAGTAGAAATGAAATTTATATTAAGTTGACACTGTAACGTTATATTTAAATTAACAATTTAAGTATTTTTGTCAAAACTGCTTAAAAGTTGTAGCTTTAAACTGATGATGATTTACATACAACAACATTTTAAATCTAATAAATTAAGTATAATATGTTAAAAGTTAAAGACATGACTTTATAAATAGAAGTAAATATATTATTTTAAAATTAAAATTTAGTTTATTTATGATTACAATTTACGTTTGATATTTATTTAACCTTATTAACCAACTTATAATCATTATTAGAAAGACACCATAATCTATCACTTTTAACTATATATAAAATATTTTTTGGGTTGTTTAACATAAATTAAAATTTATATTTTACGTTGACCCTGTAATGTTATATTTAAATTAATAATTTAAGTATTTTATATAAATTGTTCCAAAATTGTATCTTTAAAATGATAATGGTTTACATCAAACAATATATTAATACTAATAAATTAAGTATAATATTTTAAAAGTTAAAAAAAAAAAAAAAAAAAAAAAAAAAAAAAAAACCATAACTTTATAAATAGAAGTAAAGATATTATTTTACTATTGAAATTTAGTTTATATATGATTACACTTTAGGTTTGATATTTTTTAACCTTATTAAGCAATTATAATTATTAGTTGAAAGAAATTGAAAAGTCATGGGAATTTCAAATGAATGTGGTGAAAGAAAAAAATGCATGGGGTTCAAGGAAAAATGCTAGCTTTATAAGATATATAGATATAGATATAGATGAGAAAGAGAATGCCAAAGGAGCATTACAGTCTATATTTAATTTCATGAGCATATTTCAACCAAATTATGAAATTCCTTCTAAGCTAATAAAAATTAATTTAAGGCATTAGTATAGAGTTGAAAAGTAGAATTTCCTAGTACTACATAAAAATTGTTGCTATTGTAAGGGCCCACCCCTTCATTGAATATGCAAATTAATGATTGAGAAAAAATTGTTTAAAAAATCAACGACAAAATGGTTTTGAAAAATGCCATAAACATATTAAACATTATAGAAAGATTGTCACAGTCTAAGACATATATTAGTTTCAGCCCAATGAAAAGGAGATCATTCTTTTTTATTCATATCAGTTCTTAGGCACCATACCAACAACTAAAATCTAGTAAAGGAAGTGAGCTAAACCATGAAATCATCCATTACCGTACTTACCAAACAATAAATTTTGGTTATCAATACAATTAAAATCGTAAAAATTTGATCAACATACAAGTTTTTTTTTATCTCAGCAAAACCTCCTAGCATTATTTAATCAGCAACACCATCCTTCATCCATTTTCTTTTGGTTATTCAATGTCAAACTAAACAAAAACTACAAATAAAACTTTTAGGGTTATAATACCAGTATAAACATTACAAATTTATAAAATATTGACTCCAATACCCAAGAATGAAACAATAGCAACACCACTAAGCCAACAACCAACCAATGAAAAAAGTCAACCAACCAGGGGCAAGAAAGTCAAGATAACGAAAACAACCAGGGACAACAAAAACCAATCTCCCCAAAGATTCTAGAGGCAAAATAAAAATTCAATGGACAAAACACACAAAAAACCCCAATGCATCCACGGGTAAATTGGTCAAAAAAAACATAAAAGAAACACTTTTACAATAAATAGCTAGTTAGCTACAGCAGCAACATGCCTCCTATTGGAAAAGCCGCCTACTTTTTAAGAAATTCACAGGTATAAAACATCAAGTAAAACCAAAAGCAATGAAAAAACATCCACCCATCAACAAATAACCAAAAGAAAGCATCACCCAAGGGGGAGGAACACAAGAAGACTGACCAACAAAACTACATCACATCATAGCCACCAAGTAGGGGTAAAAATGTCTAAAACTCCTTCATTAACTTCCGATGTCCACAAGATCCATTCAAACGAACTAAGGAAATATGATTTCATTTCATAATCAAAAATCGGGATGTCATGTTCCGATACAGATCATAAAGCATAAACGATAACATCACAAGTGATTCAGCAAATATATACATATACAGACTTGTAAAAAAAACAACTTGATGATTCATACATCTTATGCCCTTGCGCCACTTCCTGTAATACAAAATAAACTGAGTGGGTCAGGCTTGGGAGCCTGGTGAGCATATAGGGTTTTCAACCCACAATAAATAATTATATTAATTTCAAAAATCAACAATAACCCGATTACCCATTCCCGTTATCCTCACTTTACGTCCCTAAAACAACATCTATTATAAGGAACTTAATTTAGGATTTTCATCGGGACGGACATTACTACAAAGGGGCTTCCTTAGCAATAAATATCCTAAAGGCAACCATGTGGGGCATAGAGTACACCGGTGAACACATCGTTCACAACACCTACAGGTTATGAGCCTGCTAGTGTTCCACAGAACTGTCTAGAATAGTCTGTGGTCGTCATCCATACTCTGCTGAATGACTAGAATAACACCAACAACATCGAGGCCTCTCATCTGTTTATTACACACCAACTATCTACCCATGTTCTACCCAACATATTAGTAGATAAAAATATACATTTTATACAAAGTTTAAAACCTGTATAGAATGCTCGATCAATACATTTTTCCACATAATAGATGAGGCACACACACATAACACGTATTTCATAGAGAATAAATCAGATATATGAGATCGAAGAAAGTGAATATACATTCACACATATAATCAACAAAGTATACATGTAACACGTATTTCGTATAAAATACTTCATAATAATGTGTTAGAAGAAAATGACTACACACTCACTTGATCAGAAGATGATCGAGCAGCACTACGGCTTGCAGAAGTAGTGTTTCTCCGTAGATCTGGAAGATTTTCACAAAAACCGGGCTACTCGCGGGTAGGGATTCGGCTCGGAAATCTCACTTCTCCGGATCCTTGGGGCTTCAGATCTTGCTTCGGGGCTCGGGAATGATATCGGGGCTTCGGGATATGATTGGCATGCAAATCGAGGCAAAAACTAGAGAGAAGAAAGAGTTTGAACAAGAGAAAATGGCTAATCTCGGTTTCTATTTATAGGTTGCTGGGTCTGGGATTACGTTGGGCGTAATTTCTAATTACGTTGGGCGTAATTAGGTTTCGCTGGGCGTACTTTGACGTCACTGCGTGCGTCAATTGGTGGCACTCGAGTATTGGTCAGACAACTTGCACCCCTCTAAGTACGTTGGGCGTACTCAAATTACGCTAGGCGTAATTTGACTCGTCAAACTTCTAAATTGCGTAACTTTCGCATACGAGCTCCATTTTCGACGTTCTTTATATCCACGCTTAGGTCAGACCATACTCTACAACTTTCATTTAGACTCTGTCGGCTAATTTTGACTTTTATTTTTTATTATTTATTTTTAGAAGGTCGGGACAGAAAAATTTCGTTATAAATTCATAACTTCTTCGCCCGACGTCCGTTATCGCCTAACTTTTCATCGTTTCGCTACTAACAACGAGATCTTCGATTCTCGTTTAGATTGTTTCGGCTAAAAACCGCTTGATCTCAAATCGAGTATTTGGGCTGCAAACTGCTAAGTCGAAACTTCAGAAAATCATAACTTCCTCATACGAAGTCAGATTCGGACGTTCTATATATATTCGGAAACCTCGTTTTGGCCACAACAACTTTATGCAAAGATATCGAGTTTATTTTACACTTAAATTTGACGCTCATTTTATTCTTAATTCATTAAATTATAATAATTAAGAAAATACACACATAATTGACATAATTCACAAATAATACATTTTTATTATTTCAAATTGGGTTACAAAGGTTAACCTAGACTATTACATTGCTAAAAAAATGGCAAACCCAGAAACACGGGCGTTACAATTGGGGTGAAAGTGGGTTAGATCTGATCCCACATCAATTGGGAAGGAGAATTAAGCATTCCTTATAAGGGGTGTGGATACCTTCCCTATAACAACGCGTTTTAAAGCCGTGAGGGCAGCAGATCCCATAAGAACTCTACAGTTAAGCGTGCTCGGGCGGGAGTAGTACCAGGATGGGTGACCCCCTGGGAAGTCCTCGTGCCGAGTGGCCCAAAGCGGACAATATTGTGATACGTGCCAGAGGGAGATGTCACAGTTGGTATCAGAGCATTAGTTTAAGTGAACTAGGAATTTGTAGGATTTCTAGACTTAAACTTAGAATGCTAAGTGAAGGTTGTTATATGTGTGTCTGTTATATTTTAGACACGAGCACTAGTTTATTTTAGGAAAGTTGCCTAAAATGCTTTTATGTGCTAAATGTTATATGTTGCCATATATGATATTATTTGTTCGGATCTATGGTCTGTTGCCGACCGGATCTGGAAACCTTATGTGTGTTGGATTCTAAGCGTATGTCTACGTTATTAGAACTAGCATGTAATCGTTTCGAAGTAATAAGGATGATTTGAATATCTATCGTGAATGAGGATCTAATTTCACCTTATTCGGTGTATAGATCAAAAATGGTGAGAACAAAAGCGGAGTAGGAAATGCTGATGAAAACAGGAATCAACCACCACTGATTGAGCAAATACCTGTCGTAGCAGCAGCACTTGAGCCGATAACAATGGCTGGTGTACAAATGATGATTCAAACGATGTTAGATCGTCAGATGGAAGAAACAAGACGTCTGCTTAGGCAAAATCGTGAAGAACCGTCAATTCAAGTGGAAGAGCCCGAGGAGAATGGAGGGTAGTCTGAAGGAGGAAACTTTAGTGGGATCGTTGGTCAAGACGACCCACCAGTGGTTAGACACAATAACCAGGATAGAGGAAATGATGGGCGTGGGTGCAAGTATAAGGATTTCATGGCATCCAAACCACCATGTCTATCCGGAAGCCCGACGCCGGTGCAAGTTATGGACTGGATCTCCGAAATGGAGACTATGTTTGAAAGTTGTGAATGCAGCAATAGGCAGAAGACCGCTCTTGCAATCCTTCTGCTAAAATCTGGCATGTTGAGTTGGTGGAAGCTGTTAGCTGACTCTATGTCCAAGGGAGAAGCAAGCAAAATGTCTTGGGAAGACTTTGTGGAACAACTAAAACTGCAATACTGCTCCGAGCAAGACCTTTTGGAAATCAGTAATGAGTTTCAGAATTTGAAGAAAGAGAAATTGAGTGTTACTGAATACGCTGCTAGTTTCACAGAAAAGATGAAGTTTATCCCATATTTGGTACCAACAGAACTCTCTAAGGTCAACAAGTTTGCCCACGGACTACCAACGGACTATGATCCAATGGTTAAGCAAGCAACCACATTGAAAGCCGCCCTCTGGGCTGCTAGAAATGTTGAGACCCAGATCAGGGAAAAAGGTCTGGAAAGGTTAGAGGTTGGTAAAAAGAGGAAGTTCGAGGGATCTTCAGGGTCCAGCAAGAAAAGTAAATTCTCGAAATCTGGTTCGAGAGGAAGTGGAGGAAAGGTAGAGGCGAAATGGTGCGACAAGTGTAAGAAGAAGCATCATGGGAAGTGCGGCGGGGAAGCCACATGCTTCAGATGTGGAAAGTCAGGGCATTATGCCAACGACTGCACCCTCACCAAGAATGTTTGTTATGGTTGTGGTGAGGAAGGGCACATCTCAAGAGATTGTCCGAAGAAGAAGGAGGCAGCAAAACCCAACATTCCACCAAAGCCGAAGGCGAGAGCATTCCAGATGACACTGGAAGCTGCTAAAGATGAAGTTGATGTCGCTTCAGGTACCTTCCTCGTAAACAAGTTGCCTGCCCAAATTTTATTTGATTCTGGAGCCAACTACTCCTTTATTTCGCATGAATTTGGTAGAAAACTAGCTTTGTCTGTCGATAGACTAGATAATGCTTTATTAGTCGAAGTTGCTAGTGGCAAGTTTGTACCTGTTAGCCATCGTATGAAAAACATATTAATTGACTTAAATGGGAATAAGTTCCACGAGGAATTATTGCCTATAGAACTTAATGGTTTCGACATCGTGTTGGGAATGGATTGGCTTAGCGCCAATGACGTCGAGATAGTGCAGAAAGAAGATAGTCAAGGTAAACCCACCAGGGAAAGAGACGTTTATGGTGTATGGGGACAAACGCAGAGTAAGTTCTGGGATCATTTCTCTAATGAAAGCCAGAAAATGTTTGACTAAGGGGTGTACATCATACTTAGCATTCGTGATTGATGTTAAGAAGGAAAAGAAGGTGATGCAAAATATTCCCGTTGTGTGTGATTATCCGGAAGTATTTCCCAAAGATCTTCATGGATTACCGCCCGATCGACAAGTGGAATTCCGTATTGACTTGTTGCCCGAAACAACGCCGATTGCAAAAGCACCTTACCGACTAGCACTGACGGAGATGAAGGAGTTGATGATGCAACTTCAGGAGTTATTGGACAAAGGTTTCATAAGACCTAGTTCATCACCCTAGGGAGCTCCGATGTTATTCGTTAAGAAGAAAGATAGAAGTATGAGGATGTGCATCGATTATAAAGAGCTTAACAAGGCAACAATAAAGAATAGATATCCGTTGCCAAGGATTGATGACCTATTCGATCAACTATAAGGTTCAAGTTATTTTTCAAAGATCGACTTGAGGTCAGGATATCATCAGCTAAAAGTAAGAGAGCAGGATATAGAGAAGACTGCATTCAGAACATGATATGGACACTACAAGTTTTTGGTTATGTCGTTTGGACTAACCAATGCTCCAGCAGCATTCATGGATTTAATGAACAGGGTTTGTAATCCGTTCCTAGATAAATCTGTGATAGTGTTCATAAATGACATTCTGATTTACTCGAAGAGCCAAGAGGAGCATGGCAGACACTTGCGAGAAGTGTTAGAAGTCTTGAAGAAGGAGAAGTTGTATGATAAGTTCTCCAAATGTGATTTTTGGATTAGAGAAGTCCAATTCTGAGGTCACGTGGTCAACCAAGAAGGTATAATGGTTGATCCAGCAAAGATTGAAGCAGTAATGAAGTGGGAACAACCAAAAAGTCCCACAGAGATCCGAAGCTTTTTGGGATTAGCCGGATATTACCGAAGGTTTATCCAAGGCTTTTCTTCGATCGCTAGTCCATTGATAGCTTTGATCCACAAAGGAGCTACTTATGCTTGGAGTGATAAGCATAAAGAAGCATTCGAGAAACTAAAGAAGAAGCTATGCGAGGCGCCGATTCTTTCTGTACCCGATGGGGTTGTAGACTTCGTTGTTTATAGCGAGGCGTCAGGTGTTGGATTGGGTTGTGTTTTGACCCAAAGAGATAAGGTGATCGCATATGCATCTCGATCGCTAAAACAACATGAAAAGAACTACCCGACTCATGATTTGGAGTTGGCAGCGGTATTTTTCGCTCTGAAAATATGGAGGCATTACCTCTACGGCACGAAGTGCAAACTTTTCACTAATCATAAGAGTCTCTAATATCTCTTTAGTCAGAAGGAATTGAATATGAGACAACGACGCTGGCTAAAGTTACTTAAAGACTACGACTGTGAGATACTTTACCACCCCGGTAAAGCAAATGTTGTTGCTTATGCTCTCAGTCGAAAAGTCAATCTTGAAAGGAAAAGGCCAAGAGCGTTGAGAATAGAAGTTGTCTCGAAAATTGTGGAGAGTATAAAGAAAGCTCAAGAGGAAGCTTCTGAGAAGAATGACCGAAAGGAGGAACGTTTGGGCAAAACGTTGGTGTTCGGTATAAACAGTCATGGACTGAAGGTGTTCCAAGATCGGATTTGGATACCTAAGTCAGGAGGAATAAGAGATCTTCTGATGGAAGAAGCTCACAAAACCATGTACTCTATTCATCCTGGTAGCACAAAGATGTACAGGGACCTGAAACCCTATTACTGGTGGCCGACGATGAAACTTGATGTTGCGAAGTATGTGGCGGAGTGTGTGACCTATGCAAGAGTCAAGGCACAACATCAGAAACCATACGGGAGTTTAGAACCTTTGCCCGTGCCTATGGGCAATTGGGAGGACATCACAATGGATTTTGTCACTAACTACCCAGAACAAAAAGTGGTCACGACATGATTTGGGTGGTCGTTGATCGATTCACTAAGAGTGCGCATTTCATAGCAGCCAATGAGAAATGGTCTATGGAAAAGCTTGCGAATTCTTACGTGAAGGAAATTGTGTGGCTTCATGGTGTTCCATTAACGATTATGTCATATCGTGACAGTCATTTCACCTCACGATTTTGGAAAAGTCTACAAGAGGAATTGGGTACCAAGTTGTGTTTAAGTACAACTTACCATCCGCAGACTGATGGTCAGAGCGAACGGACAATACAAATACTTGAAGATATGCTGAGAGCATGTACCCTAGAATTCCAAGGTAATTGGGATGAGCATTTACCGTTGGTAGAATTTTCCTACAATAATAGTTTCCACTCGAGCATTAAGATGACACCTTATCAAGATTTGTACGGACAGAAGTGTCGTACACCGTCTTGTTGGCTTGAGTGTAGGGAAAAGCAGTTTATGGGACCAGAGATAGTCCATCAAACTGCTGAAAAGTTGAAAATAATTAGGGAAAGAATGTTAGCTTCTCAGGACCATCAAAAGAGCTATGCTGACAAAAAGCGAAGACCGATGACTTTTGAAGTTGGAGATTCGGTTTTGCTTAAAGTCTCGTCGTGGAAGGGACTTAAAAGATTTTGAAAAAGGGGAAAGTTAAGTCCAAGGTTTATTGGACCGTTTAAAGTTCTTCAGAGAATTGGGAACCAAGCTTACAAGCTCGAACTACCCAAAGAACTGAATGGAATTCATAACACTTTTCATGTGTGTTACTTGAGGAAGTTCACGGGAGAAGTTCCCGACATGATTCCACTTTCAGAGTTAAGAATTGATGAAAACAAAAGGTTGATTGAAGAACTAGAGGCAATTGTTGACCGAAAGACTAAGAAGTTGCGACGTAAGATGGTTGAGTTAGTGCTTGTCCGTTGGAAACACACGAATGGGCCAAATCTCACCTGGGAGACGGAGAGTGACATGATGGGTCGCTATCCGCATTTGTTTGTTGATGTCTGATTCCGGGGACGGAATCATTCTAAGGTGGGGAGAATTGTAATGCCCGTGTTTCTGGTCTTGCCATTTTTTTAGCAATGTAATAGTCTAGGTTATCCTTTGTAACCCAATTTGAAATAATAAAAATGTATTATTTGTGAATTATGTGAATTATGTGTGTATTTTCTTAATTATTATAATTTAATGAATTAAGAATAAAATGAGTGTCAAATTTTAAGTGTAAAATAAACTCGATATCTTTGCGTAAATTTGTAGTGGCCGAAACGAGGTTTCCGAATATATATAGAACGCCAGAATCTGACTTCGTATGAGGAAGTTATGATTTTCTAAATTTTCGACTTAGCAGTTTGCAGCCCGAATACTCGATTTGAGATCGAGCGGTTTTTAGCCGAAACAATCTAAACGAGAATTGAAGATCTCGTTGTTAGTAGCGAAACAATGAAAAGTTAGGCGATAACGGACGTCGGACAAAGAAGTTATGAATTTATAACGAAGTTTTTCTGTCCCGGCTTCTAAAAATAAATAATAAAAATAAAAGTCAAAATTAGCCGACGGAGTCTAAATGAAAGTTGTAGAGTATGGTCTGACCTACGCATGGATATAAAGAACGTCGAAAACGGAGCTCGTATGCGAAAGTTACGTAATTTAGAATTTTGACGAGTGAAATTACGCCCAGCGTAATTTGAGTACGCCCAGCGTACTCAGAGGGGTGCAACTTGTCTGACCAATACTCGAGTGCCACCAATTGACGCACGCAGTGACATCAAAGTACGCCCAGCGTAACCTAATTACGCCCAGCGTACTGAGTATGCCCAGCGTAATTAGAAATTACGCCCAGCGTAATCCCAGACCCAGCAGCCTATAAATAGAAACCGAGATCAGCCATTTTCTCTTGTTCAAACTCTTTCTTTTCTCTAGTTTTTTCCTCGATTTGCGTGCCAATCATATCCCGAAGCCCCGGTATCATTCCCGAGCCTCGAAGCAAGATCCGAAGCCCCGAGGATCCCGAGAAGTGAGATTTCCGAGCCGAAGCCCTGCCCGTGAGGAGCCCGGTTTTTGTGAAAATCTTCCAGATCTACGGAGAAACACTACTTCTACAAGTCGTAGTGCTACCCGATCATCTTCTGATCAAGTGAGTGTGTAGTCATTTTCTTCTAACACATTATTATGAAGTATTTTATACGAAATACGTGTTACGTGTATACTTTGTTGATTATATGTGTGAATGTATATTCACTTTCTTCTATCTAATAGATCTAATTTATTCTCTATGAAATACGTGTTATGTGTGTGTGCCTCATCTGTTATGTGGAAAATTGTATTGATTGAGCATGCTATACAGGTTTTAAACTTTGTATAAAAATGTATATTTTTATCTACTAATATGTTGGGTAGAACATGGGTAGATAGTTGGTGTGTAATAAACAGATGACAGGCCTCGATGTTGTTGGTGTTATTCTAGTCATTCAGCAGAGTATGGATGACAACCACGGACTATTCTAGACAGTTCTGTGGAACACTAGCAGGCTCATAACATGCAGGTGTTGTGAACGATGTGTTCACCGGTGTACTCTATCCCCCACATGGTTGCCTTTAGGATATTTATTGCTAAGGAAGCCCTTTGCAATAATGTCCGTCCCGATGAAAATCCTAAATTAAGTTCCTTATAATAGATGTTGTTTTAGGGACGTAAAGTGAGGATAACGGGAATGGGTAATTGGGTTATTGTTGATTGTTGAAATTAATATAATTATTTATTGAGGGTTGAAAACCCTATATGCTCACCAGGCTCCCAAGCCTGACCCACTCAGTTTATATTGTATTACAGGAAGTGGCGCAAGGGCATAAGATGGACGAATCATCAAGTTGTTTTGTTTACAAGTCTGTATATGTATATATTTGTTGAATGACTTGTAATGTTATCGTTGATGCTTTATGATCTGTATCGGAACATGACATCCCGATTTTTGATTATGAAATGAAATCATATTTCCTTATGAAATATTTTGAAAAAAATCTATTCTATCATGTTTTGTTTTTGGGAACAAATTCCGCATCTCTTTTAAAAATCAAAAGGATTTACTCTGAAAATGTTTAAAAAGCATAAATGAAACCGGTCTTTTCTGACCGAGATTTTGGGGATGTCACAAATGACAAGATGACAAGTGGCAAAAAGGATTTGGATTTATTAGGCTGGAGGTAGTGGTGCCACTAAAACCGCACCCCCTCCTATGCCACGTAGACGCCAACTCATATTTTTCCTTATTTCATCAATATGCGACTGCAATGTGGGAGTGAGAAAATGGTTAGGAGAGAGAAAAGAAAAAGGGAAAAAAAATAGATGATTGGTTGAGAAAAGAGAGAGATAGAGAGAGAGAGAGAGAAGAAATAAAGAGGAGAGAGAGAGAGAGAGAGAAAGGGGAGTGCGGCCATGGACTACCGCAGTGCGGCCTCCACTGCACCCAAACCGCAGTGGAGGGGCGGTGTTCATGCTGAGGAGGACGGAAACTACGGTCTCTACCGCAGCCACTCCCTCAAGCCTTGGGGTAGATTTGGTTTTTGTCAGCCTTATTGTGCCAATATAGTCTATTTCAGATGAAACAACTATGAACTATTACTTATTGCTATTTATGTTTGAATAAATTTGATGTTTATCATTCACCTTATTGTCCCCAATATTGGCCGTATTGTGGCCCCTCACTTAAAGGGATAAATAATATTAAAAATATTAAAATCTAGAGACATTATAAAGCCTCGAAATCTACCTATCTTAATAAAAGAATCCAAAATATGTCACTTGTCATTTTTTAATAATTTTCAACTTTTTTCATCCGTCTTCTAAAAATTACACGCGTCCTATTGTTATTGTTTTCCCGCTTATTTGATGTTCCTTATTCTTGAAAATTATTATATTCTCCTAAATTCTCGCATATCTGTTGTCTAGTTCCTAAAATTGATACGAGAATTGATTGTTCATTAAAAATTCAAAATCAAGTTATGTTCCTCCTTTTTCTAGACAAAACCTAGATCACCATCGTCATCGTCAACGTCGCTGCCTGCTACCACCTTCGCCAACTCCATCAACCATCTGTGGCACCCTTGAAACCTTCCTTATCACTGCCATTGTTTTCTGCCCACTACATAAACAATAAACACACACACACACATCTTTGGCTCAATTTATTTTTGTTTGTTGATTTGTTGTCCTATAGCTTTCATAAATTTAGGGCTTTAAGTGGAAACATAACTATATTGATGGATCCACGAAGAGAAAAAGCAATGCCAGAACCCTCTAATTTTAGATCTGTTGCAATAATCTTCATCACTAAGAAGGGGAACTTCAAACTTTGTTAGTTTATTTGCCATTTCGAAGAAGATGTATACAAGGTAATGTGTTTTTCTTCTATTATTTTGTTTTATAGCACTGTTAAGAAGCATTTTGGGTGTTGAAATCATATGGAATTGTTCTACAGAAAAGACTATAGTGATGTTCATAACGGTTTTAACAAAATGCCTCATATAAATTTCTTTAACTGGAATATACTTATTTGTTGTAATTTGATATGGACAAGGGCAATTCAAATCTTTGTATTGGAAAAAATACCTGATCTAAAGCTATTTATCTGGATTGTCTTCAAAAATTTATACGTATATGGTACACTCCCTGAACTGTTTTCAACTAATTCACTATACATAAAAATGATCCTATTGTTACTATTAATGGTTATCAAGATGTCCTAAAGAATGTTGGATATTCATTTAATGTTGTGACACATCAACCAGTTGTATACCCAGGAAAGCATTGAGGGTTACAGAGTAAGAAAGCTTCTTGTATCTTTGTACTATGGACTGGAGAATTTTAAAGTATTTAGGCTTAAAGAAGAACTTTTACCTCATACAATTTGGATTAAGGTTTTGCTTAAACTTCATAAGTTGTCTCAACTTTGATTGATGATGTTTTTATCATGTTTAACTAAGCAATAGCTCAGGTGGCGTCAATGATGTGGCACTTTGTGCTTCAATGGATGTCATATGTGTGTCTGTTTGGCTTAAGATATCTGTTTGTGTGCTTATTAATTTAGTACAAATACTAATTCCTTTCTTATATATCCCAGTTTTGTTTATTGAAATTAACACTTCAGCGGACATAAACTTATTTTTCATTTCTTCATTCTCTTAGTTTTATTAAAAACAACTATGTGATCTGATTCTTCTCATGTATACATGGTGCTTCATTCCATTTATATAATTATCACCAAAGCTAACATATTAACCAAATGTATGAAGGTCTACATATGGGGATGTTTTTGACTGCATAGGGTAGCTTTAGAGAGTTGTACTAAAATGAATTCATTCTTTCTTTCTCTTGTAGGAAAAACTACAAAATTTGTTGTTTTCTTGATCGACATGGTGGGATTAACCCTTTGAAATGATTGTTGATTTGCTTATTTTTAGGCTATGTTATAAGTTTCAAATCTTTTCTTTTGGTTCTCTAAAGCATCGAAACTTTTAGACCTACCTACCCTTTCATATTTCTTTTTTTATTTCGTTCTTTGTCCATTGTCATTAACAGTTATACACTTTATGCAAATAAATAGTGGAAATTACATTGCTTTTAATGATGTTGATGAATTACTAAATAAAAACTTATTACAATTTTACTTACAATTTCACAAAAGCACGACGAACCACAATTTCATAAACTTATATTTATTTAAAGTATTTTGTTTTACCGTTGAAAGTGAAACAAATGAATTTGAATTTTCATGGTTAAATTATCTACATTCAGATAGTTTTACTTACTTGTATTGATAATTATCAAAGGATATTAACTATTATTCATCTTTATGTTTGAAAATAACAACTAGGCATGAATATCCTTAATAAAAAATAGATTATCGAACTATGAAAATCTTTGAAACAAAGTGCAAGCGTAGCGTTCATTTTCAAGTTATTCGGTTTGGTTCCACTAACGTATCTATAAACTAAATATTTTTGTAACAAATCTTGAATTTTAATATAAAATTTATTGACATGTAAACTTAAGTATATCATATCAATAAAAAGTTAAAGTAAATGTAATTACATAATATACAGACTATTTTGAATTCTTTACTTTTTGGGTTTTAAGATTCTTTTTTCATTGAAAAACCATCTAAATGGTCTATGTGGTTACCCAAAATCTAAAGTTTAGTCCACGTGGTTTAGAAACGTCATAGCTAGTCCCTGTGCTTTCAAAATTTATGACGATTGATCTTATTGCTAACTCCGTTAAGTTATGTCCGTTAACAGAAGAGCATTTTCGTCATTTCACTACCACATGGACCATTTATGATGTTTTCTCTTATTTTATATATAAAAAAATAATAATAATATACAAAGGGTCTCTCCTCTCTCTCTCTCTCTCTCTCTCTCTCAATATATGAACGCACACCAGCATGGAATTCATTTCTTAGGAATCATCAATTGAATCCATTATTCTTTTAATATCAACCAATTTTTGTTCCTTGAATGAATTTACTAATGTATCGAATGAAAATTTCCAACCATGCCTCCAATTCGCCACATCTGATACCCCAAGCTTAATGTTTCCTGAAACCCTAGATTGCCAACTGTGAGATCTTGACGCCATTAACAAACTAAGGCTCGAACCAGTTAAAATGTGTAGATAGAATCACAGAATTAAGTGAAAGCTTCAACTGAAGAACCCTAATCGGAACAACTGGACAATATTTATGAAAATGTTCATCTGTAACGTATTTACAATTATTTCTATTGAAAAATTCATCAAAGTTGCTATATGATTTCATATCGGCATTTTTCAATACAAATAGTAAACAAATCTACAACAAAATATCCAATAGAACCAACAGGAAAAGGAAAATCCATGTTTGAATCAAATAACAAAATTGCTTACAGTGTCCACCAGAGCTCCGACCTATGCTTACGCTCCACTCAAGGTGACATTCCAGCCCTGCCGCCACCACCGACGGAACATTGTTAAGGTTAAATGGTTTTGAACTTGAATCAGTTTAATTATCAATATCGTAACCTTCATGAACAAGAAACAACAACCAGTATAAAAAATTGATTTCAATTCTTGATTTAACTTTTAAAAATCGAAACTTACAATCGGACTTTCTCCACCCAAGAATAAGTTCTTCTCTATCAAATACGATTTTGTACCCAGTCATGAAGTTCTCTACATTCAAAAATCAACCCCAAAGTTATACATCTGACAACCCAAGTTTGTTCCGTTACATTTCCCCGTTACCGTTAACGGAATATTCCATTTTTGTAAAAGTTCCGTTAATAGGAGGTCGTCAAATAAATAAATGTTTTATTCATTTATGTTTTATGTCGTTAAGTCGTGATAAGGAAAAATAAAAACTCGTATTACACATTTCCATTTGGTTGGAAAAGTTCTTTTTTATTATTACGACCACTAAATCGGGTGCGACCAAAAGCCCCGTTAAACGACAGTATCGGGTAGAATTTCACTGAGCTCCAACTCCCACCCATATATAAAGGGGAGTAAACCCCATTTCAACCTTTTTCATCCTCTCTCTCTCTCTATACTGTCTCTCTAGACTCGTTTTCGACTCAAAACCGCAACCAAACGCTTCCAAATCGTAAGTCCGCTTATCCTAGCTTATTCTAAACATTATGATTCGTGTTTATAGCTTAAAAATCGGACTTAGAAGCTGTTGAAAAGGAGTTTACGGCCCAAGATTCTCCTTAGGCCGTAAACACCTTAAATGAGGCCAAAAAGACCCGAAATTGTCCCATTGAGCCTAGGAACCAATTGAGGAATTACCGTAGGAGTGTTTGCTCATCTAAAACAATCAATTTAGGGCATGAAAGAGAGTTTACGGCCCAAGCACATGCTTAGAATGTAAACCCCTCTAAACCATGTCAAAATGCCCCAAAACACTCCTAAACCACCCTTAGGCTTAAGACATAATTAAGGGACTTGCTATTTCGGGTTTAGATCATTTAAACACAAGGAAATATGGGGTAACATGGAGTTTATGGCCCAAGCAAGTGCCTAGGCCGTAAACACCCCTAAACATGCTAAAATGATAGTAAATGTCCCCTAAATGGCCTTATACTTTCACTAGAAAATGTTAGGGATGAAACAAGGGCTTAAAATCAAAGAGTTGTGGGTGTATGAGAGTTCAGGGCCAAGCCATAGAGCTTACAGCTGTAAACTCCCAAGGGATGGTCATTTGGACCATAAACTCTAAAGTAGTGCACTCTTGGAACCCCAAACACCCCTATAGCCTTGAATAATTACTGGGAGTGATTTAAGGGCTTAAAACTTCACTTATCTCATGGCATAGGAGTTCACGGCCGTGAACTCCCTTAGGGATGGTTCATGGGCTGTAAACTCCATAATGGTGCCTTTAGAAGCCTTAAATCCCTTCATACAATTTAGATTTGGACCTAGTATAATTCCACGAACAAGATAGAGCCCTTAAAACACCCTAGAAACCCTCACCATGAGTTACGGCCGTAAACTCATGGGGAGTTGTCCCTGGGCCGTAAACTAGGTGTAGAGAGTTTACTCTCGGAGAGCAAACTCCATTCCTAAGCCATTTGAGCCCTTAGTTGTTACCCGGGACACCCCAAACACTTAACCAAGGTGTTTTCCGCTCTTTAGGGTACGTATACTTGTTTGATTAGTATCATATGTACTAATTGTATGTAAACATATGTTATCATATGTTAAATAGGTCACTAAGTGTGTCCAAGTCTTTACTTGACACCGAGCACCCAACCGGCGCCTTTGTTGGATCCACTTACGCCAGGTGAGTTCGTAGCCCTGAATGAACCTTTTAATGTTTTTACATGTTTTATAGGGGGGAATACAAGTTAAACATGCCAGTTATCATATCAATCACATGTGATTGATAACCCGCATGCACAAGATTTTACCACACTGTATACTGTTTTACCGAGTAGGATGCTATGATGGTTTCAAAAAGGTTTTCATTTGTTTCAAAACTCTTACTTATACTGTTTTATCTAAATTCATTTTAAACCGGTTTATAAAGGTTCCAAGGATTTACAAAGTTTTTCAAACTTATTTTACCAAAGAATACCAAATATGATTTTCCCTGAATATAAAGGTTTTTCCAAGGTTTTCACCGAAGTTCCCTTTTACAATGTATACTTTTACTTGTTTGTTACTGCTGCTTCGCTTTTACTTATTTAAAACTCCTACTTGATAACGCATTTCCTTCGTGATACACTTATACCGGTTATTGTCTCTATATCGCTTATACTTGTAGCCTCTTATACTTGATAGACGCTTTTACTTCATCAGCTGTCGTTTCCACTTCGTGATACACTTATACTTCACGATTTGATTATCCCACACTGTACGCTTATACTTCACGACTCTGATATTCCACTGTACGCTTATACTTCACAAGTCAGTTATTCCACACTATACACTTATACTTCACGATATGATTCCACTTGATACACACTCAAGCGTAGTTAGATGTATGGCTGTGCTTGTATAGATGCATATAAATAATGATTGAAGGACTTAGGAAGGCTTGTCCGCCCTATTTCCTTTTCTTCGTTGACATGTGGTCTGGTGGGATCGGATGTCCATCCGAAGGTCGTTTGATTCATTAGTTATATATTATGTACACAAGCATAGACATATGGGTTTACTTCAGTCAATTCAGTTATGAGTCTCTACCTCTAGTTCAACACTTACATTAGAAACCCACTATTTGGGATGCATCTTCAGGACACGGCCTTCTCCGTCGTCTAGTTGGTAACTAGAGTCTCCTGTAGGGAGAGCGGACATTATATGTATAGATCTATACGGGATTGACACCCCCGCACCCTGACTGCTAGCTACAGTCCACGGCCTACCAAGCCAAGGGGTGACAAATGTCACATTTTATAGACGCTTGTAGGGTGTCTGGAACTCTAGTAAGTATGGTTACGAGTATCTCAGGTTACCTTATAATTCATGGTCTTAAGGTAACAGTATTCACCGGCAATTTACACTGTATGCTGGTATCTCATTTTTCAGAGTCACACTGTTTTGACCTTGCAAGATGTATCTTTCATTTGATAGTGTCTATGGTCTGTATTCTCTGTTTTAGACCTTACTAGACGCATCATTCATTTGATGTTGTCTGGGGTCTATATCCACTGTATTCACTGTATCCACTGTATTCACTGTTTTAGACCTTGCTAGACGTATCATTTAGTTGGTACTGTCTGGGGTCTGTGTTCACTGTATTAGACCTTACTAGTTGTACCTTTCATTTGGTACCGCCTGGGGTCTGTGTCTCTTTCTGTTAGACTGAGCCAGGCGTGTCGTTCGTTCGATACTCTCCTGGAGTCAATGATTCCTTTGCCTTAGTCAGCAGTCCTCAATGCTGAGGCATATGTTATTTCCCTGTTGTCTCTTGCTTTCTTTAATAATCAAATTCAGTATTTTGATAATGATAGCAATTAAGGGAAAACTACTTTTTACCACATAACACTGATCAGTCTTGGTAGAAGGCTGCCTTTATTAAAGAAAATATAGGATTTTCTGGAAGGAACTCTAATGCACTGTAAACACTTAAACTACTACTTTATAAAGTTATTTGACTAAATGACACTAAATACTTATGAACTCACCAGCATTTGTAAAAATCCTGATACTCGCTTTTCAAATAACTTGTATTCTAAGGTCAGCATTAGACAGGTACATCCCCGGAGCTGTTGATGAAGATAGCTTAGTACCGTGTTGTTCTTATTACATTTGTCTGTATTACTTTGATACCTTGTTGTTGGGATTAAAACCCTAATTGTGATTTGATGAACAAGATGCGGAAAATAAGAACAAACACAATAATGAAGATTATGTCGAATGATCACTCGATTTATTGAATTGTGAGGAACAAATTACACTTAAGAAATAAGAATCTAACTCTACAAGAAACCTCACGTGGCGGCTACATTTTGCCTCACTCTTAACCCTAATAATGAATAATACATGACTATTTATAGGGAAAAGACAAGTCTTGGGCTTTTAACCTAGAATTCATCAAAGGGGCTCATTGCCATCATCCATGGAGTGCTTTGAAACCCTACAATCTCCCCCTCAAAGTATGGAATGGATGACAATGCTTTAACTTCCAAAACAAGCATCTAGCAAATAAAAAGATCTGCAACGAGGAATATATGAAGCAATCCACGAATCTTGATTCTTCAATAGTCTTCAAACACGGGCTCTAGGATATATAAATCAAGCACTGAAGTAATGTCTTTAAACTTCATTTTCGAATGTAATCCTAAAGAATCTTCATGAAAACCAAACCCGCCATAAAACCCATTTCAGAACAAAGAAACTGAATCACTTCTTGTCTTTGAAGAGCTCCCCCTCCAAGTCACAACGATCTTCAAATAAGCTAATGATATAAGCCATCAAAAAATATCATGTAACAACCCAAACTTTAAGATTCGTAACGCCACTTGATCGAGAAAATACAAGAAGTCGGAGATATAACAAGTCCTTAGCAGAGCTCGATGAAGAACTCTTGTTGTAAAGGATACTTCTCTGTAAAAACCTTAGTAGAGCTTGATGAAGAACTTCTGTAAAAAAAGCTACCTTCATAATTCTCCCACAAGCTTTATCAAAAATCTTCGACTTTGAAAAGTCACAAATCCAATTTCGAATGGCCATACCAAATTCTCCCCCGATTTATAATCAAAAACATGATTATAAAGCCTTCAAATGGTCATGAGAATGATCTTGAATGGATAAAAATTTACTATGCTCCCCCGCGACAAAAAGATATACAAAAAAAATCCGAGAAAATCGTTAAAACTTGACGTTAAAAAAAAACGACTTTCCAAACCGCCAAGACTTGATGGAATCTTTATTTTTCTGTTCACAAAAAAAATATGAGCGTTAAAGAATCCAAAACTGTTCACCGGCCCTCAATGTAGTAATTTTTCTGAATATTGGGCCGAAACTGTCACTTTCTAAAAGACAGGGGCTGGAATGGTAATTCAGCATCAACAAACCCTTTTATATGTAACAAAATCTGCAAATGGTCCAAAACTGTCAAGGCATGAAAAGTATAGGGACCAGATCGTTAAATTCTTGAAGTGGCAGGGACCAAGTATGAAACATTAAGTCATCTTCCCCAATTTAAAGAACACGACTGGAAGAGATGCTCGACCCCAAAATTTAAAACACGCAGATCACACTTTCGTTTCAAGCACAACCAACCGAACCAAGGTTCGTTTCAAGATCGCCATTTATTCACGCGAACCGAACGTTCGGTTCGGTTCGTTTCTTATTCCAAATCAAGCTTCATCAGGCAAAACTCCTTTCGCTTTCGGTTCATCCTTCGATCGCTCCAACCATTAACAACCGAACCCAGCTTAAACACGCGAATCCAAGATAGAGGTTCGTTCCAATTCCGTTCATTATACCCCAAGGCGAGTCTCCATTCCCAGTTCGCTTATTGTTCTCACTCTACATTCGCTTCAAGCCCTTTCGTTCCAAGAGCTAGCACCCGAACCCAAGTTCGCCTTCTGTCTTCCTTTCTTTTGTTCCAAGGCAACAAACAACCCAATCATAGATTCGCTTCAATTTTGACGATTATACCCCAAAGAGAAGAACAGTAAACGAGCATTCACAGGTAAGAATTTCACAGCGATTTTGACTTTTCTATTGACCAATGTTCATCCAGATGAGATCGATTCGTTCTTCATTCGTTCATAGGTAAGAACTTTTCACATCAATTTTGGCCTTGAAGTTTGACCACACTTCCGATTTAAGCCCCAACATACCAAGACCCATTACACAGCAAATCGGTTTTTGAAGACCCAATCATGTTCTAGTTCCGAACGCTACCAAATGGAATGACGATTACGATTCACATGTCATTCGTATCAATTAAATTCACAGGAGAAATCATTCATTTCAATTTTAATTTTTATTTCTTTGACCATCAAAATCAAAACTCAGATTTGTTCATCCAATCTTTGTCTGTTCAGCACTGGTGCTCGAAATATCAGTATAACACCCATCAAATCGCACTTTCAAAATCGATTTCTAGATCAAGAAGATTTATCATAACCATAACAAACGATCGACCATAATCGATGTCAAATAAATTATACAACTTGGATTTCGATTATTAGACTCCAACAAGACAAGATATCGATTAAAAAAAATTGTGCAACAGGTGAGAACAGGAAACAGAAACGATCGCCCAAACTTTTTGATGGGATTAAAACCCAATATCCTTAGTCGATAGCCACGGATGTTGAAATTGACAAACAAGAATTATCGAATTGAGCACAAAACAAGAACGCAAACGGAAACGGAGACATAGATGTAATATTAGGGTCAAATAAAACTGGATCGTGATTATCATCAAATACTCGCTTTATGAACAGTGACGGACTGAACATTTTGGGCCAAAACAAAAGTAAATACGATTGGATTCAAGGGCTTAAAACAAAGGAATTAATTGATTTGGGATTAAGCAAATTATTTGATCCCAGACGAACAGAAAAACGAATAAAAAAATCAGATGAACAGTGATGAACAGCATGAATTTCCATGAGCAGTAGCTTGAACAAAATATTGATTCCATACCGCCAAAACACCAATAATCTTCAATATATGTAGAAAATCACCAAATCAAGAACCGAAACTTCAAAAATCAATAGATTTTCAAAGACCCGCTCTGATACCACTTGTTGGGATTAAAACCCTAATTGTGATTTGATGAACAAGATGCGGAAAATAAGAACAAACACAATAATGAAGATTATGTCGAATGATCACTCGATTTATTGAATTGTGAGGAACAAATTACACTTAAGAAATAAGAATCTAACTCTACAAGAAACCTCACGTGGCGGCTACATTGTGCCTCACTCTTAACCCTAATAATGAATAATACATGACTATTTATAGGGAAAAGACAAGTCTTGGGCTTTTAACCTAGAATTCATCAAAGGGGCCCATTGCCATCATCCATGGAGTGCTTTGAAACCCTACACCTGTTATGTAAACTATGTAAAACTATTACTATTAATGCAATGTTTTGTTGTACTTTGATTACTATAATGCATGTGTTGTGATACTTGACATGACGTCATCCACCCAGAACGTTTCCGCCGTTCCGGTTTTGGGGTGTGACAATACACCAGATTAAGATGAACAATCAGGTGAAGATGAACACACATGTAATGCTTGTTAGTGTTCAGGAAATATAATTTTTTTCAGCAAACACAATTGGGGGTTTAACTGGTTCGAGTACCTGAATCAGATTTTCAGGAACTAAAAAAAAAGGACTCTAGAAGAAGATAAGAACTCAGATGTTGGAGGCAACAACAAAGATCGAATATTGGAGGTTGGAGATTGGAGGCAGCAAAAAAGATCGGAGATTGGAGGTCGCGGCTGCTGATAACAGAACCATAGAGGTGATGGATTCCAAAATTGGTCGGAGTTGGTGATGAATTGTGTGATTCTGATCCAAAGTAGGGAATGGGGTGTGGCTCTAGAAGTGCTTACTCGATTGTTTATGGCAAAATAGTTGCTTTGAGTAAAATTGTTTGTATCAGTTGTGGTATATTTGTGAGATAAATACAGGAGTCGAACAAAGAGGTGGAGGAGAAGAGAGAGGAGAGAGACCCTTTGTATATTATTATTTTTTTTTATATATAAAATAAGAGAAAACATCATAAATGGTCTATGTGGTAGTGAAATGACGAAAATATCCTTCTGTTAACGGACATAACTTAATGGAATTAGCAATAAGGATCAATCATCAAAAGTTTTGAAAGCATAGGGACAGCTATAACGTTTCTAAACCACGGGAACTAAAATTCAGATTTGGGGAAACCACAGGGACCATTTATGATGTTTTTTCTTTTTGATGTAAGAAAAATAAATCTTAAACCTAACAAAACATAAACTTCAAACCAAATACTAAACCCTAAAAATTGTCATTTGCTGAAAGAGAACAAATATGTACATACGTTACAAATATATTTTAATGGTAAACTATGCCTATTGATACATTGTTTTTTTTAGAGAAACCTATAGTCAAAAAAACTATTTATCAAACGAAATTATTTACTACATTTCGCCGGCATGTTGTCTCATTATGTAAGTCCCCAAGATGCTACTAAGAACCATAAGTTGAAAAACATTGGTGAAGTTTTGAAACTCTTTTACATATTAAATTCAAATAAGGATATAGACTTATAAACAAAACATCCAATATTGTATAAAAATAACTATTTGTAAATTTACGTTTAATCATTTTAATTTTTATTGTCTCTATGTTATTTTATTTTATCAAACATATATTATACAATTTATAACTTAATATCATATAAATAATGTAAAGAGTAGACAAATATTGAAATTATTGATTTTAGATAAATATAATAATTTAACCAAAAAAGTACTTCAAAATCTATATTAAAAAATTATGTTTATTTATTTATTACATTATTCTGTTTTACTTATAATCCAAAATATGTTGCAACTTTTTGACATTTAATATTTTTTTTGTTTATATAATAATTTTAAAATACGAACCGTGATTTCTAAAGGTTATAACCTAGTTGTTTATATATCTTTGAAAACTCTTCTTAAACATTACAATTTTTTGGAAACCCTTTTCTTAGCTATACGAAAAAAACAAGGCTATCTACCATGTTTACTTGT